>NC_139717.1:11168007-11688007 GCF_964188405.1 Protomyctophum parallelum
AAATATGGTCATTTATGTAATCTGGTCCCAGCAAACCAGGCACAAATCTGCTGTTTTATTTGCATACGCATCAAATGGCGGGTTGGCTGTCACGGTTTTTGGCGCAAAGTAACCACAGTATACCGCTAATCAACTTACGACTACATACTCTATATAGTATATGTATATGTATACGTATGTCTTACGTCATCATTTAGAGCTAGTCATACGTATACTACATACATAATCAGTAAAATAAAATAGCAAATGGTGCCTGATTTGCTGGGACCAGAGTACATGGTGTGTATATGTATGACTAGCTCTCAATGATGACGTAAGAAATATGGTCATTTATGTAATCTGGTCCCAGCAAACCAGGCACAAATCTGCTGTTTTATTTGCATACGCATCAAGTGGCGGGTTGGCTGGCACGGTTTTTGGCGCAAAGTAACCACAGTAGTATACCGCTAATCAACTTACAACTACATACTCTATATAGTCATACGTATACTATATACATAATCAGTAAAATAAAATAGCAAATTGTGCCTGATTTGCTGGGACCAGAGTACATGGTGTGTATATGTATGACTAGCTCTCAATGATGACGTAAGAAATATGGTCATTTATGTAATCTGGTCCCAGCAAACCAGGCACAAATCCGCTGTTTTATTTTTATTTACATACACATCAAGTGGCGGGTTGGCTGGCACGGTTTTTGGCGCAAAGTAACCACAGTATACCGCTTATCAACTTACAACTACATACTCTATATAGTATATGTATATGTATACGTATATTTTAATTCAGTTCATATACTTTTTTTTTCATCACAAATCAATGATTTATTTTTCTTTAAAAAACTAAAAAGGGATCCAGAATATATATATTTATATATATGTATACATCGATAAAAGTGTATTTCTTATATAGATAGAAACTTGAACCATACTTAATAATACTAGGTGTTTATATGCATAAAGTAGGTAGGTAGCAAATAGTTACATCTAATAATTATACATTTCAAACGTTCCTTCACAGAGATACTGAGATTTGACAGTTTACAGCGGTCGAAAGTACTTGCGCGCTCTGCTTGCGCACTAGTTGGCCATTTATGGCCTACTAGTGTGCAACAAGCGGGGCCCCTTTTGTCTGTACAAAATGGGAACCGGTTCAGTTCTTTTTGGTTCTTAGTCCATGAGCCAGATCTCCAAAATTGGAATGTTAATTATGAATTGAGTGTGCAAAACCATACCTATATTAGATTGTTATCACCATGACACTTCCCCAATTGAGTACTTACACTAAGACAATATTTTTTTGTATTACAAACTTTATATTTTAAATATGCAAATGAGGCACTATGTAGGAAAACATGCAAAATATTAGAAAATATGAAAAAGCTACTACTGTGGAAAGGTTATCATGTATTAATTTACTTGTATTGATCCTATAAACTTTTTAATATATGGGTCTAGTTTTTCCCACCAATTTTGGAGCTTTGGCTCATGGACTAAGAACCAAAAATAATTGAACCGTTTCCCATTTGGAACCAACCGGTGGAAAGGGGGTCTGGGTGAAAAAATGGTGTTACAAAATCGTGACATTAAAAAGCAAAAAAAGAGAGAACCACTGATTTAGAAGGCATTTGCAGAACGGGGAACCACAGGCCTTAATGGGTTAAAGGTGTAGGCCCTCCTCTCAGGTCTGGGAGCGTGTTGCCTAATACGGTCCATGATGCAGTGCTGGCTGGAGTGGAGAGAGGAGGCAAAGCGTGCAGCAGCGCTAAGATCAGGTTCTATTCTGGTGCTGCCTGCCTGTCCGGTGCTGATAGGGAGGGATTAATGAGTCGGCCCATCACTCGTAATTAGAAACAACGCTAAAAGCTATTTTTGTGCCTTGTTCCTAGATGGGGAGAACTTGACCCCAGGGTCCAACGTGCAACCCCTCCCCCCCCCCCCCCCCACACACACACCCCCCCGGGGCCGGCCTAATGGAAGGGCTTTAGGTGTTGCAGCACAGGGCACCAACCTTTGGGGGACCACCAAAGTGAGAAAAGACTCAACTATTGCCGCAAGAGCGGCGAGATTTAGAAGCAAAGGCTGCTGAAGGAGCACTTTCTGTTATTTACGCCCTACTTGATCATAATACTACGGAGTCACACAAAAGCATCAAGAGTGGCAGGTCCGCAAGCTCCGACTTTGGGCGTACATTTTTAGGAGGGCTTGTTTTTAAGTGTAGTTGCTTGTTTGGGCTTGCTTCAGTTTAACCATAGATCTACAAGCTTACGGGTTCTGATAGCGTTGTTGCTATATGAGAATAAAGAAAAAGTTTAATGTTTCTGAAACATTTTCTATACAATATGCAGATTGAGTCAGGTCCTTCATTGGCCAAACCACTGGTTAAGAACAACATTATAAAGTTTGATCGACCTGCCCTGTTGAATAGTTGCTTATTGTGGGCTTGTTTTTCATAGGCCCGGTGGCTTATTTCTCTCGGCAACATCTGGCAACACTGCCCCCCCAACTCCACCCGACCTCCACCCATCATCACTACCAACACCTCCCCCCCCCCCCAGCCATGAGGAGGGTGGTGGGGTGCGGTGCAGAGATGGAGTAAATATAGGCACATAAGTCCCGGCAGCTATGTGACAACACATGGTTCAATGGGCCGGTTGCAGATAATTTGTGTGTGTGTGTGTGTGTGTGTGTGTGTGTGTGTGTGTGTGTGTGTGTGTGTGTGGTCGCCGCCGTGCTCCACTGACACCGCGGCTGTTTGGGTTTCAGCAGGCCGGAATAATTGGGGTCTCTTCTCCCAGTGGACAACAATATAAGTTTTGGGTTTGTTTATTGTTGCTGTCTGTCAGAAACATCATATCTCCTCATATTCAAACCTTTTGTGTTGTTGTTTTTTTGGAAATTTATGTCCTACTTGATCATACTACACGTCACACAGAAGCCTCAAAAGTAGCTGATCCACAAGCTCGAAACGTTTCGCAAAGCGACGCGCTTTGAGCTTGTAGATCTGCCTGTTTTTAATGTTTTTTAATTTGGATCCTGAAAAGTAGTAGTAAGTAAGTAAAGCGACAGAGACGATGGACTGTATAGTTTTTCGTCAGACAGTGTTGCACAAACGTTGTGTTACCACGCGACACATTTGTGAGCTTGTAGGTAAAATGGTAAATGGTGCATTTATATAGCGCCTTTATCCAAGGCGCTTTACATAGATTGTGCATTACATTCACCCATTCACACACACATTCATACACCGATGGGGGAAACCATGCAAGGCACCAACCAGCACATCAGGAGCAATTATAGGGGTTCAGTGTCTTGCTCAAGGACACTTCGACACTAACTCTGGTGGAGCGCGGGATCGAACTGGCAACCATGCGGTTACCATTCGGCCACTCTACCCCTGAGCCACTGCCGTAGATCAGCAATTGTATTTAGCTACAGTATATGTGTTAAAAACATTGAAACGTTTTGCTTGTGATGACAATTGTCCAAAATCAAGGAGGCCAGGTTGAAAGCGTTAAAGGGATATTTCATCAACTACTCAGGCTTATGTGAACATCCCAGACAGTTTTTAAGTTACTTGATTCATTATTTAGATATTTAATATTCATTTTAGCTGCCCCGACTTCAAACTCCATTTTAACCATTATAGATTCATCGAAAACTCCCATATTTTTTACAAAGCGGCCTCCTGGTGGCACTATAACAGGCAGTTCTGGAAATCTGAAAGACTGGTTTCGTTGAATGGCTCTAGAGAGACTGTGTACCAATTTGCGTGATGTTTGGACAAAATCTGTAGGTGTACTGTGCAAAAACTTGTTTTGCACAAAGCGGCCTCCTGTAGCGGCCTCCTGGTGGCACTATAACAGGCCGTTCTGTAAATCTGAAAGACCGGTTTCGTTGAATGGCTCTAGAGAGACTGTGTACCAATTTGCGTGATGTTTGGACAAAATCTGTAGGTGTACTGTGCAAAAACTTGTTTTGCACAAAGCGGCCTCCTGGTGGCGCTATAACAGGCCGTTCTGGAAATCTGAAAGACTGGTTTCGTTGAATGGCTCTAGAGAGACTGTGTACCAATTTGCGTGATGTTTGGACAAAATCTGTAGGTGTACTGTGCAAAAACTTGTTTTGCACAAAGCGGCCTCCTGGAGCGGCCTCCTGGTGGCGCTATAACAGGCCGTTCTGGAAATCTGAAAGACCGGTTTCGTTGAATGGCTCTAGAGAGACTGTGTACCAATTTGCGTGATGTTTGGACAAAATATGTAGGTGTACTGTGCAAAAACTTGTTTTGCACAAAGCGGCCTCCTGGTGGTGCTATAACAGGCCGTTCTGGAAATCTGAAAGACTGGTTTCGTTGAATCGCTCTAGAGAGACTGTGTACCAATTTGCGTGATGTTTGGACAAAATCTGTAGGTGTACTGTGCAAAAACTTGTTTTGCACAAAGCGGCCTCCTGGAGCGGCCTCCTGGTGGTGCTATAACAGGCCGTTCTGGAAATCTGAAAGACCGGTTTCGTTGAATGGCTCTAGAGAGACTGTGTACCAATTTGCGTGATGTTTGGACAAAATCTGTAGGTGTACTGTGCAAAAACTTGTTTTGCACAAAGCGGCCTCCTGGTGGCGCTATAACAGGCCGTTCTGGAAATCTGAAAGACTGGTTTCGTTGAATGGCTCTAGAGAGACTGTGTACCAATTTGCGTGATGTTTGGACAAAGTCTGTAGGTGTACTGTGCAAAAACTTGTTTTGCACAAAGCGGCCTCCTGGAGCGGCCTCCTGGTGGCGCTATAACAGGCCGTTCTGGAAATCTGAAAGACCGGTTTCGTTGAATGGCTCTAGAGAGACTGTGTACGAATTTGCGTGATGTTTGGACAAAATCTGTAGGTGTACTGTGCAAAAACTTGTTTTGCACAAAGCGGCCTCTTGGTGGCGCTATAACAGGCCGTTCTGGAAAGTTTGGGGCAGAGGTTCATCGTTGGCATCCAGGGAGTGTGTGTGCAAAATTTGACATCGACCGGGTTAACGGTGGCCGAGATTAGCTGCTCACGGACACACGGACGAACGGACACACACACACACACACGGACACACGGACGGACGGACGGACGGAGTGCAAAACATACTCTCCCCCTAGGCCTTCGGCCTGGTGGAGAGCCTGGTGGAGACAATAATTATTAAAAATACATGAAAACATAACATGTATTTTGATGCTTTTGTGTGACGCAGTAGTAGTTAGTTAAGTATGGCGTTAATTTACCAAAAAAATAAGAGAGATAAGAGGTTTCCAACCAACAGTGACCATTATGAATTAGGAAACATTTTTGAAGCAGTAAAGGTTCAGTGTACACCTCAGTGTTGTTGGTAACAGTATAGGTTCAGTGTACACCTCAGTGTGGTTGGTAGCAGTAAAGGTTCAGTGTACACCTCAGTGTTGTTGGTAGCAGTAAAGGTTCAGTGTACACCTCAGTGTTGTTGGTAGCAGTAAAGGTTCAGTGTACACCTCAGTGTTGTTGGTAGCAGTAGGTTCAGTGTACACCTCAGTGTTGTTGGTAGCAGTAGGTTCAGTGTACACCTCAGTGTTGTTGGTAGCAGTAAAGGTTCAGTGTACACCTCAGTGTTGTTGGTAGCAGTATAGGTTCAGTGTACACCTCAGTGTTGTTGGTAACAGTATAGGTTCAGTGTACACCTCAGTGTTGTTGGTAGCAGTAAAGGTTCAGTGTACACCTCAGTGTTGTTGGTAGCAGTATAGGTTCAGTGTACACCTCAGTGTTGTTGGTAACAGTATAGGTTCAGTGTGCACCTCTGTGTTGTTGGTAGCATTATAGGTTCAGTGTACACCTCAGTGTTGTTGGTAACAGTAGGTTCAGTGTACACCTCAGTGTTGTTGGTAGCAGTAAAGGTTCAGTGTACACCTCAGTGTTGTTGGTAGCAGTAAAGGTTCAGTGTACACCTCAGTGTTGTTGGTAGCAGTAAAGGTTCAGTGTACACCTCAGTGTTGTTGGTAGCAGTAGGTTCAGTGTACACCTCAGTGTTGTTGGTAGCAGTAGGTTCAGTGTACACCTCAGTGTTGTTGGTAGCAGTAAAGGTTCAGTGTACACCTCAGTGTTGTTGGTAGCAGTATAGGTTCAGTGTACACCTCAGTGTTGTTGGTAACAGTATAGGTTCAGTGTGCACCTCTGTGTTGTTGGTAGCATTATAGGTTCAGTGTACACCTCAGTGTTGTTGGTAGCAGTATAGGTTCAGTGTGCACCTCTGTGTTGTTGGTAACAGTATAGGTTCAGTGTACACCTCAGAGTTGTTGGTAGCAGTATAGGTTCAGTGTACACCTCAGGGTTGTTGGTAACAGTATAGGTTCAGTGTACACCTCAGTGTTGTTGGTAGCAGTATAGGTTCAGTGTACACCTCAGGGTTGTTGGTAGCAGTATAGGTTCAGTGTACACCTCAGTGTTGTTGGTAACAGTATAGGTTCAGTGTACACCTCAGGGTTGTTGGTAACAGTATAGGTTCAGTGTACACCTCAGTGTTGTTGGTAACAGTATAGGTTCAGTGTACACCTCTGTGTTGTTGGTAACAGTATAGGTTCAGTGTACACCTCAGGGTTGTTGGTAGCAGTATAGGTTCAGTGTACACCTCAGTGTTGTTGGTAGCAGTATAGGTTCAGTGTACACCTCAGTGTTGTTGGTAACAGTATAGGTTCAGTGTACACCTCAGTGTTGTTGGTAGCATTATAGGTTCAGTGTACACCTCAGTGTTGTTGGTAACAGTATAGGTTCGGTGTACACCTCAGTGTTGTTGGTAGCAGTATAGGTTCAGTGTACACCTCAGTGTTGTTGGTAACAGTATAGGTTCAGTGTACACCTCAGTGTTGTTGGTAGCATTATAGGTTCAGTGTACACCTCAGTGTTGTTGGTAACAGTATAGGTTCAGTGTACACCTCAGTGTTGTTGGTAGCAGTATAGGTTCAGTGTACACCTCAGTGTTGTTGGTAACAGTATAGGTTCGGTGTACACCTCAGTGTTGTTGGTAGCAGTATAGGTTCAGTGTACACCTCAGTGTTGTTGGTAACAGTATAGGTTCAGTGTACACCTCAGTGTTGTTGGTAACAGTATAGGTTCAGTGTACACCTCAGTGTTGTTGGTAACAGTATAGGTTCGGTGTACACCTCAGTGTTGTTGGTAGCAGTATAGGTTCAGTGTACACCTCAGTGTTGTTGGTAGCATTATAGGTTCAGTGTACACCTCAGTGTTGTTGGTAACAGTATAGGTTCGGTGTACACCTCAGTGTTGTTGGTAGCAGTATAGGTTCAGTGTACACCTCAGTGTTGTTGGTAGCATTATAGGTTCAGTGTACACCTCAGTGTTGTTGGTAACAGTATAGGTTCGGTGTACACCTCAGTGTTGTTGGTAGCAGTATAGGTTCAGTGTACACCTCAGTGTTGTTGGTAACAGTATAGGTTCGGTGTACACCTCAGTGTTGTTGGTAGCAGTATAGGTTCAGTGTACACCTCAGTGTTGTTGGTAGCATTATAGGTTCAGTGTAGTACACCTCAGTGTTGTTGGTAACAGTATAGGTTCAGTGTACACCTCAGTGTTGTTGGTAACAGTATAGGTTCGGTGTACACCTCAGTGTTGTTGGTAGCAGTATAGGTTCAGTGTACACCTCAGTGTTGTTGGTAACAGTATAGGTTCAGTGTACACCTCAGTGTTGTTGGTAGCATTATAGGTTCAGTGTACACCTCAGTGTTGTTGGTAACAGTATAGGTTCAGTGTACACCTCAGTGTTGTTGGTAGCAGTATAGGTTCAGTGTACACCTCAGTGTTGTTGGTAACAGTATAGGTTCGGTGTACACCTCAGTGTTGTTGGTAGCAGTATAGGTTCAGTGTACACCTCAGTGTTGTTGGTAACAGTATAGGTTCAGTGTACACCTCAGTGTTGTTGGTAACAGTATAGGTTCAGTGTACACCTCAGTGTTGTTGGTAACAGTATAGGTTCGGTGTACACCTCAGTGTTGTTGGTAGCAGTATAGGTTCAGTGTACACCTCAGTGTTGTTGGTAGCATTATAGGTTCAGTGTACACCTCAGTGTTGTTGGTAACAGTATAGGTTCGGTGTACACCTCAGTGTTGTTGGTAGCAGTATAGGTTCAGTGTACACCTCAGTGTTGTTGGTAGCATTATAGGTTCAGTGTACACCTCAGTGTTGTTGGTAACAGTATAGGTTCGGTGTACACCTCAGTGTTGTTGGTAGCAGTATAGGTTCAGTGTACACCTCAGTGTTGTTGGTAACAGTATAGGTTCGGTGTACACCTCAGTGTTGTTGGTAGCAGTATAGGTTCAGTGTACACCTCAGTGTTGTTGGTAGCATTATAGGTTCAGTGTAGTACACCTCAGTGTTGTTGGTAACAGTATAGGTTCAGTGTACACCTCAGTGTTGTTGGTAACAGTATAGGTTCAGTGTACACCTCAGTGTTGTTGGTAGCAGTATAGGTTCAGTGTACACCTCAGTGTTGTTGGTAGCAGTATAGGTTCAGTGTAGTACACCTCAGTGTTGTTGGTAACAGTATATGTTCAGTGTACACCTCAGTGTTGTTGGTAGCATGATAGGTTCGGTGTACACCTCAGTGTTGTTGGTAGCATGATAGGTTCGGTGTACACCTCAGTGTTGTTGGTAGCAGTATAGGTTCAGTGTACACCTCAGTGTTGTTGGTAGCAGTATAGGTTCAGTGTACACCTCAGTGTTGTTGGTAACAGTATATGTTCAGTGTACACCTCAGTGTTGTTGGTAACAGTATATGTTCAGTGTACTCCTCAGTGTTGTTGGTAGCAGTAGGTTCAGTGTACACCTCAGTGTTGTTGGTAGCAGTATAGGTTCAGTGTACACCTCAGTGTTGTTGGTAGCAGTATAGGTTCAGTGTACACCTCAGTGTTGTTGGTAACAGTATATGTTCAGTGTACTCCTCAGTGTTGTTGGTAGCAGTAGGTTCAGTGTACACCTCAGTGTTGTTGGTAACAGTATATGTTCAGTGTACACCTCAGTGTTGTTGGTAGCAGTATAGGTTCAGTGTACACCTCAGTGTTGTTGGTAGCAGTATAGGTTCAGTGTACACCTCAGTGTTGTTGGTAGCAGTATAGGTTCAGTGTACACCTCAGTGTTGTTGGTAGCAGTATAGGTTCAGTGTACACCTCAGTGTTGTTGGTAGCAGTATAGGTTCAGTGTACACCTCAGTGTTGTTGGTAGCAGTAGGCATGAGACTTACAGAACTAATGTAGAAAATGCTTAACACATTTAGACCTGAGGCCAATTCAACAAATGTCTTAAAATCCTTTATAGTTTTCTGAAAAACGATTGATGTTGCTATGTCATTATCAGTGGTGCTCAAAACGTTTTCATTTCAAGGACCCACAAAATTATTATATATTTGACCTTTCGCCTTTATTTTATATTTTTTATGGAGGGACAGACAGTAGGCTGACAGGAAAGGGGGAGAGAGATGGGGGGGAAGACATGCAGTAAAGGCCGTCGGGATCGGGAGTCGAGCCCGCGGCACACTGCCAGACTGGATTACCAGCCAAGGTGCCTGGACCACTGAGCCACGGCCCAGGCCACCACTGGCCAATTTAGAAATGTGCAGATACCCTGGCCTGTGTACTCTTATAGACCTACTGTATGTTTGTTTACCGTTGGGTGGGGACCCCTGCAAAATGATTTGGGGACCCACAGGTTGAGAGCCACCGAGCACTAGACGATACAAGAACAAAGAAGTCACAGGACCACGTACAAAATGTGAAGCCTCCCCGTTTATTTCAAACCTCAACAAGTTCGGGTTTACAAAATGACACTCATTGCTTTCCACAACAGTCCCAGGAGCTCAGAGAGAAGGACGAGAGATCAAGTCCAAGGACTTTTTGAGTAAGTCATGCAAAAGAAACAAGGTGTGTGGGAGAAGGCCTCCGTTATTATAGCACCCTTTGTGGAAGAAAATAACTTCAGCTGTCCGTAGGTCAGTGCAAAAATAGTACTGAATATATGCATACAAAGAAAATATATATTATATACTGTATATTTACTATATGTACTAGACCGACTATAGACACAAAGAAAGGTAGGCTATGTAGACTTGTAGAGCGATGCTCGCTTTCCTCTGGAGACTCCTGAGTACAAAGCAGGAAGAGGCTCTCTTGAGCAAGTCTAAAGTCCATAAAACAGTGCACATCAAATATGACAGCTTTATGCAGTTCTAATACAGAACTGTCTGGGTTTCAAATAAAAAGGCGTGACAGCCCAGACACCCCTTTTGGAGCTGTCAATCAATCAGGCCCGCCTTTAGCCAGACACTCGAGCACACACGGAGAGAGGCAGAGAGAGAGAGGCAGAGAGCGAGAGAGGCAGAGAGAGGCAGAGAGAGAGAGAGAGAGAGGCAGAGACACAGAGAGAGAGAGGCAGAGAGAGAGCGGCAGAGACACAGAGAGAGAGGAACAGAGGGAGAGTGATGCCTGCAGTAATAATTTATGCTCTGTAGTTCGACCAAGTCACAGCGCCAAAAATAGCAGACCTACAAACTGAACCACAACCATTTTCAGCGCGTACCACAGAGCAGAAATCAGACCCAGAGCCATTCAGATAGAGAGAGTTAATAATAATATTAATAATAATAATAATAATAATAATAATAATAATAATAATGGAACACTTTACATTTGTGAGAATGTAAATCCATAAAATAAAAACAGAAGAAAAATCACACCATTACAATCATCTAAGTTGCGTCATCTCTGTTCATGCATGGGGCCAATTATTTCACAGTATTTTTGACTAAAGGTTAGTAATGGCGAATCATTTAAACAAATATAATATTCATAAAAGTTGATTTGGAATTTGTTTTCGGTTTGCTCCGAGATAATATGAATGCGCTTGCCTTCCGGAGGCCATTGTTCCAAACAGTATACTGTCACAGCGCCCCCTGGAGCCTCTTAGTGTCACTAACATCTCATTGTCTTTGTGGGGGCTGTAACATGCCACTTGGACACAGACCGGGGTCTGATCAGCCTTGGTCGGGTCGCCTGGAGGAGGAAGGTTGTCTGTTGCAAGACCCAGAAACAACCCAATGATTCCACGTTTACAACACTGATGATGTGTGTAAGTTTGTGAATCAGATGTTTAATTTACTATAGTTCCAATCACTACTGTATAGTTCCAAACTCTACTGTATAGTTCCAATCACTACTGGATAGTTCCAAACACTACCGTAACCGTATAGTTACAACTTCCAAACACTATTGTATAGTTCCATACAGTACATTACTGCAAGATTGAGTCCTCATAATTGTTGTTGATGAAGCACGTGATTTGTGTGTTGGTCATTGGCTCTGTCTACCTCAATGGCTCTGAATCAGGCTAGAGGGAGAGGGAGGGAGGGGAGAGAGAGAGAGAGAGAGGGGGGGGGGGTGTAGGACAGACTGACAGCACCGTGGTGGTCGTGGCTGTGAGTGAGTGGAGGCGGAGCAACACAGCATGCTTTCGTTGGTCCAACCGGAGAGTAAAGTACAGTACTACAGTACAACGGTTTACATTGATCAGTCATTTACAGATAAAAGCCATGTGCCACTGTGTGGACTTTATAACCACTTAAACCCCATGTGGTTGAGCGGAGGAGTCCCTCAGGGCTCTATGGTAGTGTGTTTTTAGTTTGCTGGGGGTTAAGTAGGGATATTTCACTTTCAAACATGTTTTTGGGGTCATTTTTTTATAAAGGTCTGCACCCCAGACAGCTGAATTTTGAAGTTGCTTTATTCAATATTTAGATATTTGATATTCATTTGATCAGGCACGGCCGCCTTGCTATACAAACTTTGTAACTTTGTATAGTAAACTTCGAACTCCATTTTAACCATGTTAGACTGATATATTGTCCTTCTAGTGTGTGAAGGGGCCGTGTTTTTTGTTTAGTTTTTTTAACCCATTTAGACTTGGTGTAACCTTTACTGTACATTGTTGTTATACCTTTCATGCCTGGAGCTACCTCTGTGTCTCATAGCAACATAACACATACTGTATAGCAACAGTCAACTAAATGGGTTCATCTAAATACTGCTACAAGCTACTTAAAAACATTTTGGGGTGCACACAAATAAAACGTTTAAATGACCCCAAACATGTTGGAAAGTCAAATATCCCTTTAATGCTTACCGTAATTCATACGGTAGCAGATGTACAAGTACAAAGTACAAATCAGGCTAGAAACCAACAGAGGTAATGACAGAGTTCAGTATTTGATACAACATTGGCTCAGATCAGACGAGTAGCACTTTCTTGTTCTTTTGCGCTTTTTTGCTCTTTTTCTCTTTTTTTTTTTTTTTTTTACAGATGTTAATGGTTGAATATAACTACATTATCTACACACGTGGTAATTGATCATACACTGTCATCATATTCAATTATATTGCAGAGCACCAATAGACACAAATGCACATGAGGAAGTGAAATTGGAAGAACGCGATTTTAAGTTGCTTGTCAGGCAACAAGTAAATTAGATTTTTTAAATAAATTAAAGAAATATCTCATGTCACTTGCTTTTTGATGATGGTCAACACATTGAACACTGTTTAAAATCATTCATACTGTAACGGTACTTAAACTGAAATTGTATTCATGGTTGTTGAGATGTTAAATTTATTAATCACTTGTTTTATATTTAGTTTTTACAGTTTTTCGTATACAGTCTTGTAAGATGTATTCATATTATGTAATGTATTTTATGTGTGGACCCCAGGAAGAGTAGCTTCTACTAAGGTAGTACTAGTAGATAATGGGGATCCCAATAAACAAATAAGGTATATGTAAACTCTGTCTCAGATCCTAATGGGCTAGACAGGCTTTGATTTCCGGTAGGATTTGCGTACTTACACAACTGCAAAGGCGAAACAGAAGTGGTGGGGAGGTGTGACGGAAATCTGCTTCATTTTCTGATGATTTTCAGTGCTTCCGCGTTACATGGAAACTGTGGGAGCATCTCGAGAGACTGCCAGTAGAGTGACTCTCTTTTTTTAAAAACGACAAGTTCTGAGGCTACTGTACATTATCATAATATATTTATACAGCCTCTGAAATGCACGCTTAATTCTAGGGCATGTACACTTGTACAGTATATATATGGAAGCCATTTCTACCTCTGCATAAAATTTTAAAAAGGCCTACATTGTGAGTTATTTAAAAACAATTCCGAGTACTTCATACATAGTTCACAATTGACACACACATTCGTTCTCTCATAACAGCCTTTATATAACAAGCCTAGGTCAAAACCTAGTACAGTAAGTACACTGTAAAAGGCAGGACTGTGTATGATACGCTACAGTAGAGCTGTTTTAATTTGGATACAGAAACTGGCGGCACTCTGCCTGCCGAGGGAAATGACGAGGTTACATCATTGCTCACTGTCCGAGGACGCTGAGCAAGTAATAGAAGACCCCTGGGGGTGTAACTGAAGAATGCAGGGCCACTGTTCGCGTGGTGGAATTTTTTGAAAGAGCAACAGCCAATGTGGTGTAAAGTAACTTCATCAGGTAGTGTGACTCTGTCAGGGACATTCATACTGTATTTAGTGCTGAATGGCAAAACAGTTCAGGACAGGTTTAGGCCACTATGTGTTCGTCACACCTATATACGCCTGTCAGTCCTTGTCCATGTTATGACCATCCCCTCCCTTGAGCCAATTTTAATATAGGATTCAGGGGCAGAAATAGACTTCCATACATGTGCCCTTAATATCACCAAGCTATTTCTGGACTTACATACCATGCTCAATTGATGTATGGAAAAATATGTTTGAGGCTAAACCTTTCATTGCTATTGAATAGCATGAACTGTCATTATTACTATTTACTACAGGAGACAGGAGATACTATGTATTTGATCCTCCAAATAATACTCTGTAAATCCTGATCTGATAATATTCATCACATCACCATGATAGAAATAAGTAATAACTGATCTTTTTTTTCTTCTTCTTCTTTTTCTTCAGTTGAAGATCAGTTAAGATCCGTTAGGTGACTCTTGCTTGTCGCGTTATATGTTCGTGCTTTGGAATAAGAACTAAGCATAAGCTTGTTTTGCTATGGGATGTTACATTACCGTACAGTAACATTAAAGTATGAACTTACTTTTATTGATAACCTCCAGGTGAGTATACACTCACTGCAAAACAAGTGTTGTGATTGTGTGTGTGCAAGGCATGTCTAAGATATTCCAGTTTTTCTCATCAGTCATCTTTACGTTTTTGACAGTAGCATTCTCAGCTCTGTGCCCCATTAATCTTAAATTTACAACATTGCACGACTGTGGCACGGATCTTCAACCTAGCAAACCTACCACGTGTTCTTAGCTCACTATAGCTTGAAGATCAGTTATTTTCATACAACAGGAGTATGAATTAGGCAGAAAGCAATGGGCCGCGGAGCTGAACATAAAAAAAGTATGCTTGGCAAGAAGGCAACTTCTTTCTTTGAAAGGAACTAGTTGTACCCTGGAGTAAGTTGAAACACTCATTGTTTGTTGATATTCAAAGGCTCAGTGTATGGTCACAAACTGTTGAGGCTAATTTCCATTACATATTTTTTGACGCATGTCAGAATGGTTGTGTAAGTGTAACACATAACATTACTAGGGGTGTTATATACTGCTCAGTATTGTGTGGGGAGTGGTTCTCAAAGTGGTCCTTGGAGGGGTTACGGGGAGTCCCCATGCAGCAAAAGTATAGATCATGTAGCATCACAATAATTTAAGCACTTTAATTAATAGCAGATCTACAAGCTCACAGTGTACATCTGCTATTTTTGAGAAATTTGTATTGGGGGGGGTCCTTCACATGAATAACTTTGAGAACCTCTGAATGTACGGGGCTACGGACAGTGGAAGAGATGGGTGTTCTGCTGCAGAGGAAATGGGCAACAGTTCCACATTTGACTCCTATTACTTCCTATAGATAAACTACCACGGCCATCCAGATCAATGGATGGTGGTGGGTGGGGTAGGGGTGCTGCAACTAATCCATTAGCCGCGCTGCGTGTCTGTCTTTATGCTTGCTGGCATTTTGAAGATATTAATCGCCACAATTGTAGTCCCTCCCTGGACCTCACTTTGAGAACCTGTACTTACATCATGGATAATAAAAAAACACCAAGTACAGTGAGATTCGGTTCTAATAAAATACATTGTCTGGATGGAGGAGAATATGTTGTTGGGAGGGATAGCGGAGAAAATCCAGGCCTCTGCTTTTGATCCCCCCCCCCCCCCCCCCCAACTTACTTTTGGGAAAAGTACACTGACTGTCTGATGTGTGTGATATTTATTTTGATAAAGTTTGATAAAATCACAATTTTAACAACTAAAAATGTATGTTGACCCTGGTGTCCCTAAATTGGGAAAATAACTTGAAATACTTATTTTAATTAAAAAATATCGGATGCAGTGTCATACCCAAGGTAATGCCCTACCCAAGGTAATGTCCTACCCAAGGCAGTGTCCTACCCAAGGCAATGTCCTACCCAAGGCAATGTCCTACCCAAGGTAATGTCCTACCCAAGGTAATGTCCTACCCAAGGTAATGTCCTACCCAAGGCAATGTCCTACCCAAGGTAATGTCCTACCCAAGGCAATGTCCTACCCAAGGTAATGGCCTACCCAAGGTAATGTCCTACCCAAGGCAGTGTCCTACCCAAGGTAATGTCCTACCCAAGGCAATGTCCTACCCAAGGTAATGCCCTACCCAAGGTAATGTCCTACCCAAGGTAATGTCCTACCCAAGGCAATGTCCTACCCAAGGTAATGTCCTACCCAAGGCAATGTCCTACCCAAGGTAATGCCCTACCCAAGGTAATGTCCTACCCAAGGCAGTGTCCTACCCAAGGCAATGTCATACCCAAGGCAATGCCCTACCCAAGGTAATGTCCTACCCAAGGCAATGTCCTACCCAAGGCAATGCCCTACCCAAGGTAATGTCCTACCCAAGGCAATGTCCTACCCAAGGCAATGCCCTACCCAAGGCAATGTCCTACCCAAGGCAATGCCCTACCCAAGGTAATGTCCTACCCAAGGCAATGTCCTACCCAAGGTAATGCCCTACCCAAGGTAATGTCCTACCCAAGGCAGTGTCCTACCCAAGGTAATGTCCTACCCAAGGTAATGTCCTACCCAAGGTAATGCCCTACCCAAGGCAATGCCCTACCCAAGGCAGTGTCCTACCCAAGGCAGTGTCCTACCCAAGGTAATGCCCTACCCAAGGTAATGTCCTACCCAAGGTAATGTCCTACCCAAGGTAATGCCCTACCCAAGGTAATGTCCTACCCAAGGTAATGCCCTACCCAAGGTAATGCCCTACCCAAGGTAATGTCCTACCCAAGGCAGTGTCCTACCCAAGGTAATGTCCTACCCAAGGTAATGTCCTACCCAAGGTAATGCCCTACCCAAGGCAATGCCCTACCCAAGGCAGTGTCCTACCCAAGGCAGTGTCCTACCCAAGGTAATGCCCTACCCAAGGCAGTGTCCTACCCAAGGTAATGCCCTACCCAAGGCAGTGTCCTACCCAAGGTAATGCCCTACCCAAGGTAATGTCCTACCCAAGGCAGTGTCCTACCCAAGGCAGTGTCCTACCCAAGGCAGTGTCCTACCCAAGGCAGTGTCCTACCCAAGGTAATGCCCTACCCAAGGTAATGCCCTACCCAAGGTAATGTCCTACCCAAGGCAGTGTCCTACCCAAGGCAATGTCATACCCAAGGCAATGCCCTACCCAAGGTAATGTCCTACCCAAGGCAATGTCCTACCCAAGGCAATGCCCTACCCAAGGTAATGTCCTACCCAAGGCAATGTCCTACCCAAGGCAATGCCCTACCCAAGGCAATGTCCTACCCAAGGCAATGCCCTACCCAAGGTAATGTCCTACCCAAGGCAATGTCCTACCCAAGGTAATGCCCTACCCAAGGTAATGCCCTACCCAAGGTAATGTCCTACCCAAGGCAGTGTCCTACCCAAGGTAATGTCCTACCCAAGGTAATGTCCTACCCAAGGTAATGCCCTACCCAAGGTAATGCCCTACCCAAGGTAATGTCCTACCCAAGGCAGTGTCCTACCCAAGGCAGTGTCCTACCCAAGGTAATGCCCTACCCAAGGTAATGTCCTACCCAAGGTAATGTCCTACCCAAGGTAATGCCCTACCCAAGGTAATGTCCTACCCAAGGTAATGCCCTACCCAAGGTAATGCCCTACCCAAGGTAATGTCCTACCCAAGGCAGTGTCCTACCCAAGGTAATGTCCTACCCAAGGTAATGTCCTACCCAAGGTAATGCCCTACCCAAGGCAATGCCCTACCCAAGGCAGTGTCCTACCCAAGGCAGTGTCCTACCCAAGGTAATGCCCTACCCAAGGTAATGCCCTACCCAAGGCAGTGTCCTACCCAAGGTAATGCCCTACCCAAGGCAATGCCCTACCCAAGGCAGTGTCCTACCCAAGGCAGTGTCCTACCCAAGGTAATGCCCTACCCAAGGTAATGTCCTACCCAAGGTAATGTCCTACCCAAGGTAATGCCCTACCCAAGGTAATGTCCTACCCAAGGTAATGCCCTACCCAAGGTAATGCCCTACCCAAGGTAATGTCCTACCCAAGGCAGTGTCCTACCCAAGGTAATGTCCTACCCAAGGTAATGTCCTACCCAAGGTAATGCCCTACCCAAGGCAATGCCCTACCCAAGGCAGTGTCCTACCCAAGGCAGTGTCCTACCCAAGGTAATGCCCTACCCAAGGTAATGCCCTACCCAAGGCAGTGTCCTACCCAAGGTAATGCCCTACCCAAGGCAGTGTCCTACCCAAGGTAATGCCCTACCCAAGGTAATGTCCTACCCAAGGCAGTGTCCTACCCAAGGCAGTGTCCTACCCAAGGCAGTGTCCTACCCAAGGCAGTGTCCTACCCAAGGCAATGTCCTACCCAAGGCAGTGTCCTACCCAAGGCAGTGTCCTACCCAAGGCAGTGTCTTACCCAAGGGACTTTTAACCACAATGAACCCTAACATCCTACCCTTTTCTGGGGCATGCAATGCGAACATGCTCACAAAGCGCAGCCCGTGCGACGGGACGCCTTGTTAGCTTGTACTATTTTCGTCCATGAGAGAAAGGAGGGGGCCAAGCGTAGACCCCTACAAAGCATATATGGATTCAAGTGGTTGGAAGATTACAGAAGAGCTGCAGCGTCGTGCCACTATGGTGACATTTAACTGTGACCCTGGGAAAAGTGTGATCATAGCTCAGCACTCCTGGACACCGTGAATGTACTCAACGCCATGCATGCATGGCAATATAGGGACCACCACAGCAAAACACATTACAGTATTACAAGCACTGGAGTGTTATGGAAGAATGACATGGACAACCAAACAAGATGGGAGCGAGGCGATGAACAGTGGGCGGGCATTTCAAAACCCTCCAGAGCCAGAGTGGTCCCCAATTTATTTTAGCTCAAGACCCAAAAGAGAAATCGGATCCGGCGCCCAAACTTTGCAGATAATGCTATTTTCACTACTTAAATATTTGTTTTCTAATTTAGGGGGATTTCAACTCATGAACATCTGTGAATGTTTGTGGAAATCTTTAGAAAATCTTTTTTACATTTTTCAGGAAACAAAAAATAAAGGGATATTCACTTGCGACCCATGAAATGGATTCACGGCCCACAAATATAGGTCCCAACCCACGGTTTTGGAAACAGTGCTCCAGACTGCAAGATGTGCCAACAATAGCCGTATATACTGTATATACTGTATACAGTAAATTGCAGAATATCAACTGATCATTTCCAAACTGTATGTAAAATGTATTGCTAAAATATATTGTATCATGAAGGGATGAAATAATGCAAAACAAAGACAATGAAGAAGATAGACCAAAAGAAATGTATGTGAATCCATGATTCTGTGTATTTCTTTTTCTTGAAGAATAAACAAAAATGAAACCAACAGATGACTGACACAGACAACCCGAAGCAGTGCTCAAAAAATAGTTCTCCCCCCCCCCCCCCCCCCCGCCCGCCCCCTCCTTACACCTCTCTGCGCCAAATATGAATACAGCATAACTGTATGTACTGTTAACGTGAACTTATGTAAACTGACCAACAGCTATTACAGTAACATCAAAATGGTACGTCAGCAAAGAGCTGGAAATGTTTTCATATTAATCATTATCAATATATACATATAAGATCAAGCTTTCGGTTTGCATTCCACTCGTAAATTATTGCACAGTAAGCCACTGCGGGCTTGTCATGGTCACCCACATAAACCCCGGTATAAAAATAGAACAACAACATTAACACACCAAATAAGTCTTCATTGGATTGCCCCCCCCCCCCCTCCCCCCATACTTTTTTGTCCTTTTTTTGACAGGCACTGCTGTGGCCAGCCCAGCCTGAGTCAGCAAACATCAACTGTGTGCCACAGTGTAAAAACCATGAAGTGCTCCACGCCTAAAGGTACAATGCCTTGTTATTCCTCAAAACAGTTCATCTATTTTCCTTTTTCCTCGACGGTCACACATGGACAGCTTCGGCCCCTTCGGCCCTGCCCCCCCCCCCCCCCCCATCCCATCTCTCTCCCTCACCTGATTTATACTTAGTCATACAATGCTGTCGCCGGCTGGAGAAAGCTGAAATACAAAGTTCAAACGTGCCGCAAATGCGGTGTGTTTTGAGCTTGCAAATCTGCGATTTCCAGCACATGACACCGTTACGATGGAGCATAAATTAGGAATCCCCCCCCCTCCCCCCTTCTCTCTCTCTCTCTATCTCTCTTTCTCGACTTGTCTTCTCCTCTGGGACATCAGCCAGGGTCCAAACGACGAAGGGATTTTTGGCATTTCTCATCACCAGTGAACCCAGTGCTTTGGCACGCCCAGAGAAAAGTCCGACACGAGCGCGAGGAGGATATCCTCAAATAAAAGTCCTCTCTCTCACACTCCCGAATAGAGTATAGCCCACGGTCCCCCTCTGAGAAACGGGGATAAAGGAGTGCGAGTGCTGCCTTTGCCTCTGCACGCACGTGCATGCGCGTGTGGAGCAACGTGGTTTTCCTAGACAATGGTCTCCACCCCGATGAGCTTTGGCGTGAGGATGCGCGGCGTGATGCCGTTGTTGAGGTCCTCCTCGAACTCCAGCAGCTGGCCCATGAAGTTGAGGTTGGGCGAGATGACGGGCCGCCGGGTCTTGACAAACTTGTAGGCGTCGGTCATGGTCATCCAGGTGTGCTTCATCAGGTAGGCGATGACGATGGTGGCCGAGCGCGAGACCCCCGCCTGGCAGTGGATCAGGAGGCCCATGCCTGCTCGATGGGCTTCCTCTGGAAACGGGAAGAAGACACAGAGTCATGCAGGACAGTGTTCATTTGGTCGCCTAAAGCGGTGGCAGACTTTCCACTTGTCACTGACGAAAACGTAATAAAAACTACGCTATGATGACTACAACTAAATATATTGACAATTTTGTTAACAATTAAAAACTACACTAAAATGTTAGGACTAGTGGAGCAGAGATCCAGTAGAACTTGGAGAATTCATTTCATGCTTGGCTGCTCACGGGTCTCGAGCTCAGAAATGAGCCAATATACAAGCTCACAACAGATTGTCTATTTTCAGCACACGGCACAGTGTAAATCGGGCATTACAATACCATCATCACGACCTGACAAAATATGTTTTTGTCAACTTAATAAACCAATCATAAAGGACCACTTCACCACTTTTCAACTTCTCTTCATATAATTGGTCCTAATTAATGTTCATGATAAAATACCATGTTTTTTTTCCCTACTCAGTCTGTGTCTCATAGGAAGGCTGAGGGCAGTTCAGAAACCCGTCCACCAGTGACATCATTGTGAGATTAAAATATATATATATTTAGATTTGTATTATCGTGAGAACGATGGCTTCCATTATCTCATTGCAACTTTTTCAGGAATAGAAAGCCTGCAGTTTCTATTAGCTTGGATTCCCAATTAATGATGTCACTGGTGGACGGGTTAACTGAACTGCCCACAGGCCTCCTATATGAGACACAGACTGAGTAGAAAGAAATTGTGGCATTAATGAGGACCAATTATATGAAGGTAGGTTGACAAATGGTGAAGTGGTCCTTTAAAGACACATTTAAGTGCTTAAAACAATTGAAAAGAGAGAACATGGATCACCTAAAATTATACAATGTACCACTATTATTCCGTGAACCACTGGTTGAGAAACAACAATTCCGATCCAGAATGTGAGAAAGCAGCCTACTGATTCTCCAACCCCCCCACCCCCACCCCGCCCTTGGGGAGTCACACTCGGTACCTAGTTAGTATGAGATAAAAGGAACATCTGCTTTGTGCAAAAGCTCAAAATACATTCACCCGAACTGGAGCATATGAGCCAAATAACAGAAGAGAAAGAAAACAACAACAAATCTGTCACGGCAGCGTGTTCGGCATACAATAACTCCAATGCGAGTGTGTTCCACCTCTATGGGCCCTATTTGGGGACAGGTGGATTGCAGCCAGAAGGCAAATTGACAAAATTGACCATTTTCTGGAGGTGATTTCTCACCCCGCCTGCGTGTATTTGGTATTTTAGGGAGTCTGTCTCATGTCGGTGTGGGAGAAGAGGTGCAGGGGGGAGGGGCAGTGCTCTGCCGGTACTGGCACAAACCTTTTATCTCCATATTCTAGCTTTTGGTGTTTTCCGTACTACCCTAATAGTTCATATACTACAGCGCAAGGTGACGCATTTAGCTTGTTGCTGCTTTTGTATTTGAATCCTGAAAAGTATTGGACATATGAGGTTTCTACCCGAACTGTATGATTGACTTGTCTCCTTTTTTTTGGAATGGAAACATAACATGATGTTTATGCATTTTAACCCAGATACTAGTTTCAATGTTTGTATGGAACAAAGCAGTATAGTATAGTGACACACGGATAGGCCTGGCACAATCATTACATAATCGCAATTATTTGACATACGCGCAATTATTATAGCATAATCGTGAGAATCGTTTCATATCTGCCGTGTGCAATTCTTTCTTTACAAAGCCTAAAAGGCAAACGTAAGTCACAATAATTTAATATTAATATTGAATGTAAAATAAACCCCTAAGCTATGATGACTTAAACTAAGACAAAATATAGAAAACTTCATCAACAAATAAAAAGTAGACTAAAATGTTAGGGAGGGACTAGTGGAGAAGAGATCCAGTAGAACTAAAAGACAAGTCATCTTGTTTGCGCTCGGGTGTTGCACTCTGAAAATAGCAGATCTACACGTGTGTGCTTGTAGATCGTCTAAGTATCAAGGCATCAATTTTGGCGACAAAGCTTGTGCATCATCTAATTTCACAAAGATTTGGTGTAGATCGGGGGATATAAGTATTGAGCCCGGTCAACAAAGTATATAGGGTTGAAGTGCTTACGTAACTACAGTATGAAGTGAGCTTAACGCTGAGGAACACTTCTCAGCGGACCAGTGCCAGACTCTTATTAAGTGCATCTGGTATTTCCTCCCAAGATAATTCTACATCATCTGTTCTTGGCGTCAGTTTGAGTCGCTGCAGATGCTTTGGCTCTGCATCTCCTGCACAAAGGACATCCGTTTGGAACTGCATTTCCCATGATTTTCCGACACTGTGTTAGGGCTGAAACTATTGATCATTTTATTAGCAATTATTAGCAGTCATTCTATCGATGATTTTTTTTTTTGATTTGTCAAATAAATTATACATTCGATTTAAAAAAAAATATATATATATTAATACAAACTGGCAACCACTATATTTTATGCTTCAGTGCACAACGGTGTCGTGCAAAGATTGTGAAAATAGCAGATCTAGATCTAGCTTTCCATTTCTGATACAGACATAACCTTTTTTTAAATCATCCTATCCTGTCAATGATACAACATTATACGTAGTGATATAATAATATATAAATAGCAGCCAGTCTTTGACTGCCAATCATCTTCTGTGTTTTGGTACGATTAGGTACCATTGGCTACCTTTTGTCTTTGTCGTACAACGGTCTAAAGAAACTGACAATCTACAAGCTCACAAGCCGCACGATCTTGTAGATTTGTTTTTTTGCATTTTTGATCAATCATCGATCCATCTTTTTTCCCCTACCGATGAACTCGAACGCCTCCTCAAAGTACTGCCGCAGGTTCTGCTTGTTGCTGTCGGTGGCCGGCAGCCTCTTGTAGCTGAACAGGCCCGTGTCGTAGTGGTAGAGCGGCAGGTGCGTGGTGACGTTGAGGACGAAGCCGATGTTGGTGCGCTGCAGCAGGCCCAGGTCCTGCGCGTCGCGCTCGTTCCCCAGGAACAGGAAAGGCAGGATGGGCGTCAGCACGGCGTTCTCAATGTCCGGCGTGGAGGGCAGCGAGTGAGGTAGCGGTAGCGCCCCCGTGAGGCCGGCCGCCCCGCCGGCGTCCTGGCCCTCGTGGAGGTGCAGCGAGTGGTCACACAGGTTCTCGTGGCTCTGCCTGAAGCTGCTGAGGCCCCCTGTGTGGAACCGGAGAGCGAGAGGAAGAAGGAGCACAGTCAGAATCAGTGTTCATTCTGTCCACCTGTGTGGACCCGGAAAGCGAGAGGAAGAGGGAGCACAGTCAGAATCAGTGTTCATTCTGTCCACCTGTGTGGAACCGGAAAGCGAGAGGAAGAGGGAGCACAGTCAGAATCAGTGTTCATTCTGTCCACCTGTGTGGACCCGGAAAGCGAGAGGAAGAGGGAGCACAGTCAGAATCAGTGTTCATTCTGTCCACCTGTGTGGAACCGGAGAGCGAGAGGAAGAGGGAGCACAGTCAGAATCAGTGTTCATTCTGTCCACTAAATGCCTATTCATAGTGATGAGGTGACCGCCGAAAACTATGTCACGCAGCGGTGGTCACCGCTCACACAACACATCTCTCTGTTTTTACTAACCACCATTTCGGTGGTCACCTCATCACCCAAAACTGTACTATGAACAGGTCTTGAAACAATGATGAAAAATAATCGTCAACTTACCTTTTTTTTCACTGTCAAAATTATGAATGAAAATAAAATAAAATAAATAAACTATGACGGCTAAAGCTAAGGGGAACCAGCTGACCTCACTTTTTTCCCCTTTTGCAATTTAACTTCAAATACTTACTGATGCAGGGTACTGTTTCTTTATTTCTTTTAGTTCTTTAATATAACTCAGACATACAATTATATGGTTCCGATTGTTATGTCACGTCCTACCAACATAAACTTCAGTCGACCAAATCAACTGTAGATTTAGTCGACTGAAAGACTAAAAGTAAAACAATAATTTGGTTAAATGCACACATGCATACACGCACTTAACACTCAAAGGACCACAATGGATATATACACTCTGGGGCAGGGGTCATCACCACGTCCATGCTGGCTTGTGATTTACATTTTTATCAAACTTTATTTTCACCACAGACATACACAAAATAAGCGGTCAATAATGTCACCAGGGCCCAGGCCGTGGCGTAACGGTCTGGGCACCGGACTGGTAATCCAGTCGCAGTGTGCCGCGGGTTCGACTCCCGGACCCGACACGGCCTTTACTGCATGTCATCCCCCCATCTCTCTCCCGTTTCCTGTCAGCCTACTGTCTGTCCCTTCAAAAATCAATAAAAAGGCGTAAGCCGCAAAAAAATATCTTTAAAAAAATAATAATAATAATAATGTCACCAGAATCACAGATTAAATATGTACTAGTGGAATAATGTGTAAAATGATAAAATGACAGTACAGTATTTCTGCATTAATTAAACACATTGGATGAATCCTGATATCAAGATTTTTAGGTACAAATGTTCATGTACGGTAATTCTTGTCAATCAATCAATCGAGAAAATCATTGTGAGGCCGCAGGAAGTAACATTTGTTCATTTAGAACGAGATGAACGGGCCAAACCCTGGATAAAAGCTTTCCCGTGTCGCCCCGTGGGCAGCGCTAGCTGCCACAACCCACTGGGGGCTTTCCATCCATGCTAAAACTCTATGTATGCCCTCATCATGCTACTGTAGGCCACCATGTTATGACAGCACTATGACAACAACAACTGAGCTTTTTTTCATTCTGGTTCCATTAAAAATAACAGAGGGTGTTCAAAACGAGTTCTAAGAACACTGGTTCTCAACGCGGGGCCCGGTGACCTCCAAGGGGCCTTAACCCATTTTGGGCGGGCACCCCATTTTGTGTTTTAAACATTATGTTATCATTTAGCTATTGAAAAATAGCAGATCTACAAGCTCATAGCGCGCCACCGAGAGGCGCGCTACAAGCTTGTAGGTCTGCCTTTTTTTTTTTATCGTGAAAATGTGGCATAAATCTTTGAATATATATTCTTTCAAAGCCAACGTTTTTAACTCAAATCTTCGCTTCTGAGGGGTTCCTGGAACGACATATTTTCAGATGGGGGTCGGAGGCCAATTGCATATCATTTTTGGGGTTCTTGAAATGAAACATTGAGCACCACTGACACAGAAACATCTTTCAGAAAACTGTCAGAATTTAGAAGACATTTTTTAACAGAAGGTAGTTTTCTAGTGTTTTCCTAATTCCTCGTTACTACTTCGTGGCGTTTTTAGCTCCTTGTTCCCTTATTGTGTGGTTTTGTACAATAAAACACCTTGCATTGTAGTCCCTCCGCTAATCTGTCCTGCGGCTGCATCTGTCCTATACACCTCCCTGTCTCAAACCGTGACACAAACTGGTGGTCCTTGAAAGCCCCCGTGCAGCAATGGATTTATAGGTACCATATGTCAATTGAATGGCTTTAGAATAGGTCAGTACGTGGAAGGATTTGCTGTCCTTTCTATTTCAATTCTGTTTTGACTCATAAATATATGTTGGCCACAGTGGTCGATCACCTAACGACCAGTCGCGTCTCCATTCATCATCTTAAGAATCAATGGTGGAAATAGTACTAAAAATAGTTACTTGAGTAAAAGTATCAATACTGCAATGTATAAATACTTTGTTACAAGTGAAAGTCCGGAATTCAACATTTACGTTTGGTAACAGTATAAAAGTATTGGTATCAAAATGTACCAAAAGTAGAAAGCACTCATTATGCAGGATGTCCCTGAGATGTAGTGGAGTTGAAGTAAAAGTACTGACAATTGGAAATACTCCAGTATAGTAAAAAATAAAAAATAAGTACACTACTTAATAAGTAAATGTACTTATACTTTCCACCACTGACGACCAGTTGCATCCCCAGTTAAGAATGAGAAATGGCTGAGATGGCCTCCAGCACTCCTGTGATGCCCTCAGCACTAGACAAATAGCTTCCATTATGTTCCTCAGCGTCAAACTCTCAAGGTAAATCACTATTTAAGCCTGTCTCACTTTGCTAAGACATCTGCACTTCTTCACATATCATCCTGTAATATTGACATAATGTTGGCTGCGTGGAACACATGATTAGTTAAGAATGATGGTACCGGTATACTTAGGCTATGCTCAGACTGGCAGCACAAATGTTTGGCCCATCTAGATTGGAAACAGATTGATTTGATCTGAAGTCTGAACAGTTTAAAAAACCCCACAATGAAACTGATTTTTGTGAATCAGATTCATCTGATTCAACCACATTTCAAGGTGATTTGAAATGTGATTAAGGTTTCTAAATACCAATACCGTATGTGTCTCTGTCTGGACACTTGTCTTGGACTTGGGCAGCCAGATTTGTACGTAATCGTGCCGTGGTGTCGTTTGGCAACAGATCTGCCAATCTACCAGCCCAATGAAGCGTCGCAGTGCAAAACCTCAGTCAGTCCGTCAGTCGGACCGTCCGTCACGCCACCATATATGGCCATCAGTCCACCATGCCTCATGACACGTCACGCCACCATACATGACCGTCAGTCCGTCACACCTCGTGACACACTCCATATATGGCCATCTCCATATATGAAGATCACAACACTGACCTCATCAAACCCTGGATAGCCATACATGCAGAAGACTGGATCATCACCTAGATCATATGGAACCGGGCCAGCAACTCTACAGTACATCTGACCTCAAACCTCAAAACCTTAGATCTCTATATGTCCTTCCTCTTCGACGTCTCCCTTTTGACTGATACCTGTCCATTCAAACTCTAGACCCCAAAGTTATTAGTGCAGCCGCGCCCGGTGAAAACTAGTAAGGTGACCTTACTAATTAACACACATGTTACGCCCTACCCGCTCCGAAAACGCCAACAAAAGAAAATTGTACACTCTCACAGTACAGAGTACAGACCTTTAAGGGTCCATTTGGAACCCCCTCAATGAACCCTGTGAGTCCTGGACCCCACTTTGAGAACCACTCACTGAGAACTACACACTGGTATCAGATCAATATTCGGAATCGGTATCGGGTGGTTGGATGTTTGAGGTATTTTTACTTTTACTGGAGTATTTGCTATTTTCAGTACTTTTACTTCTACTCCACTACATCTCAGAGGCAAATATTGTACTTTTACTTCACTACAATTATTTGAAAACTACTAGTTACTTTGTAGATTTAGATTATTATTACAATAATGTACAAACATACAGTAACCACTTCAGCCCTACTGTATATAGGCTACCGGTAATGCGTTGTGATGTGACGCATTGTGAGCTCTGCTATTTTATACATTTGTATAAAATGTACTTTTTTACTTTTTTACTAAAAGTACTTTTTTTTTTTTTTTAATTCTGGACTTTTACTTGTAACATCTACATTGAAGTATTGATACTTTTACTTAAGTAAAACATTTGAGTACTTTTTCCACCACTGGTGTTGCACCTGTTGTCTTTCAGTGCTAGCCGGGTGGGTGGGTGGGTGGGGGCGTTGGGGTCCGACCACACAGAGTATCAGTTCATGACATGTATTGTTCATATTACAAGTGTTGACATCATGCCCAGTGAGGTCATTGTATGCGTCTCCATGGTAACTGCTGGGCAGGTGGGTGATCTCCTGTCAACTGTGGTCTGCGTGCGTGTGCGTGCGTGCGTGCGTGCGTGGAAAAGGGCCTGTGTACTTGAGTAAAAGAACAAATGTATTGGCAATGGCATCAGAATATATTTACAATAAGTAAAAGTACTGAAATGTTTACAAAAACTTTATCTGTAGACGAGAGCTTGTACTGTAGACTAACTACAAAATAGAGCTTCATTGGTTAATGTATGTAATAATAATCGAAATCTACAAAGTAACGTGTAAAGTCTTCAAATAATTGAGGAAAAGAAGAAAAAAAAGTAAAATTTTATCCCTGAGATGTATTGGGGTAACTTTTGGCTTTTTATATTTTAATAATTGCTTGTAAATATAGCCGATGTAATACGTTTACAGTGCTCATGTAGCCTAGCCTATAGTCACTTATTTTGCACTTGTTTTCATACAACTAGATGCTTAGTTAACTCACAGAAGCTGGCAACAGCTCATAACAACACAGTGACAGGACAGGCGCTGCTGGGCTGGACGTTGGGTGACACACAGGGGAATTGTAGTCTAGTTGACTTTAAGGTTGTTATTCTAAACCAGGGATGTCAAACTCAAATACACAGTGGGCCAAAATAAAGAAATTGGTACAAGTCGAGGGCCGGACTGTGTTTCAACACACGGGCCATTTTTGTGTAGAGGGGTAGCTGAAAGTCGACCACAAGTGATATACTTTCACTGCTGATCAATAGTGAAGAGAAGACGCACCCTCGATACGTGACAATGCACTCGCAGTGCATTGTGGGACTTGTAGTATTGTGGTGGTCCGTGCAATATACCAGAGGGCCAGTTCTAATACTAATTAAATATCATCCCGCGGGCCAAAGATAATTCATTCACGGGCCTGATTTGGCCCCCGGGCCTTGAGTTTGACATATATGTTCTAAACGGTACATGTATGTACCCATTTAAGTAAAAAATGTCCTAAACATTTATTTTATGTGGGTTTATGAGAGAGAGTGCGAGCTCTGATGATTATGTACAGCCATGTTATGCACTACCTTTACTAAACAACTACAATGGTTGACATTTCAATATTTAAACATTTAACATTATGTGAAAAGAACATTCTGTGGCCTACTTGCAGCGTACATTACAAAGTTTGGATTAGCTTGCATGCATGCACGCATGCAATCCACGCAAGCACGCACACACACACACACACACACACACACACACACACACACACACACACATTTGAATTCTTTTATTTGGATCTGCACAAGAGGCGTAATACAATAGACCCAAACAATGATCAGAATTAGGTTATACATTATATGGTCCAACCAGATATAGCTGCTGCACATGCTTAACACACAGAGGGAAAAGAAGAGAGAAAGAAAAATATATATAGCACATTGTTTACATACTATTACTTGACACTACTAGACAGGATGTTTTTGTTTTTTTTTGTTTTGTTTTTTAAGCCACCTAGGGATAAATGAAACAACGCCTTCTCCAGACAGACAGACTGCCCATAGTAGCTGAGACAGAACAGTATTTAGCCAGCTTTTTTGCATTTGTTTTTAACAATCCACCCAATTGCAGACCCCTGAGCACAAGTTTATGAACATGGCCCAGACTTCCAAATACAAGGACAATAAGTTGACAGTTATATCCCAAGGCCATAATACGTTCCACCAGAAGCTGATATTTCATAAGTTTGGATGTAAAGCAAGTGTCCATATACAAATCAAATGGGCAGCCTATTTCAAATATAGTAACAGTTTTTCTAATTTCATTGATGAACACAATATCTGGGGTATTTGGAATATTTTGTAGTGAATTGGCATGCGTGTCATTGTGATCAAACCAGTCTATTTTTACAGTGCTGTGTTTATACATTCTTGTTGTCCTGTCCTGTACTCCTCTGATCTTGTCTGAGACAAGGTCCACCAGACGGTCATGTCTGGCAATGTACAGTCCTTTATAGTGGCTGCAACCATTTAATATGTGTGCGACTGTTTCTTTGTCATGTGGTACTGGATGTAGGATGCAGTGTGGGTCATGTGCTGATGGGTACCAGGTTGCCAAGTTAAACTTGGTCGGCAACACCTGTAAACGGGCTTTAATAGTGAAAATGAGAATGTCCTCACCTATGGTGTTATTTGACAGTATAGAGTGTGATAATGAGTGGTTTGCAAAGGGAAGGAGAGCCAGTTTTCCCTGCAGCCTCAGACTGGTCCAGTGTTGTGCACTTTCTGATCGCTTCATTCCTAGAATGGTGGCTCTTGCGGTCGCGGATTTGATTGACAGTTCATGGTGCGCACCGTCCTGCTCGTAGGTCGCACATGCACGGACACGCGGATCTATGATGATGCTGTTGTTCAGCGCAGCAGTTGTTGTATCAGGCGCCACCCACTTTAACTGTAATCCTGATCGCTGGCATAGATCATTAAGATCCATCCAGTCGGACCGCACACCGAATCCAGCGGCTTTAATGTCCAATTTACCATTCGCCTTAGTCTTGAATAACACACACACACACACAATTAAATTTGCCTTTCGATCAATTGTGAGAGCTCATAGAGAATCAATAAGAAAGGTCATATTCATTGGAATTTCAGATTTTGTTTTAAATGATTCTTCACATCGTTGCTGTCAGGTAGAAATCGCATTTCTTTGTGTTTTGTTTTTCATAATTGAATGCTCTAGTTAATCACACAATAGTGTCACTAGCTGCTTTAAAATGTTTTATTTTTCAATAACACAAAAAATTAGTGGCTATGGACATACAAAGTTTCCACCCAACTAAACGGAAACGATATATTAGTCATCCACCAAGACAAGACATATGCAATGTTTGTTAGCCAAGATACTACTGACTATGGGTGTGGCTGTACTGTACTGTACTGTACTGTACTGTACTGTACTGTACTGTACTGTGCTGTACTGTACTGTACTGTACTGTACTGTACTGTACTGTACTGTGACTTGATCCACTGTAGTGTAGGCTACGGGCCATGTTAAAGTGGCTAGTAAACAGGTTCAGAGGTAGTTGTTTAGTAAAGGCTGTGCATAACATGGCTGTAAAACTACTCACCATTGAACTTTTTGGGGGGTGGGGGATAAATAAAGAAAAATAATGCCTTATTTTGACTTGCCCTGAGCCAGCATCTTTGTGTTTAGAATGCACTCAGTTGACAAATAGTCCCAGCAGTGTGAGAATAACAGACTGACTGTCCAAAAAGCAACACATTGTGTAGAGATGAGGTCTGTGGACTGTGACCGTCTGTCATTATCTCTGACTAAACTCATACAGAAGAAGACCATACAATGTCTCTCTCTCTCACTTTCACAACCCAATGGCTCAGTTCCCGCTTAGAAATGACCTCTCTCTCTCTCTCTCTCTCTCTCTCTCTCTCTCTCTCTCTCTCTCTCTCTCTCTCTCCTCCCCACCACTCTTAGCTTTTCATACCATGTACCAATTCTTTCCACTGCTAACCATAAACAAACAGACATTTGTTTATTACAGATGCCTTATCTCCATATTTTTCCTTTTCATGATTTCTTTTTGTAAATTAATGGCCCCTACTTCGTCATACTACAATGTGATATAGATAGATAGATAGATAGATAGATAGATAGATAGATAGATAGATAGATACTGCATCATTGATACTAATTGCGAATGCAATGAGCACTAACTATGAGACCCTGCAGATCATGTCTGTCTGTCTGTGTGTGTCTGTCCCGCTGTGACACCACCCGCCCGCCACCAGAGGGCGCAGCTGTAGCACACACAAACACACACACACACACACAGTAGAAAACTTTTAAAAATTACTAACTAAAAAGAAAAAAAAAGTACGTAATTTATTCTAATTGTTGTTATTGCAATTTACGAGCTGCGTTCGCTTCCCGCGTTTGCGCGTCTTACTTATCATTAGAGTCACAACTCACATCATATAGTATTAGAGGGATTAAGCAAAACAACAGTGATTCTCAATCGTTTTCGTGTCAAGGTCCCCCAACTTGATATGTATTTGGCTGCGAACCCCCAACTAAATAATTGTGCCAGGTGCCCCTAGAAGAGATGTGTGTTAGAAAATTCGGGGTGCATACTTTGGTTAGACATACCAACAGTCCTACAGTCATTAGTTAGACAAACCCGTTAAACATCAGCCTGCATGCTGCGGGTTAAAAATCACCTGTGCTGCGGGTTAAAAATCACCCGTGACTCCCGACATGCGCGGCGGGTTAAAACTAATCTGGTGTGTCTGATTGTTTTATGTCATCAGTATCTGGCAGAAGCCAGGTAACTCAATTTTTATTTATTATTATTTATTTATTTTCATAAATCTATTGAACACCCTTGACGTCTGTATGTTGGTTAAAAATATATTGAACCAATGTAAAGTATTTAAAAGCGCTTATGAGAAAATTAGATAACTCCATTGGATCCTCAAACTGTCTGCTAAACCAGCTAACTCCACCAGAGGGGGTGGAGCATATCATGCTATTTTTTAATAGCCATTTAGCCAACGTATAAAATATGGATAAAGGGGTTCAATGATTGTGATGCTGTATTGGCACATTTAGCTGGGGACCCCCTGGATCCCCCCGAGGACATCTGGAGGTCCCCAGAGCCCGCTTTGAGAACCACTGCACTAAAGTGCACACAAATGATTGCAGGGTCTCAAGAGGATAGTGCAGAATATCTTCAAGCTGTTATTATTAGCATAAATTATGAGTCAATCATATTAAATGGTTTAACAGAGGCCCACACTCTGAAGCCCATCAAATCATCATTACCTGCAAAGGCTTGTGGCCAAACATGTCCACAAGTAAATATTAGATGCAAATGATTTGATCTTGATCTATTCAGTCTTCTTGTTCAGTGTGCACTGTGCAGGACAGTTTTATTATTATTATTATTTTTACGAGTCCTTATTGGAAAACCAACAAACTGTTTATGAGAACACAAAGAGAAGACAATCATAGGGCAAGGTGAAGACTGAAGACATCATATCTTCATACATTATAATTCACTTCTGTTGCCTGCCATGGGCAAACATACTATTACTGCTGCTGCTACTAATACTACAAATAGCCTACTACTACTGCAACTGATAATAATAATAATAATAACAAGGGTAATAATAATAATAAGGCGAATAAGTGTAATAATGTACACACTCTATAGAAGCTGTGATAGAACTCAGACGACAAGCAGCCCTACAATGAGGGCATGGTATGTGTGTGACATACTAGCCAGAGCCAAAGAGTTATGACATTGAGGGGGCAGAAAACTGAGTGCTCGAGCGCTGTTCATGCAACCTGGAGTTTGAAATACATTGTTTTCAACGAGGGCGGCGCAAATAAGAGCTATTTTAGGCATGTGTGCAACATGACAACTGTTTTAAAGTATTGTACAGTGACAACTAAAGTCTCTGTAATGTTTATTGTACTATTACTAAAAAAACGATCTAAAATAAAGGGATTTAAGATAATTAAAGCTGGGCTGTTTCCCGAGTCCAGTGCATTCTGCCAACTTCCTGTCCAGGACTTTGTCACTGTTCGCTGTGCTCTTCGGCAACAGATCTATGTATAAGAGCTGCCATTGGACTGGCCCCATGAAGTGAACGGAGTCGTCGCCTTACTCTATGGCTCTGCTACCAGCTAGAGATTTTGCGCGTGACATCATCATACCCAGAAGTTATGCGGGAACGCCTGCTGAGGCTACTGGACATCCAAACAGAATCAATCAATGCAAAAATCTGATTTTATTAAACAAACTTAAACTCACTCAATTATCCTCTATCTGCAAAGTTTTTGTTTTATAAAAATCATCCATGCATACACATGTTATGAGCTATACTTTCTGTCAAGAATGTCTCTGCAGGGGATTATCGTCATGTGTCAGAGTTTAGAGTTTAGAGTTTAGAAGGGCTCTTCTCAAATCTGAGTGATTTCTAACGAGCGCTTCCAAACTCCAACACTCCATGCTGCTCAATGTTTGCCACTCAAAATCCACTAACGTATATATGGGAGAAAGGAGGGGACAGAGTAGTGTCCCCCGTCCCCCGGTGCACTAACGTGGAGGAAAGGAGGGGACAGAGTAGTGTCCCCAGTATGGAGAAAAGGAGGGGACAGAGTAGTGTCCCCAGTATGGAGGAAAGGAGGGGACAGAGTAGTGTACCCTGTCCCCTGGTCCACTAACGTATATATGGAAGAAAGGAGGGGACAAAGTAGTGTCCCTCGTCCCCCGGTGCACTAACGTATATATGGAGGAAAGGAGGGGACAGAGTAGTGTCCCCCGTCCCCCGGGGCACTAACGTATATATGGAGGAAAGGAGGGGACAAAGTAGTGTCCCTCGTCCCCCGGTGCACTAGCGTATATATGGAAGAAAGGAGGGGACAAAGTAGTGTCCCTCGTCCCCCGGTCCACTAACGTATATATGGGAGAAAGGAGGGTACAGAGTAGTGTCCCCCGCCCCCCGGTGCACTAACGTATATATGGGCTTGCTTAAGTCATTAAAACCAGGAAAGCATCTTTGTCATTTTTGAGGGGGGCTAGCACATCCTATGCCCAGCTTTGTGTGTCTGTGTGGTAAATGGTAAATGGTGCATTTATATAGCGCCTTTATCCAAGGCGCTTTACAGAGATTGTGCATTACATTCACCCATTCACACACACATTCATACACCGATGGCAGCGGAAACCATGCAAGGCACCAACTAGCACATCGGGAGCAATTAGGGGTTCAGTGTCTTGCTCAAGGACACTTCGACAGTAACTCTGGGGGAGCCCAGGTTCGAACTGGCAACCTTACGGTTACCATCCAGGCACTCTACCCCTGAGCCACCACCGCCCCAGTGTGTATACCACATTTGTGATTATTTGATTGGCTGTGATTTGATTGGCAGCAGAATGTGATGGTGTATGATGATTATACAGTGGTGTACATAGGTTTTCCATGTAATGGTTCCCGGGCCGGGACCCAGGGGTGGTCTTTTAGACGGTAGGGTCCTACTTCAAGGTTAGAGTACTACAGTATTGCATCCCAGGACCCCCGGAGGGTGACATGATTGCGTCCTTTCTCAATTTAGTGAGTGTAAGGATACAGAATGCAGGCTAATCGCATCACTGAATGATAAGAGCGTCCCTCACTTCACAAGGGGGTGATTTTTTAATTTTAGCATTGACTATTCAAACAGATATACAAGCTCACAGCGCGTCACTTCGTGTCGTGCTCCAAGCTTGTACATCTGCTATTTTTTATAATTTAGTTTTATCTTGAAAGTGTGAGAACTACTGATTTATAAAGGCATTTGTGGAGTGGAATCGGCCTTAATATAGGTTAAGTGGCCAAACGATATACTTTTATGACATGGTTGACTCAGGGTTGAGAGATATGGACAGACACTTGCTGGGCTGATGAGAATGAGGCAGAACACACTGGATTCCCTCAGCAGCACAACACCGCCTGCATGCCATGACAATTCAATCTGCCTGCTGGAGACTCTGTGCTGTCTGCTCCTTCAAATGGACTGAGGCGCTCACACACACACACACACACACACACACACACACACACACACACACACACACACACACACACACACACGATAGGAGCCTCCTCCATCAAACAAGGAGGGGAGAGGAGATGAGGGGAGGGGCGGGGCGGGGAGATGAGAGATATGGAGGTGCTGTGATCTCACTGCAAGGCGGTGTCTAGAAGGCATATGACAGGCACTCACCACCCAGACCCCAAACGGCATGCTTGAACCACACACACACACACACACACACACACACACACACACACACACACACACACACCAAAGATAGAAGTCATGGCTCCAGCCCAGGGACGTCTAACTCAACAGTACTCCCTATTTACTAACAGCTGATACAAATTCCTAAACACTCAAAGCATGTTATATTTACTTACTCAGCTAGAGCTGTGTGTGTGTGTGCGTGCGTGTGTGTGCGCGTGCGTGTGTGCATGCATTACAACATGCTACGCTGGTGATTATGCCTCATTAACAGAGGTCAGAAGGTTATCTACCCTGTATTTCCAACTCCTGTAATGTTACAGGACATATTGAAATATTATATATTGAGAATCTATCGAAACCAATGGTTAAAACGAATAAGGTATTAAACTACATCATACTTGTTTGGACAATGGCTTGCACAAAAGTGAAAAATTTACAAACTCTACAAGTGAGCTTGCAATTTTCACTAAGAGCAAGGGTCAAAGTTCACATGCACTAGAGTTCTCGCAAGATCCCGTGGAAGGCTACAAATTCCATTTCCACAGAGGTGACATTCTAGTTTATTTTATTTTTATTTTCACTATAAGCTCCCTGAGTTGCAGTGGTGTAAGTTAAAGGACCACTTCACCACTATTCAACCTACCTTCATAGAATTGGTCCTCTGCAGGCTAATTGGTCAGAAACTTTCTATTCCTGAGAAGTTGCATTGCGATAATGGAAACCATCGTTCTCACGATAATACAAATCTAAATCTATATATTTTTAATATTGTTTAAAATATAATCTGCGATGATGTCACTGGTGGAAGGATTTCTGAACTGCCCACAGCCCTCCTATGAGACACAGACTGAGTAGTTTTTTTGGGGGGGGGTACATAGTGAGGACCAATTATATGAAGAAAAGTGGTGAAGTGGTCCTTTAACAGCGATGTCAAACAATAAGCTCACTCTCACCTAAATCCTCTGTGTAAATGTAATTCCGAGTTTAAACCCATACATTTTAACAGCTTCACATTTAATAGGGTGTTCAAGGGTTGACGGAAATCAATTCACCAATAACTGACAAATAGATTTCACCAATATTTATTATAGAATGAGAATACGTATGCATATAATATGTTATCTTGGCATTAGGCTCTGCTACATTTTCTCCCTGCTCTGCACAATTAAACAACCATCATTAAACATTAAGAGCAGAGAGATAGATAGATACAATAACACCCCCATGGGGAAGGAACTAATAGCAGAGTCCCTGGTGCTGGGGAGAGACCGGTGGGAGCAAACAGGCACATACCAACAGTCCAGGAACAAAATGACAGCAGGAAGAACAGAGACTGAGGTGAGCTTAAATAACCCGGCAATTAGTCAGCTGACTGCCACGTCAGCGTGTGACGTAGGAATCATGTGTAGTACCATTGTAATACGCTTCCGTATGTGATATGACTGAATTAACTCCGCAAGATACGTATCATGTCTTATTTAACCCATTCAGGACGGGAACTCCTTTTGGTGTTTTAAGCATTATATGTTATTGAAAAACAGCAGATCTACAAGCTCATAGTGCAGCACCGAGTGCCGCGCTACGAGCTTCTAGATTTGCTATTTTTGAAAAATCGTGAAAATGTGGCGCAAATCTTTGAATATATATTCTTTCAGAGTGACATTTTTAACTCAAATCTTTGCTTCGGCGGGGGGGGGGGGGGGGGGGGGGGGTTCAACATATTTTCCGATAGGGGTCGGCGGCCAATTACATATATTTTTGGGGGTCTGACTCAAATCATGACATTTGACATGAAAATGTTTGAGAACGACTGACATAGAAACCTGGGCTTTTCAGAATACTGTCAGGGTTTAGAAGAAATGTCCTCAGGTCTAAATGGGCATTTAGGCATTTAACCAAAAACCAGGGAAAACAAACAAGCAAACAAACAAGAGCAGACTTTGAGAGAGGAAGTGCAGAATGCAAAGTGGTTTGGGGACTCCTACCTTTGAGGACGATGGGGTCCTTGCCCTCCCTCCTCAGTGACTCCAGCACCACGTGCAGCGGCTGCGAGGACGTCAGCCTGCAGGGCTCGGCGGTGCCCTCGTCGTACACCACGATGTCTTTGGAGAAGATGCCCCTGAAGGGCTCCTTGCCGCGCGGGTCCTCGCGGCAGGAGATGAGGTCCAGCACGGTGATCTTGCCCTGCTGCAGCCGCCGCCGGCTGATCTTGTCCGAGCAGTTGACGTGCACGGCACCGCGGACGTGGCTCTTGTTGTACTCCGTGAAGGGCCGGCAGTCGATGATGACCGGCACGGGCGTCCCCGTCACGGGGTGCCCCATCGGGCAGCAGGTCACCCGCTTGGCCAGCTCATTGGGGTGGATGACCCGCACGGACGAGAGGAGGGCCTTGGCCGTCGGCGGGGGGCCGGAGGAGGTAAGGGCCGGCGGCGTGCCCCCGCCGCCGCTCAGCGCCTCGTGGTTGCTGGAGCAGGGCCCGCCCGCATAGCTGCTGAGGTTGGGGCTGCTGGCGCTCACCTGGGCGTGGCTCTGGGGGGCGGCGTCCTTCTCATAGGTGCTGACCGAGCAGCAGCTGGCACTGCTGCATCCACACGACAGGGAGCGCGTGGAGCCGTTGGATGAGGGCATATACGTTATGAGATTGGTGGTAGTGGACTGGATCTTCACCACGGTGGTCGTGTTGATGACGGTCTTGCTGCCCACGCTGCTGCGATGATGATGGTGGTGGTCCCCTCCGCCGCCGCTACCGCTACCGCCGCTGGTGGTGAAGGAGTCCAGGAAGCTGGCGGTGGTGTCCAGGCGCAGTTGGAGTTCCTGAGGTCGGATTGGCCTTGGCAGCGCCACCACAATTCTGTCGTCGAGAGGAGACGGAGGCATGGGGAGGCCGCGGGCGGTGACGTCTTACGGAGAACTCGGCGAGTGGCTCTGCGGGGAGGAGGGGAGGAGCAAAAGAGTCAAGGCCTTGTGGGGTTTCATTCAGTCAACTGTAAAATCTCCTCATGGTGATCCTTCGCTTTCCCTCACGGGACCATTTGCACATGCATTTGTGGGTTTACAAATGGATAAATGTAACATAAAATAACAAGTTTGTTTAAAAAAGAACCTCAAGGATTCGCCCACCACACCTGGCAAAGGCTACGAACGGCGAGGGAAGAGTTCGGCCGCCCTCGTGTCCGTCCGCATGATCAGCACGCAAACCGGAAAAGGGGTTAATGTAACCAAATAATAGTCATGTCAACACCTGCATGCAGGGTGGGTGCCAGCTGGGTAATAAAAAAGAAAGAAAATAAAGCCAGCAGTTTCATGAAACTGAATGACTTTTGAATGAAATGGATATAAATCCCTGCAAATGCACGTGTGCACTGAAACGATATGCTTCCATCCATCGCCATGCATGTATACGCCTGCTCTAATGTGTGTGTGTGTGTGTGTGTGTGTGTGTGTGTGTGTGTGTGTGTGTGTGTGTGTGTGTGTGTGTGTGTGTGTGTATGTCCAAGCCACAGCTTCTGTCTATTCTAGCTGGAGCCTCTCACTGGGCTACAGGCACAGCTTTCTACACATCAGTGACAGAAAAGATAAAATGCTGCATCAACGCTACACCGCAGTTTGGTCTCTCCCACAGAATGGGAAGTCAGGGTGCAAAAAAGAAAAAAGGGTACAATCGCTCTCCCAAAAAGCACAATCATTTAAAAGCCATGTCATCCTCGCATTATTGTGTGTAAAATAATAATAATAATAAAAAGTCCCCCGCCGAGCCACGTCTGTCCCTGTGTGCGCGTCTGTGCGTGTGTGTGTGTGTGTGTGTGTGTGTGGTGTGTGTGTGTGTGTGTGTGTGTGTGTGTGTGTGTGTGCGTTGTCCTGTGTTGGTCGTGTAGCCGCGGCGGCACACGTTCAGTCCAGGGAGAAATCATTCATGGCAAATTCATTGAAGAAACCGGCATGAGAACGTGCTGAGAATATGATATAGCGTTCGGCTCGGAGCGAATTGATCGGATCATCTTGAATTACACACAAAACGCAATCTCCATTCCGACTGCAAATGAATCAATGAGAGGGAAAAACAACACAAAAAAATGTCATGCCTGGATTTCATTTGGAAGACATTTACGTCCAATAACTTAGCTACGGCTTAGAATTAATAAACATTTAAACCGAATGCAAAACATTGCGAGAGACAGAGGCTATAAGGCCAAATCTAGATTAAACGCGAAACCAATAAATCGGATCTTTTTGGTTTGTGTTTTAATGTAATCACGAGAAAATCATCATCTTATATTATACTCATTTATTTATCATAAAGAATATGCGATATGTGTGGCTGTACAGTACAGTTCATCCCGACAGCTATAACTTCAGTGAGAGACAGTGCAGATTGATTCAATATTAGTCCAAAACTATCACCCCCCAAAAAAGTTGCAGGCTACTTACATGTATTTGTATCAGTATGTTTCGCCTTGCGGGAGGTGGGGTGGGTGTAGAAGGCTGATAATAATAATATGAATATTATTATTCTTCTAAGGCTGGCTGACAGGGGCGCCTCCATTCAGCAGCGGCCCGGTGTGGTGGCGGACTTGAACCCCACAGAAACAACACTGAAGGAAGTCAGCCAACCTACAGAAGCTGCTTGGGGGGGGGGCGGGGGGTGGGGGGTGCGATTGACGGGGAATGGAACCAATGCGTGGCTGCGTTGGGGATTCGTTGCGTTACAGCTAAGCCCGGCCCCGCAAACAAACGCCCCGCAACGGGGAGGGGTCTATTGTGAACTGTGAAGCACAGGCAGCAGCCGCCTCTTTTGGCTGGCCGTGACGGAGATTGCCGAGTGAACACACAGTCCCGTCCCGAGTGTGCACGAGCGGCCATGGTGGTGATGATGTCATTGGAAACCAATCAAAAGTCCCTACATGCCAATTTTGTGCCAAGAACCGAACCGCTTTACCGCGCACTGTCAAAACCCTGAGTGTTTAATTATGTAAATGTATTATTGTAACAAAGTGTGTGTGTGTGTGTGTGTGTGTGTGTGTGTGTGTGTGTGTGTGTGTGTGTGTGTGTGTGTGTGTGTGTGTGTGTGTGTGTGTGTGTGTGTGTGTGTGTGTGTCGTGTGTGTGTGTGTGTGTGTGTGTGCGCGTGCGTGCGTGCGTGCGTGTCACAGTGTGTATGTGCTTAAAACCAAAAGTATTTGTTCGGTAACAGGTCTCCTCCTGTCTCTAACTCTTTAAAGAGTTTTATTTTTTGTTAATTATTTACAAAAAATCACACCCGTGTGAACTGAGTGGTGCAACTCCCCAACCCCCCCCCCCCCCTCTCTCTCTCTCATTAGCAGGCAACAGTGCAGCACTATCTCTCTCTCTCTGTTTCTGGCACAACAGTGCCACTTTTGCCCCTACTGCTACTCATAGTCACATAGGTTAACAGTACACGGACAAGTCACAGGTTAACACGAACATTGCTGTTCCTTGGAGTGGTTGCACCACTCAAAAATAAAGTGGATTGCTAATTCCAGCCAATCAGAAGAAAATAGACGACCAAAATGTATAGCTTTCTGTTCATTTCTTTGTGACACCGATCACTTCCAAAATCACTTATCCTTTAAGTTTACCCTGTATGCACATCCCGACCTGAACATTAAGGTTCTGTTTATTAAAGAGCTGGAGAGACAGGGAGACCCCTGTTACTGAACAAACACTACCGCAATGAATAGAATATAGAGCTATTTAACACTTACGGGTATTAAAATAAAAAATAAAAACACATCCTACTGCACCTTTAAATCTGAGCGTATACAAATGGAATCATGTGCACTCTCACTCTCAAATGTAGGCTAGGCCTATACTTGTAGCTACCACATGCAACCATGAGCGGACCCCTTATGGGTCCAAATGGTACAATTCACACTCAGGATTTCTCTGGGTATTCTAGGCTACATTCCAAAGCAAAAGGGGTAATCCCTAAAAAGCCGGTGCTTCCTGCATCCACCTGCTGATTCACAAACTTCAAAGAACACCTGCTCTGTTGTTGTCGTCATCACAAAGAGAACAGTGGTTCTAAAAAGCTGGCAATTTCTCGTGTCTCTGTTATAAATGTTTCACTTTTGATAAAATGCTATGACGAGGCTTGTAGTCACTGTACGTGGCTACAAGCCTCGTCCACTGTTGTCGATATAGGCTACATTTGCACCCCCATCATTGACGAAAGATGTAGGCCTACTGGTTATAGATTGTACATTATATGTATGCTTATATAATATTTATCAATAGATTATCATGCAGACTTTATCTATCTATTGTGCCTGTCTGTGTGCATGCGTGCATGAGAGGGTGTGTGTCGATCTGTCTGTCTGTCTGTCTGTTGCTGATTTAGCATGGCTACTTTGAAAGTTAACTAGTGTTTTGCTAGTTTTGGTTTGCTCAACCTCTTCTCTTCAAGGAAAGAACATGATTTTGTAGCTACTTTTGCACATTACATTCTCTACTACTTGCAATTATAAATCCATCCTTTAAGGACTTGGCTACCTGTTGCCCTTTTGCACATTTAATCTTTTAGTATTTATACTCTTACATTGTCTAAAGGACTCAGAGATTGCCATTTAGTGCACTATTGATTTGTCTGTACTATGACTATTTTGGGTTCTTGTTGGCTAAATGTTGTTTGCATTAACAAGGACAGGGGAAGGTGTCGCACCCTACGGACACTAATATAAAATGTGACACTTCTGTTGACAGTATACAACGCTGACGAAGGCTATATGCCAAAACGCGTACGTTGTGCTGTCTGCTCTACAGCATACTGTGCGAATTATAAAAGAATAAAAAGTGTCTTAAAACCAAATTACATGTCTGTGAGTCCTGGTACTCTCTCCTTAGAGAAATTCTTGTAAAGTTTACTTTGAAAGTACTGACCGTTTCAAACAGTGAACAGCACTATCAGGGCCAGCTGCTAGGGGCCATCGCCACGCTGGCTTGTGGTGGAGATTCTTGTCAAATGTTTTGCCACAGACATATCAAATGACAATATTACCAGAAAGTACAGAAACACATAAAGAGCTAGCCTGCCCCAAAAGTACCATTTGAACACTCTCAAAGTTAAGGGGGTCCTTGCAAATAAAACACTTGAGAAGCACTAGTACTACTAGTACTATATATACTCCTAATATGCCAAGTGTCATAATATTCTGAAGAAAACCTGGAGACTTGACATCCAGTAATTGTGATCAAAATAAGAACAACATAATGGTGTGTAAAAAAGTAAATCTAAAATCTGGCACGGACAAGACCAAGTCTTGCCACGGACACATGTTGTCTGTGTACGGACATAGTGATGTACCTCTGAGCTCTATACAACAACAGCTTGTGATAATGTCACTCATTGTAGTGCAGTGGTTCCCAAAGTGGGGTCCGGGGACCCAGCTAAATGATAGTTTGGAACCAAATTGACCCTTATATCTATAACTCAGCGTGTACAAACCAAAAAAAATCATTTGGTTCCATTTGTACACTCTCGGAGATAAATTGACATTGATTTTACAATACAAATTGGGAGTCCCAGAGATAGAAATGTCATTAAATGGGGGTCCGTAGACTTCTAATGCATGTCAAACCTGGGTGTCCTGGAAACACTTTCAACCATGTCCATGTCCTCAGTACTGTATTTTGTGCATGCCATCATAGGCAAATGGGTACAAATGGGTCATGATAGGAAAAGATCTCTATTGTCACAACCTTTGTGCGTCACTGTCCTACATCAAAGTATAAAATATGGAATCAATTTATGAAACAACAACAGGTTTCATCCCGACAATATAACATGTCTGGTCTTGAGGCAGGCATGCCAAGTCAGTCTGCCTTTTTGCGAAAGTATAAAATTGACATTCAAAAGACAGTGGCGAGCATGACGCGCTGTGGTTGTCTTTGTTCACGTAACAACATAAGTCACCCATGGTTCTATGTGAAACACGTAGGTGACATTATTAGTGAACGTCAGTAGGGTGTCTCTGGCAGGAAGATGGCCGGTGACTGAGTGCCAAGCTGGCTGACTGTGCCGTTCCCATAAAGCCAGGCAGCACACATGTCACATGTGAAATTGGCTTCAAAACCCTTAATAGTAGCTTCTAAGCCAGTAGTTCTCAAACATTTTCGTGCCAAATTGCAATATATTTGGCCCTGAAGGACCCCTGAGGGTCCCCGGACGCCACGTTGAGAACCACTGTTCAAACTACTCTCCATTTATCCAGCTCAGTGGCAGTGGTAACTAAATATTTTGAGTACCTGTCCTCTACTTGACTATTTGTATTTGTTTTGATATAGGACTTTCACGCCACTACATTTCAAAGACCAATTTTTTTTACTCTACTACATTTCTAGGAAGGGAAAATGTACATTTTGAATTAACCACTTAAAAAAATGCAGATCTACAAGAAGCTCTGCTATTTTAATGATTTTTTTTTAATTATTATTATTAACTACCTGGAAAATCTGCATGTCTAGCAAATATACTTTGCAATCTGTACTTTTGTATTTTTCTTTTTAAAGAATGTACTTGAAAATACTTGAGTATTTTTTTAAGTACTGCCTGGGGTGGGGTTGAGTACCTTGGCAACCACTGTCCATAATAATATCATCTAAGCTGCTCTGCATTTAGCCTCGTTGGCACGCTCAAACAATGCAGCACATGTATGATCGCTGCTATTCTTAGCAGCCCAGTACAGAGGAGTATAAATGGACACTCACACAGCTGATCGCAGGGCTGAGGTGTTGATCTTCATTTTTAGGTGCACCATAAATACAAACTGTAACATATTATACAAGACACCTTTTTATTTACATCATGTCCGTCTATAGAAGTATAAGACAATTATTGAGTTTTCACTCTCGACAGTGGAGCACCAACATGAGAAAATAGCAAAGGAATAGCGATAAAATAATAGAGATGTAGCGATTCACACCGAGCTGAAATCAAACCCAAGTCTCACAGTCGGCAAACCGACGCAACCCACCGTGCCAATAGCAGATGTGTGCTGTGGCCGGGTCTTGTCTGGAACACTACACATACTGTAGATCTTTATTGAGTGAGAAAAGTACAGTACACAGTGGACCAGGGCATGAATACCATCACTAAAACACCATCAACTAGAAAAACTGAGCACATGTCTCCACCAGGCCAGGTAGTAGAAGTCAATAGCCAATCAGAAGGAAATATGGACTTGTCCGTCTTGATGAAATTAATATAGAGATAGTCTGTACCGATTTGAGCGATGTTTGGACAAAATATGTAGACCGGAGTAATATCAAATAAAGGTGTTTTGCTAAATCTGCCTGCTGTGGTGGTGCTATAATAGGCCAATATGTGAAAAGTGGCATTTCTTCTTCTTAATATTGAGAATGTGCGTGTTAATTGTATGCAGAATTCATCATTTGAGGTATTTTGTTCAAAACTAGCCACTCCTGCAAACTTTAGAGGCCAGTCTTAGCCAATCAGAATGAAATATGAAAAAAATCACCGTCTTGATCACACAACTATAGAGATACTGTGTATAGATAGATAGATAGATAGATAGATAGATAGATGTCAAGGTCTCTCCTTAACTCTGACTAACAATAATAATTAGTAGGTAAACGTTTTCGGATGCACACGATTTATCAATGTGATGATTACCCAAATCATCACATCGATAAAAACCAAATCTTTGTTTTCACTGACGTTAAGCATCGTGCATCAGAACCTCAGACACATAGCAGGGCTGATCAATGCACAGCCTTAACTTGCCCACTGCGAGTTTCTCAGTTGCGGGTCGAAGTTGACGATATACTTGTGGGCCTGTTGGGTGTATGTTAACACATCTGGTGTTAGGTGTGTGATATCTGTTTATGGATCTTACTATTTTACCAACAGCAAGATGCATCCACCACACCGTTCCACCCACTGTCCAGTGTCCACAGGCTGTTGAGAGCCACAGCCACATATACAGTATTGCGACAGTTTCCTTAAATCAATGAACTTTTGGCTGTTCTTTTTTTTTTTTTTTACTTTCATGGAGAAAGTTACGTTTATGAGGCAGGGAGGGGTAAATCTCCCTTGAGCTGCAGGGGGGGGGGGGGGGGGGGGGTTGTGAGTCTTTTTGGGGGGTCGCCAGCCAAAAAGGTTGAGAACCGCTGCCCCAAAGGAACCCATGACAGAGTTCATAGAATCCACTTTGAGAACCACTGCTCTATACAATCCTCTTGCCCGATGCAGAACTTGAAAAAGAGTTGCAAGATAAGCCTATCAACAACAGTCAAGAATAGTTGTGTATACAATGAACCAAAAAATACAATTGCAAAAACTTTTGTTTAGTTCTATGCTGAAAAGTGTTGAAGATGCTACCGACTCTCTGTGGGCTGTGGCATTGGAGGACTGTAGAATAGCTGTCATGTAGCATAAAGCTACATTTAGGTCATCAGTTCAAGATATTCAGGATAACAATGACAGCAGCATGGACTGTGTCTCTGTGAACCGGCTCATCCCGTGGAACAGGTTTCATGTTGTCAGGCACTAGTCATGCTTGAAATGTAAAAAAAAAATGACAAAACTAAATTCTGCCTGACTTATACAGTAGGTACTGTGGAGATACATGAGATTTATGACACCAGGTTACTTAATTGCATAAAGTCCATTACTGGGATCAGTGGTAGAGGTCAATGGGACATTTAACACGAAAGTACTATAGCATTAACCACCCCTTACGTCCATCCATTTCTTATATAGAAATGGACCACATCCAAATAAATGGGGAAGCCAAGCATCGGTGGCTAATGGTGCATGGCAATGTTCTTCTTCAACCTGTGCAGTGCATTATCACATTGTAGTTCCATGTTTATTCAGCACCATGCCTGTGGGACAAACATTTCACTAGACATTGTGCTCAAGTAGTAAGAATGCTTAACTGATCATGTCAATTGGTAATGGCTCTTTCACTGTTGCAATCTAGAACATTAGCCAAGACATAACCATTGTGTCTGTGTGTCTGTTATGTTTGTGTTGTTTCTGTGTCTGTTTATGTTTGTGTTTTGTAACGAGAGCTATAACTGTAATGTTTTATATTAAAAATGTCTTGTTGTTTAGTTTTTTAAAGGGGGATGAAACTCTATAGGCTGATTTTTTGTTTTGTTTCTCAGTTCAGGAATCAATGCAGGCATAAGCAACACAGCTGCAGTTAATCAAATAAATTATGGGTGTGTTGGATATTAGGTGTGTCATTGACCATGTGCATTGACAATACTGTTAGTGTTAAATATAGGACAACAGTGCAAACAAGCCCTTAGGACTATTTGTGTTATCCTTGTAGCATCCTCGTAGATTTATTGTATTATTGTACCTCTGTAATATTCTGCACACACCTGAATCTAACACACCCATCTATACACACCTGAATCTAACACACCCATCTATACACACCTGAACTGGAAAACAAAATCAGCCTATATGGTGGTTTGCCTCGGATGTACATTAAGGCATGCAGCAACTTAAACACAAGTCTTCCTGTAACTTTTAAGATCATTGTAACTGAAAAACTAAATGAGACGTAGCCTGCGGAGTTAGTTCAGTCAGACATACTCGAGGGAGTTCATGCCGTGCTCAAAGGCGCATACTATACTCAAGGGGTTAACATGCTGTATTTCTATGTGGGTGTATAAGTGTGTGCAAGTCCCACACGTCATTCGCTGTTGTATGTAGATCTGGCAGTCAGCTGACCAATTGGGCGGGCTACTTAAGCTCACTAGACTGCATGCTCTTCCTGCCTTCCTCTGCATATGGTTCCTGGTTGTTATGTGATGTTTGCTCCCACCACCACCCCAGCACCACCGGTGGGCTCTGTTATTTATGCTCCCCATGGGAGTTTTATTGTATATCTATCTCCCTGCTCTTAATGTTTTATGATGGTGTTTAATCGCGAGCAGGGAGAAAATGCAGCAGAGCCGAACGCCAAGTCAAATATATACAATATACAATATGCACACTTGTATTCTCATTCTATAATAAATATTGGTTAAATCAATTCGTGAGTTGTTTGACTGAACTGTATTTTGTATCACAGACAAAATGTGCACCAAACCCTTTTAGCAGCAGCATCAGACAAATTATTTTGAGAACCCATCGGCAAAAAAGAAAGGAAAAACAGTGCTCTCTTTTTTTCTTTGAATTTGTCAACAGTCTGTCTCGAGAGACTATTAATAAGAGACGGAAAGGTAGGCCTACTGGTTTTTACATTTACTTAAGAGTGGATAAACAGACAGGACTCTGTTGTGCTTTTACAGTTACATAAGTAATGTAATGTACCAGGAATAACTTTTGACTCGTTTTGAAGAGTAAGACCAATTTCACATGAACAAAAAAGAAAGAGAAAAAGTCAACCAGTCAACCATATATTTCAAAATGATGCAAGGGTTGAGTGAGTTCCAACCACTCTTCTTAATGTCAGCCCCTGGAAAGCGTGACGAGGTTTCACATTTCCGTTTTCACACATTTGATGCACGATAATGTCAAACTCTGATGTTAAACCTGGTGAAGAATAGTTTTCTCCTCACTCCTGTGTGTGTGTGTGTGTGTGTGTGTGTGTGTGTGTGTGTGTGTGTGTGTGTGTGTGTGTGTGTGTGTGTGTGTGTGTGTGTGTGTGTGTGTGTGTGTGTGTGTGCGTGTGCGTGCGTGCGTGTGCGTGCGTGTGTGTGTGGAAAGTGTGACAGCTCAGTGTGGTATCTACTGGCCCCAGAAGAAAGACCCGCGAGCCACTTCCTGTCTTCACCACCGAGGTACAGGAAGGACTTAACCTCAGGTAAACTTGAAAGCCAGCTGTCATGCATTATATACGTTCATATACGTGCCGACCCCAGAGACTGTAGTGTATAATGAAAGAAATACAAGTAAGAGGCGAATCAAGTCATTCATCTATAGCAGTGTGGTTCTCAACCTTTTCAGGCCGCAACCCCCCCAAAATAATCATATTTGAACTGGGGATCCCACACCCTGACAAGCACTTGTAATTGTAATTGTAGGATTTGAGACATTCAATTATGTTTGACAAGGGATCCACAGATAAATATTGTGAAAATAGCTGATCTACAAGCTCCTCTGGGGGTCCCAACCCACAGGTTGAGAAACACTGATATTCTATAGCACATTTTCAGGCACTGAAATTAATTTATGTTAAGTGGTTAAGTTAAGATATGTAGTGGAGTAAAGTACAATATTTGGATCCGAGATGTACTGGAGTATAAGTAAAGGTATTGGAAATAGGAAATACTCAGCCTAAAGTAGTCTACATATAATTCTTTTTATAAAAATTAAATGTACTTAATTATATTCACCACAGTTTTTAACAAATGGAAGCTAATAAATGCAAATTCAACATGAAAAAAACCCAGTTGTTTTCTGCTCTTATCTTGCCTCTTTATAAACAGCAGCAACTTGCTGTGTTTTGCACGCGATGCTGAAGCAGAGAAGACGTGCCGAGCGAGTGTTGCTTTGAGAGAGGCTTGGCACAGATGAGCGTACTGCACAAACACAACAGCTTGAAAAGCAACATGTCCACTGATGACAGCCAGGGTTGCCAAGGATTCAACGGTCTGGCGACCTATGGCCCTTCATTTGCTGCATATGTATTAGTATCTAGGTTAGTACAGTAAAGCACAGCACGGTACAGTAGAGTACACTACTGTAGAGTACACTACTGTTCCGCAGTAGTTCTCAATTTCCAAGAACACGAAATTAATCTGAAAAGATTTTGTGCCATTTAAGGAACCCCAGAAGAAAAGATATGTGTTTTTTGTGGGTATTTTTATTCAACTCCAAATTATTCAACATTTTCCAAACACTCTCAAGATTACATAATACGTGTTAAAAACTAGCATGTGTACAAGCTCGCAGTGCAGGAAAGTGAGTATAAATTATAGGTTTGAAGGGATTCAGCTGCGCGATCAAGCAGCCGTGATCATAATAGGGAGCGCTCCCTCTGCGACTGGAGGTGGGGTTTTGGGGGACAAATGCTTTTGAGAATCACTATTATTGTTTACACGCAAGTTGGACCAACATAAACCACGGTATATATTGTAAGAGCGAGAGATCACAGTAACCTTCTTCTTCCACATGGGAATCTGAAATTGATCGGTTTCTTTTGTCCCCTACCTGCGCACGCATACAGGTTCTTATCAGTGTGACGTTGTCTGGAAATGCGTCTAGTGGAGTTAAGGTATTTGTTGAAGTGCTTTTTAATACTTGTTGTATTTAGTTCAATAAATCAATAGCATTGATTTATGACAAAAAATCTAAACCTCCAAAAATGGACTTAGGTAGTTTCTTGTGTGTGTTGTGTGTGTGTGTGTGTGTGTGTGTGTGTGTGTGTGTGTGTGTGTGTGTGTGTGTGTGTGTGTGTGTGTGTGTGTGTGTGCAAGCAGAGCATGAGCACCATTCACCCCAGCAGCCACTACGCGATTTTGCGTGTGTCAGTACAGTACAGTACAGTACAGTACAGTACAGTACAGTACAGTACAGTACAGGGACCCCCTGGGGACCCTGTACTGTACGGTAACTGTACGGTAACTCAGTCATTTCTCGACCGCTTCAGATGCGCAAACTAAATTTGAACCAAGACCTAAAGCATCTGTTATTAATTGTTGATCATCATCTTCTCCAGTTTCTGCAGATCCTCCTCCTCACCTTCCTCCTAGCCGGGGAGCCACAGGCCCAAAAGCTCAACGGTTAAGGATTAACCTGTGATGTCATGCTGTACTTTTTATTTGTGTTTTCTCTATTCACTTGGTCATTAAGGTCCACAGAATGAGAGGCCTGCTCTGCCGAAAACATCGGAAAAAAAGGTTATGGCCATTTTTGTATACCACACCATAGACAACCAAAATAAGGCAACATTTCCCAAATTTCATCATGCTTTAAGTAGCATGTGACAATTGTGACATGTCAATCTGGTGGGTTTTCATGATTCTGAATCCATGCCAAGCATTTGTTTTGCACGAAAAAACACTCTTTGGCCTAAAAACGGCCATTTCTGTCATCACAAATGGCTAAGGCTGAATTTAGGCCAAGGAGTGTTTTTCGTGCAAAACCAATGCTACTAATGTCACAATTGTCACATGCTACTTAAAGCATGATGACATTTGGGAAATGTTGCCTTATATTGGTTGTCTTTGCCTGGTGTGGTATACAAAAATGGCCAGAGCAGGCCACTCATTCTGTGGACCTTAATGACCAAATTAATATAATTTATTTTAATAAAAAGTACGGCATGACATCACAATTTTGGGCCTGTGGCTCCCCGGCTATCCGCCATCGTCATCCTCTTCATCTCATTCATGAAAAAACCCCATACAAAAGATACAGGTACGTAAGGTTTCTTCCCAACAGCATGAGTCAGTGAGTCACTACTCATTATGCATTTTCACCGTCTATTTCATGCAGCACGTTACATAATAGAGAGATCATGCATCAAGGTGATTAATTTTGCTATTTCAATGTCCTATAATTGCCTCAAATCCCTAACAACCGAGTTCATTGATCATTGTGATTCTAATTAAATCATTCTTTCTTTTTCGTCTCATTGCTAAAGACCAACAAAGCCTTCCCAAAATAACACTCCATTCATCATGGACGTGAGTGACCTTCACTGTATCGTCACCGTCGGACAGAAACCTCTTATCTCCATCCATCCATCTTCAACCGCTTATCCAGAGTTCGGTTGGATCCTAAATAGTAACTGTTTTGCCTGGACATGTGAGGTTTCCACCCGCCAGAAACGGTATATATTATGAACTGGGATGCAAAGCACAAATACACCGTCAAAACCTGAGTGTTCCTTTAACTCTGAGCGCGCACAAACATCCATTTGTATACTCTCTGAATTCAATGATCACTCAGCATTTTTGCAGTGTGTACTCTGTCCTTTTCACACCCAATAAATGTCTTTGTTTAGGCCCCCGTTATAGTGGCAGTGCAGCAACCAACACCCTGTTGAAATACTTTATGCTTATTAAACATATATACATTCGTATCACTGGAAAGCTCTTTTGACACAAGACAGCATGTGACATGCCATGTGAATATTCTCTCTTGCGTTATTAGTATTATTTTTGTACAAGCCACTAGTTCTCAAATGATTAATAGTTAGGAACTAAATGGACCCTTACAGGTCAAATTCCCTTCCAATTTGTACAGTCTTAGAGTTGCTGAGGATTTTACCATGTAGATGTGGGTCCCAGGGATTAAAACAACTGAGAAATGGGAATCTGGTGTATAGAGAATAACTGTATAAATCTATGTTTATGTCCTTAACGAAGCCTGTATAAGCCATCTAAACATTGAACTCTTCAAGAACAACAAAATACAACTCAGATTAAGTGCTCCAGAAGCCAGATATGGAAATGCAGCTGGATGAGTTATATACCACCATCTGTTTTCACAAAACTGTGCAATATCCTTTTATTTTTTTGTCTTCACTTAAAGGACAAAATGTCTCCTTTAAGACATTGCAATTGTGTTTGTCTGTGAGCAGAGCAGCCCAGCAGTTCTCTGTGACAGATTCCCAGGAGAAAGCATGGTTTATATCTAACTGCAGCCTGTTCTATCTCTGTACTCATATAACAACCCCATTTTCCCTGACTTGGGCCGGTCCGCTATGGTATTTTTCATTCAAGTTGGCATGTCCTTTAGCCCGGAGAGGGGCTGAATCATCCTCACAGTCACTTAGCAACTGACAAATATTGTTTAGTTAACAATCAAAAGACACTAGACGCTCCCTCGTCAATCACTCTTGGATAATACACTTAAATGCACAGAGTCGATGACACAGACGCCCCCCCCATCATCATCATGATATAGTAACTGATATGCACAATGACAGACAGCCTGTGTGCGCTTGCAACTTTTGCTGTAACTCATGCCTCAATGAAATGTGAGATAACGGTCTCAGGAATAGCAAATATTGTCATTCTGCCTGCAAGTGGGAAGGCCTAATTTAATTCTGACCTTCTCCCAAAATGGAAGCATGTCTGCGTACGTACGTGTTGGATAGCTTATTACGTGACTGTGCGAGTATTAGGTGATGTCCCTGTTATTTATACCCCGTTACCCACAATGACTCTGTGTTTAGTAAACTGTTTACATCTCCTCTGAGGTTATTATAACCAGTGTGGTGGAAGAACTACTCGGATAGAAGTAGCGATAGCACAATAACTCTGTTATATAAGTAAAACGCCAGTGTTCAAAAGTGTACTTGCCAGTACAAAAGTATTGCCATCTAAATGCTTGCACAAGTTGCACTGCAAAAGTACCCCCTCCCCCCCAAGACGAAAACAGGGCTTACGTGGTTAATGCATGTTTTGTAATAATGTGTAACTATAAGTAACTAATGCGTCACGTAATTGCAGAAGAGTAAAACGTATAAGCTACATTTGTGGATGGAATTTCTCAAGTAAAGTAAAAGTACACTCAAATGTATCAATGCTGCAATATAGAAATACTCTGTTGCATAAAAGTACAAAAGTATTGCCATCAAAATGTACTTAAAGGAACAGAAGTAAAAGTACTCATACAGAATGTCCCATTTCAAGTTTTCAAATGATGAAAATCGTTTGAAAATAGCAGATCTACAAGCTCTAGCTGGCTATTTTCAAATGACTGAAATGTACGTATATAGAGCTGAAGTGGTTAATGTATGTTTTGTAATAATAATCCAAATCGACAAAGAAACTAGTAACTAAAGTTTTCAAATAATTGTATTGGAGTAAAAGTATAATATTTGCCTGATTGGTGGAGTTAGTAGAAGTAAAAGTATTGGAAATTGGAACTACTCAAATAAAGTACAAATACCTCAAACTTGTACTTAAGTATTTGAGTAGGCCTACATGTACTTATAGTTACTTCCCACAACCGCCACTGGTCATAACCTGAGCTTCAGCTTACAGGTTTGCAGGCAGCATTGACCCCCTTCTGGAACAAAGATTGAGAAATGCTCCTCCTCGGTGGAGAGACTGACTGATACAAACAGTGCTTATTGGCCTCAGTATAAATAACAATGACTCTGTCTGCACCCCGTTGCTAGTCCACATCTAAACAGCAACTGTTTCTAGGACAGGGGGGTCACCTACTGTATAGCTTGCTGAATGGCTGGGTGGGAGCCAGAAGCCTTTTAGCACGGTGTGGCTTCTCTCTCTCTCCCCAGAGGAGGCCAAGGTTTAGTCCTCCGCTATAGCAGCTGTCTGCCTGCATGGGGACCACCACAGCGACGGGATAAGAGCCCCATCTCTGCCAAAGGCCTCAACCGTAAAGTGGCCATAATGCTCATGCTGTAAATGCAGTAGTTAGTTCTCAAATATTTTCATGTCGTCCCAGGGCCCCCAAATTGTATGTGGGCCAGGGAGGGACCCCCAGAAGAGAGGCTTTGTGTTAAAAAAAATCACACCTGTGTGAACTGAGTGGTGAGGGGCGCTCTTATTATCGTACATCATCCATTCATTGTCAATGGGAATTTAGTCTTTGTGTAGGACAAAAATAGCCGATTTGCTCGTCTACATATGACATAAATTCTCCATTCATTGTCAATGGGAATTTAATGTTTGTGTGAAAATCTACACTGTATATAGGAGGGTCTAGTGCCCCTCAAAAAATAAAAACAAATAAAAACATAATTATATTTATATAATTGGCTATTTTAAATAGCAGATGTAGCCTACAAGCTCGCAGAATAGTCAAGGATAAAATAAGGACACAGGTTGACAGACAGATATACAGAGATCTCCATATATGGGCACAAAGGGGACACAGAATAATAATAATAATATATACGATTTATATAGCGCTTTTCTAGGTACCCAAAGTCGCTTTACAGAAAGAAATACAGACATATTTATTAGAAAACAAATTAAAAGGTTAAAAACTAGGAATAAAAATCAAAAGAGGGGCAAACAAGAAGGGTGTGTGTGTGTGTGTGTGGGGGGGGGGGGTTATGTAGGGAAAGCCAGTTTGAAAAGGTGGGTTTTGAGTGTGCTTTTGAACATTTCGAGGGTGGGGGCAGCTCTGACAGACAGACGGGTGCAAAGAATACCCTGACCAAGCCCTCAACACTATGACTCAGACATATCGGTCGGATCGGCAGTGAGACGCAGGTGTGAGGGCCACATAGCGGCACAAACCTTCTGCCGAAATTACCAGAAGTACAAGCAGGTCTTGTTCTCTATGATGCATAGGCCTATTATATGTTATTGATGAGAAACGTGTCTGGTAGGAATTTCTCCGTTCAAAAATAACGTTGACAACAGACTGATGTGCCAGTTGTCATTCACTCCAGTATCTTTGCCTCTGTGTATCTGACGCACGCACGCACGCACGCACACACGTACGCACACACACACACACACACACACACACACACACACACACACACACACACAACACAGGTGTGAACATGCACTGTAAGTACTAGTGATAGCACGTAATGAGGCAAATGGGCAATTAAGTTACACGTAGCATGAACACTGTATTTGAGAGGAATGCCTGATGTTATATGCTACATGTTAATAATATTTATTGTTATATTTTGAGGATCAAGATGGCTGTAGTAAATGTTCCTATATTGTATCTCAACTAAGGCACTAAGCTGTCAACCTTGGTGACAATCTGCAGGTTGCAGCCGGGGTTCACTGTCACTACCATTTACAGTTCACAGTGTCAAGGAGAAATGCTAATCACATTGCCAAGAAAGATTTCCATTCTCATCAACTTCTTCAGCACACGTGTTCTTTAGTTTAGCACGTTGTGGCTGAGACAGAAAGCCTCGGAAAATGACACAATGTCAAGTCCTTCTCCGACAATTTTTCTCCCCTTTTCAAGAACTAACTAGTTCTACTGTGTAGCGAAACTGATGAGTATGCAAGAAATGCTGCAAACAAAGAGTGAGAGTGAGGTTATAGCAATGCAAATAGCCTGCATCCTGCATCCTTAGATTCACTAAATTAATTGAGAAAGGATGCAATCATGTCACCCTCCGGGGGTCCTGGGATGCAATAGTATACTCAGTACTGTACTCTAACGTTGTTGAATGTCACTGGGACCCATTACATTGAAAACCTATTTTCATCACTGGGTTAGAGATTGAACAAGGGTTGCTTGAAATGGAAAGCGAAAGGGAGAGGGAGACACACACACAGTAAAGAGAGATAAATCAGAAGAGTTAAGCCTGTCTCATACTTCATCATACAACAGTACATGCTGCTCGCCGAAAATGGCCGTGTTACAGACTCACATGTCCGCTATAAGCGTTGTCCACTTAGTTCACACGCAAGTCGACAGTGGTGCGTGGCTGCGTGTGCCCCATTTAGACTGCAGTCACATCCAGTCAAATCTGATTCAAATCAGATGTTTTTTTCTCAAATGGCAGCCAAGCAAACAAGTCACATGGAATTTGATTTTTGATCAGGATGTTGCATTCAGACTGAGACAGATCTCCTGAAATCATATTTGAATCATATTTGAAACCACCTCTGAATGTGGCTCATGTCACATTGGAAAACAATCTGATTCCATGTGACTTGTATGTGACCTGTCTGCGTTTAGACTTATTTAAACAAATCAGATTCCAATCTGGATGTGGCACATATCAGATCAGGTGTTGTGGTGAACGCAAGCGGCGTCCAATCTCTGCTGCTCCGCACAAAGATCAACCCAATTCAACTTTGACACCCTCCTGCTGTCGACCTTTCAAAACACAGAATGCGTGTGCTGTACAGTGCAGCCAACCAACCAAACCGACTAAACCCACTCAGGACAACCCTGATTACTGAATTGAAATTCACAGACCAAAACATCCATTTAATTTGGGATTACCAGGATTATAACAAACAAGCACTACTGCACTGGTACCTTATAACAGCCAGGCAGCGCTAGCTTGCTATATAGCCACTTACTTAATTTCTTGCCACATCACGTTGCAGTAATGTTGCCCCCATATCTGCATTCTGTGTGAGAGAAGAGAGTCAATCATACCTGGGGCCCGGGGCCACCTGAGGGAGTACGCCACAGAGGGTAGCCTAGCTAATATAGTTCACAGGGTTCCCAGTAAATATTGGTAGTTGCGGGTTGAGGTTCTTGGGGCTTTTATCTACTTTCCTAAATGTTGTTTAAATCAGTGGTTCTCAAACCTTTTCATGTCAAGACATTTCTTTCAGGACGTGGTCTGCGCCATTTTGAAATAGGGCTGAACAGTCAGTTGAAACCTATGAGAACCGGTGCAGAAGTCATCAAAAGTCTGGGTTTTTGGTGACAATTCATAGTTTTGTCATTAGTTTCATTAAACTGTTGTTTTAACGACTTTTTATAAACAAAGTTAGCACCCCAAAATACCCCTATATAGTGTTGCTGTAGGACGAAGAAAAACATAAAATGTAGGTTCCGTAATGCAATTCCAATGGTCTTTAGCCCTAAACAATAATGGCGGATTTGGCCACGCCGAGCCCCGAAATACCTGTATGTGTGTCTCAAAGAATTCTTCAAGATGTTCCGCAGATCTACAAGCTCGAAACATGTCACACATCGATTCATGACCCGTTCTGAGCTTGTAGATAGGTTATTTTCAAATAGCTGCTGTGTAGGTTCAAAGTGTTCCATGTGGCCTAATAGTCGCTTCTTTTGGGCTTGTTTTCATAGACCTAGTTGCTTTTTTGGGGTACGCACACTTTTCCGACACACCAACGGACCGACATGCAGAAACAACGGTCGGACATGCGGTCGGACATGCGGTCGAACATCCCGTGCTTGCGGTTAGGGTTAGGTTAGGGTTTGAGGTAGGTTGTCGAAATTACAGATTTCTCTTGCAGAATGTGGCGACCCCGTTCACAGCGAGGCCTATAGCTGTTTGAAGTTAGTCCAAACTTTTAAACACAAAATCGTAACTTGCTGTTATCCACCACGGTCTGTCTATCAGTCCAACTTGCTATATTTTTCAAAACTTAGAAGAATATATAGCCAACAGAGATGATCTAGTGATCTAGATTTGATATGTCGTATGAGAGTTGTGTAAGGCTCAAGTGCCTAACGTGTGGAAAAACTAAAATGTGTGCATGTGTGCGTACACGGACATGTTTGTTATATCATCGGGTGGAAAAAACAGCAAAAGCAGCAGATGATCCAGAAGCTCTAAAGTTTCTAAACAGATCCGCAAGTAGCAGACAAGTAGCAGACAAGTAGCAGATCTGCATGCTTGAAATGTGTCGCTTCACGCCACATTTCGAGCTTCCTAGCTAATTACTATATCATCATGTAAGGTGTTCATTTACGGAAAAAGACAAAAAAAGCCGATGCCCATGGGCTCCAATGAAAGAAGGTATAGGGGACCTGTGTGTGTGGAGAGAGAGTGATATGTGTCAGTGTTTTAGTTGCTGATGTCACTGGGCTGTGGCGTCCATGCAGGCTGACGGCCGGTAAAGCGTGTTTCAACCGCCTGAGTCAGAGAGATGACATCAACCGCACGGCCTGTCAGAGTCCCACGCCTCCATTGTCCTCTGGTTAATGCTGTTATTCAGCCACGCCACCGGCCCAAACCATTTGTTAATCTGACCTAACAACACTGTTTAACACGACAGAACAAAGTCCACACACAAACAGCAACAAGAGAGAGAGACTGTAATACACGATCACAAAAATATATGTTTTCAATTAGGTCAGACATGGGATACACATTCAATAGATTGAACAGATTCCACACAACTTGAACTAACTGTTTCTGTCATTTCATTTGAAATCATTAATTGCAATAAAAGGCTATATTAGGATATATATATATATATATACGTAGATCTACAACGTGTTGCAATAATGTGGTGCGTTGTTGTGAGCTAGTAGATTTTGTACTGTAGGTCTTTTTTCAGATTTTTATGTTTACAAATTGTCTCTGCCGTGTTGAAATCTCCTATAGGTTTTATGACATTAATTTTCATTAATTTTAATTTTTTGTTTTGTTTTTATGTTTTATGACCTCAATTACACCCAAACAACCTGAACTTTGAACATTCAGTGGATTTTCGGTGGTCTGTGGTTTTCTCTGTGTTCTGAACCCAAACAGTGACATCTGCTGGCAAATCCCTATGTCATATAGGATTCGTGGAGTCTTACCTCACACTCACAGGCAAATCAGAGCACTTGTTTGAGCCAGAAAACCCCAGACCACAGAAAATCTACTGAATGTTAAAAGCTCAGAAAACCTTTTCTTTTTTTTTCTTTTTTTTACAAAATACTTTTTATGTCACAATTATTTTCTGTCCAAAACGGTTGTTTTTCAGGATTCAAATAAAGAAATAGCCAAAGTAGCAGATGTAGGCCTACAAGCTTGAAACGCATCGCTTGTGGATCTGCTATACTTTTGATGCTTTATGTGACGCTGTAGTGTGCTCAACTAGAGCAATAATTTGAGTTTTCTGCCCGAGGACAATGAAATCCAACCCTGTTTTCAAGGAATGTTTCAAAGGAACCAGTGTCACACATGTAGCAGACAGACACAGAGTAGAAACCCTTTGAACTAAACTACAATTCGCACAGACTGCCATATTGTCATTTGACTACCGGTACGTTAATTTGTTAACGTGAAACAGAGTCATTTTATTCTTCAGCAAAAGGTCATCCTCCTCCCACAGTACAAAAACAAATCTCAAAAATCTCACAACAATGGAAACACGAGCTAGCATCGTGAGAGAGCCTTGAGAGATTTGGTTAACCTGGTGGTCCCTGGACCTTCAATATAGCCTACTGTCCACAGCTGGTCTGATAAAACATAACGAGTCCAGACTCCAGTAAACGTTTCCTTATTATTACTGTCACCTCCACTGGACTAAGTCAGGCCTCAGTGGCCGCTGCAAATGGTTTGAGCGCTACAAAAGATGACGTAACACACAGTTATGTCCTTCAGTCCTTGACATCAGTATAACACGTCTTATTCCAAGACCCCAATAGTGGCTTCCCATGATGGATATCGTCTCTGTCGGGTGGAAACCTCATACGTCCCACAACTGTTGCTTTTCAGGATTCAAATTCAAAGTGTGACGCTGTAGTATGATCAAGTTCAAGTAGGGCGTTCATTCACAAAAAGTTAGAATATGCCCGACAACAAGGATACAATACATTAAACTGGTTCCCAAACCTTTTAGGCCATGACCTAATTCATCCAAAAGATACATTTGATGTCTCCCTGGGACCAAAACAGTGAAATTATCTACAAGCTCACAATGCGTAGCTTGTAGATCGCCTATTTTCGCAATTTATGGAATTTCTTTGATTTTTCTTTTATTTCTTCATGTTTTTTAGAAAATGTTTTGAAATAATAATTGAAAACTAAATGTAGGAAACAAAAAAACAAAGGGACCCATAAAAACACTCCAATGTTTTAAAAACCCACCAACCAAACAAACTCTTCTCCCTTCTAGCTCCAAAACTATGGAATGAACTTGCCATTGCAATCAGAACTGCAGACTCACTCCCAATCTTCCTGCGTAGTCTGAAAACCCACCTCTTCAGACTTAGACATCTTAGCCCGCAGCACCTGCTGTAGCACTTGCACTAGCCTCGACGACCTTACAGGTGCATGTTGGAGGGAATTATTAAAATAGTACCAAAGTATATTTACCAATCAAATTATTATTAAAGTATTTACCTTATATATAGGGAATAAAACAGGTAATCATAAGGGGAAAAAGGATATGTAATCATATAATGTGCGACTAAATATTAACAGGCCTCACTAAAAGCTAAAATCATGGAATTAGTAAATATTTATTAAAGTAGAGAGTATAAAATACACAGACACATCTTTCTCCCAGTATTCCACATGCGTGCACGCTCGTGCATGCACACACACTCTCTCTCTCTCTCTCAGGTCCCCAAAGCAGGTCAGCTCGACTCGACTGTGCAAACAATGAGATGGCAGGATGGTTACGTACACACACATAAGGGGGGTGGTACTCAGGGTACAGGGTTCACACCACACACACACACACACACACACACACACACACACACACACACACACACACACACACTAGTTGATCTAAGTAAGAGTACATACTGACTGGCTCATTTAATAAAGCATACACACATACTGTATAAAAAAGATGATCTCATAATGATTGGCACATTTAATTGAACACATCGACACATACACCCACACACCCAGGGGGCAGAGTCCGGAAGAGAGGACCAACGCGACACTTCAAAGAGGGGGGAAGGCCAAGAGCACCCCCTGAAGAAATGAACTCTCTATTATGATTGGACGATATTCACAAACTTGGAAATACTAAATATCTCTGGATCACATGGAATCTTCACTCCCTCAGACCGTAGAGAGGGAGTCCAGAGGTCTACTGGTGGTTTAATCGGTGACTTCTGTCGGTAACATTGATTGTATAACCATATTTGATTCATTATGATTGTAATAGGCTCAATTTATATTGTTGTAGACATAGGGACATTAGTTAATAGGGCTTTGATTATTAAAACGTATAGATAATTATAACTATTTGTTGTGTATTCATTCCAGAGGTATATGGCACAAGTTTATGGACATAATCATGCAAAACGAACGCGTATTGGTATTGATATCTGGTTTTCTGTCTGTACCTCCTTGGAGGTTAAAAGTGAAAGGCCAGAGGTTAAAATCTTCTCCAATGTAAAGGCTAAACTTATGTCATGTAGACATAGTACTCTACTATACTCATAGTTTCAATGTACAGATATTCTACTGTTAGACGGATGTTAGGTTCTTAGCTTGCTTATGATCGTTGATCAAATGTAATGTATTTGATGTACCTTACCATTACCATGTGTTGTTCTTGCTTAATGTAAATCGCTCTGGATTAAGAGCCTCTGCTAAATGCCTAAATTATAAATTGTAAAAATGTCTCCGCGACCCACAAATGGGTCCCGGCCCAGTGTTTGGGAACCTGGGCAGTACATGATGCTTTCTCACCACTGAGACCTAGCACAGAAAACAGCTGGTCTTGGAACATGGAGTCTAACCTAAAGCCTCATCTCCATACAAATGAGCTCACACTCTTTATTCTCCTAATACATTATTGAGAGCTATTTCTGCCGCCACACTCGGAGAACAAAAGGTGTTGCACTCGTTACTTACTTTCACCTTCACAGAGAGAAAGGGAGGTAGGGTATTTGGGGATTTCTTTTCCTTTTTTTTTAGACTCGACTCACGGTTCATGTCTTGTGTGGTGGCATTTTAAAAAGGTGCAGACTGACTGACTGACTGACTGACTGACTGACTGACTGACTGACTGACTGACTGACCGACTGACCAACCAATCTGGGAACCTACTGTATTTGGTAAAAGAAAAAAACATATTTCAGAAGATGTTAATGCATGTGTTCAGTCTTTTGTTAGTTTGTTTCCATTGTTTGCTTTGATTGTGTCCTTAACCACACATAGTGCTTGTTGTATCCGTGGTGGAGTCCAACTTGCGTGTCAAAAACATCACTCTCATACGTATTGTATAGCGGACTTAAAATGCATTGCAGAGAGACAGGCTACTCAGTAAAATGCTACATTTAGTCATTTAGCTATTTGTAACCCCACTAGGGTACACACATGGAACCATGCGTTGTTCCATTAAATTATAACTCCAGATATTGACAGTGTGCCAAGATGTCACCATGTCACTGTGTGGAGTCCGGATTGTAAGTTGCAAATCCTTGCAAACCAAGTCATGCAAGACCCTGAGTCACAAACTGCAGTGTACTGTGCGTACGTGCGTACGTGTGTGTGTGTGTGTGTGTGTGTGTGTGTGTGTGTGTGTGTGTGTGTGTGTGTGTGTGTGTGTGTGTGTGTGATAGAGAGGGAGAGAGAGACAAGAAGAAGAGGGGAGGGAGGGGGGGTTAGTTAAGGCCATGCAGGCAGCTCAGCTCTGCCATGTCAGGCATAAAATTAAACTAACTCTCTCTTTGCATTAGTTGTGTCATTTTATTCTCGCAGCAGCAAGAACATTTGGACAGTAAACCTGCACCTGGGATTCATTAGTGACAAACTTAATGTACCTGTCCATTCAGGGGGCCTTCAGTGAAAGCCAGGCGCTCCCAGTAGCTATACAATAGGTTTAATAGGGTTGGGTGAATATTTGACCCTACATGACAGTTTATTTCATCCATTTAATTTTGTTTTATAGCAGGCATGACCTCAAGATCTTGCAAAAACACAAACAAAAAAACAAATGATGTTGAGAAGAAGATCCAATCCTGTAGGGCACTGCGATAATTTTTCTATTTTCTTAAAGATTTATCTTATCTTATCTCAAGCTTAATGTCAGTTCAAGCTGACATTGTTCATTCACTGTCTACCTAACCACTTAAACCCTATATCAGTGGTTCTCAAATCCTTTTGTATCAAGGATATGTATTTGGGTGCGGACCCCCATCTTAAATTGTATCAGGTACCCCCAGAAGAGAAGAGTTGTGTAAAAGAAAATGATAATCTTGCTAATCTCTCTTCGCAATTTTTCTGAAAAGCAGATGTAGAGCTGGTAGATCAGCTATTTTTGAACATATACAGTACATGGATAATGTGGTTAAAATGATCGTGATGCCATATTAACACACTTTGAGAACCACTGCCCAATATACTTGGTCCCATCTCCAGATATCTTGGCCGAAAATAGCCGATCTACAAGCTCCTAACAGGCCGATGTGTGCCCTGCATGTGGCTGAAGAAGGGGTCAGTCCTGTGTCATTTTGGGTACGGTACAGCACCAGCCATTTTGACCAGGCGGCAGGGCGGCCTGCTGTGTCCACTCCTGTCTGACTGTCTGCCGTGAGCGAGGTCAGCTAGTTATGATGAGACCGGACGCTCATTCGTCTCCGGCTGTTGCATTGACCTCTAAAACAGTTCTCAAAACGCTGTTTGTTACGCAAATACGCTGGTTTCTCTATTACACTTTAAAATTGTATGCCGAAATTAGATCAAGATGTGAAATTAGATGTCTACATAGGAAAGTCCTCAGCATTCATTTAATAAGTTGTAACTGTTACGGACCACGTATAAAATGTATACACTCAAAGTTACAAATGATTAAATGAATGCTGAGGTAATGTAACCAATTTATACTATAGATGCACAGGTCCATTTGGTTACATTTGTACACTCCCACGGTTAAATGATGCTGATGATGTTACTGCCTGGGTAGAGGCTTTTACCTTTAATGACTAATGTTATTAAAGGGTGTCATAGGTTAGTGCATAGGCAGGACATTTAGAGTGTTCTCTGGCACTTTTAAAATATACTTACAGGTCATGTGGACACTTTGTCAACACAGTAATATTATCTGGGGAACTCCACAACAAATTAAATGTGTGGAAGCCCATTAAAGTTAGATAAACGTTTTGTTACCACCACACTCTGACTCCTGTAGTGCGCTATCCTCTTAGATAAGTGACAGGTCACACTCGGAGCGGGTTAGTTTATTTTGTTTCTCCATGTCTTTACAAGAAAGGACAAACATTTCGGCTAATCAGCCTTCAGTGTGTGTCGAAGGCCTGGATAGCCGAAACGTTTGTCCAAGACAGGGAACAGGACTTGAGAATACTGGGTAAGAAAAACACGTTACATGCATGTGCACACACACACACACACACACACACACACACACACACACAAACAAACACACACATGCATGCACACGCACGCACGCACAGACCAACAGACCATTAATCAAGGAATCACACAGAAAGATAGAGAAAACAAAAGGCGGGAAAACGGGTCAAAAGGGAGGACTGGAGGACAGAGGAGTAGACAGACAGACAAAGAGACTAGCAGACAGACTAACAGACAGACAGCGGGCTAGATGGCAGAAGGGTATAGGATGCCCTGGAGCTGAACAGATTGGCCCGTGGAGAGATACCAGTCTGGGGAAGTCGAGGGCCAGAGAGACCCGGGTGAACAATAGCCAAGGGATGACGGACGGCAGAACAGTGGTAGGAGGAGCAGTCTGTTAAACAGGAGTATAGGGGGAGTCAGGGACAGAAGGTGTAGGGGGAGTCAGGGACTAGTCATTGGAGTCATGGACAGAGACAGAAACAGAAGGAGTAGGGGGAGTCAGGGACTAGTCATTGGAGTCAGGGACAGAGACAGAAACAGAAGGAGTAGGGGGAGTCAGGGACTAGTCATTGGAGTCAGGGACAGAGACAGAAGGAGTAGGGGGAGTCAGGGACTAGTCATTGGAGTCAGGGACAGAGACAGACAGAAGGTGTAGGGGGAGTCAGGGACTAGTCATTGGAGTCAGGGACAGAGACAGAAGGAGTAGGGGGAGTCAGGGACTAGTCATTGGAGTCAGGGACAGAGACAGAAACAGAAGGAGTAGGGGGAGTCAGGGACTAGTCATTGGAGTCAGGGACAGAGACAGAAACAGAAGGAGTAGGGGGAGTCAGGGACTAGTCATTGGAGTCAGGGACAGACACAGAAGGTGTAGGGGGAGTCAGGGACTAGTCATTGGAGTCAGGGACAGACACAGAAGGTGTAGGGGGAGTCAGGGACTAGTCATTCGAGTCAGGGACAGAGACAGACCTCTGGAGGGCTTGGTTGACTTTACGGTTCAGATGGGGCGTCAGATGGGTGAGCTCACAGGAGTTCAGGCGGGTCAGCGATGACAGCCGACGAGGGTTCAGGCAGGGCGGCGATGGCTGACAGTGAGGTTGGGACGACTTTTACAATGAAAAGTATTAACAAGAGTTTGTGTGTGACTAAATAATAACTACATTTCATCCATTCATTGAAATGCATGCTCCCCCCCCCCCCCCCTCCCCCCCACACACACACACACACACACACACACACACACACACACACACATTTCCGGATAAGTGACAGTTTTGGACATGCAAATATATACAAGAAATCACAAATCCCATACATGTGCAGACTCTTACATGATAGTGGATTTGTGTTTTAGGTTGTTGGATTTTTTTAGATACAGTAGGAAATTGCGTTTTAGTTTTGAAGTTTTATATCGTAATCAGCAAAATAATGTGTTGTTCTTAATGGCACCATGCTGAAAGCTGAATAAACAAACTAACATACAAGGTCTCTTTCCATCCGACGGCTGACAGTGACGATAGGGAACACACAGTGAGGTCAATGTATCCATTTGTAACTGAGTCCAATTGGGATACAGAGTTAAATGAACGCTGAGGATTTGAGCGTGTAGTGAGTGACCAGTTGTTCTCTAATACAGTGGTTCCCAAACTTTATCATGTCAAGGACCCCCAAATTGACACTAATTAGCCCGCGGACCCCCATTTGAAAAGATATGCCAGGGACCCCTATAAGAGAAGATTTGTACTGCAGCTCTAGCAGTGATTCTCAACCTGTTTCATTTCAAGGACCCCCAGTTTGACATGCATTAGTCTACGATCCCCCATTTAATGGAATTTCTATCTCTGGGAAACCCAATTTAGATCACTGTTAGTTTAACTCAGAGTGTACAAATGGAACCAAATGGGTCCATTTGGTTCCATTTGTACACTCTCAGAGTTACAGACCAATAATGGTACATTTGGTTCCAAACTATCATTTAGCTGGGGTCCTGGGGACCCCCTGGAACTCCCTCAAGGACCCCTGGGGGTCCCTGGGACCCCACTTTGGGAACCACTGCTCGAATAAGTCTGTTCAGAATCAGAAGACGTGATGATTCTGGACCTAACAACAACTCGTCCATCTGTGTCGAGCATCCTCGACAGCAGATGGAGATACTGTACATTCAGAGGTCTGACTATATTAGTGATTCTGTGACGGCTCAGACACAATCACTACAGGCAACTTAAAGCTTCATTTATATGGCTTCAGTGTCTCACTTAATTATAGCTGCTATATATAAGCAATATTTCTCAAAGTTTGAATGACATTTCTTTTTTCATAAATTTCATATATTTTTATTCACTTAAGAATGGTATGAGTATGTTTCATATGAAAAATAATGAAAATAGGCGATTTGTGCAATAAAAATACATTTATATTTAAAGGTATACATTATATAGCCTTTCACAGCCCTATAATGGTTGTGTGTGCAACTTATATTACAGTACAACCCATAGATAATTTAAGAGATCTTGTACATTATCAGAATTTGATGGATACATTATCACTTTAGGATATTATTGTCAACTTTCTGTAAAAGTGATACAGAAGCATTTCAATTGCAAATAGCCACAGCCATAACACGAGTGCCCCCTGGTGGGGAAAAGTAGAATTATACAAGTAAATCACTATCTGGACCTCAGACATGATGATAACAACAACAGTCTAAATCTAAATTACACTATTAAAATGCCAATTATGTATAGATAATATAGGAAAATACAAAAAGGTACAAAAACACATTGACCAATTGTGCGGTCTTTCTCATGAATGAATGAACAGTATTATTATTATTATTATTATTAATAATTTATTTTTTATTATTTATTAAGGGGCTATATACGTTTATTTTATGTTTAATGTTTGTTTTAAAAACGCTATTGACAATAAAGATAATTTATTGTTTGTTTTGTCTCAATGTTTGTTTTACGTCATCATGTTGTAAGATGATAAGAGCGCCCCTCACTTCACACGGGTGTGATTTTTTTAAGTATTTGATATTTAAAGATAACTAGAGCGGTGCCCGTGGTGGGGCCTCTACAGCTGTGCCCGTTGGGCACTGGCCTACTTGGAACAATGCAAGTTGGAAATCCATGCCCCACCCAGATATTATGTCTGTCTCGCTTTTATGCCCATATATGGAGTTCTTTGTAAAGCATGCCCAAATATGGAGTATTTCTCGAGTTACGTGGATTACACACACAGAGAGACTTGATGCTTTTATATATAGATGGGTAACTGCTGGGTGGCTCTATAAATAACATATTTTTAAAGTATGTCAGACACTGATTTTATAGTGTAAATATGAAAGTACCAGAGATGAATATCAAATCTATTACATCCAGTATTAACATAATTATTATGGGCTTTTTGTTAATTGTTTATCCATTGATTAAATGTATTGTTTAATTGTACAACCATTATTCAATTTATTTATAGTTTAATTGTACAAGCCATATTACTCAATTTATTGCTAAATTGCTTTTATGTGAATATTCAAAATTAACTGAATTAAACACCTGTGTTGGAAGACACTCTACCGTAATGCTTTTCTGTTAATGCTTTTCTGTTAATATGATGTGAAATGGGCACAGCGTTCTAAATGAAGAACTGTTGCATAGCTGCTTACAGTGTATTTACAAACATATTGTACACGTCATACTTTTCTGAAAAACATTCTTGCGCAATAACTACTGCCCTGTTTATTGTGATGTCAAATGCGTCACCACTAGAGCACCCCCCCCCCCCCCCTTTTCTTTTTATTATGTTGTTTTTTTAGTTTTTAGTTTTTTAGTGTGGCGCTAGAGCGAGACCGCCCAAGGCCGGTCTAGCTTCTAGACCTTTACAATTATGGTCAAACATGTTGGAGATAGAGCTGGTCGAGACCTTTCCAGTCTTATGGATGGTTGGAGATTCAGGGAAACCGAAGCAAGGTCCTTCTTGAGTTTGTCTTGTCTGTGTATGCTGTCATTCTCATTGTCAGTGTTCAGTTTGTTAGCTTCCTGAGCCTTTTCAGCCATCCAGTTTGAAGGTGATCAGTTCTGCATCACAGTGACATCAGCACCAATGCCCAAATATGGAAATCTAGAAAGTGTGACATTGTGTTTTTAAGACAATATGGAACAAGCAGTCTCGACTCGATTACAGAATTGATCTTGAACGCAGCAAAATTTCAGCTATTGTTATCTGCTCATACCACTGCATGTCTTGTCAATCTGCTACCAATGTCCAGTCGGTTCCAGCAATTGAAGGAACCAAGGACAAGCCACTGAAACCATGTTGTGCCTGTCCTGAGACCAAGAAAGTTAGGGATGCTTGCATCATTGAAAAGGGCGAGGAGAATTGCACAGACTTGATAGATGCACATAAAAAATGCATGAGGGAACTTGGATTTAAGATTTAGATTCTCCATTTTGTACGTGTGGATGTTATTTGTGAGTTGCTGGCAGACTAGGGGACCTTGGATATTCATCGTAGGCTACACCAGAATCGCCTGCTTATTCAAACAAAGCATGTATAATGTTCCAACTGATGGAGGGGAAAGGAACTGGTCGGAATAACGTGTTCCTATGTCCGGCCAGGTAAATTCCCCCCTGTCAGGTGAAAAGAAGCAGCTTGGACTCCTCATGCATAGAAGGAGGCATGAGGTCAGTCCACTACCCCCCCAGGTTGGCAGAGGAAGTGTAGCGCCCAGGATTACATTAGATAATTGGCACTGGGTGAAAAAACTGGGTTGCAAAATCGTGGGATAAAAATTATAGAAAAATAAACATAGGTTCCCAAAGGGAACAATCGTTTGTTGTCTCTGTTGATGCCTTGTCTTCCAAAACCCCCAACTATCTCATTTCACAGAAGCAAGTGTATTCCTAATCACTTAGTTGGATTTCATAAACTGTCCAATAATTACAAAGCTACTAGAACTCTGCATACTGGTATACCTTTGATGGTGGATAAATTGCTGACTGTCGATGAGATCTTTGCTATGAGATCTCTGCAGAGCTATTTGAAGAAGATGGAGAGTGATTATGGTGAATGTTGGAAACTCGTTAACAACAACAATATTACAAAGCCGTGGCATGAACCGGAGGTCAGGGCAAAGAGGACTGAAGTATCACTGTTGGCTCTGCTCATCCAGTGCATCAAAGACCTGGAAACCAAACAAAAGGAGATTGCGGAGACGGAGTGGGTGCTGAAAACGGATTCAGACCTACATGAGCTGGCAGACCTGGGGATAAAAGCTTGTCTCAAAGACATCCAGGACATCAGGCAGAGGATCCTGGGTCTGTTGATCCCCGGGGAGGAATTGGAGCCGGGCGACCTCGTCCTAGAAGTCACAGCTGGGGTCGGAGGCCAGGAGGCGATGCTGTTCACGCGGAGGTGTTTGATATGTACCGAGGCTTCGCTCGGCACCAAGGATGGGCCTTTGAAATCCTGGAGTATATGTGACCAGTGAGATGGGTGGGCTCACTGGGCTGCGGCACGCGTCGGCCAGCATCAGTGCTCCAAGAGTATGCAGTTTGAAGCCGAGGTCCATCGTGTCCAGAGGGTGCCCAAAACAGAGAGACAGGGGCGCATCATGCACACCAGCACCGTTACTGTCTTCATCCTGCCACAACCAACGGAGATCTCTTTTACTATAAACCCCAAGGACCTGAGGGTGGAGACCAAGAGGGCGAGTGGAGCTGGGGGCATGTCAACACCACGGACAGCGCGGTAAGAATCGTGCATCAACCCACCGGCGTGGCGTCAGAGTGTCAACAAGAGCGATCCCAGCTGAAGAACAGGGAGAAAGGCATGAAGGTGCTAAGTGCCAAACTCTACTCCATGAGACTGGAGGAGGAGGCCGCCAAACGCTGCAATGCACGCAAAGCACAGACTTGCACCAAAGCCCGGTCAGAGAGGTTACGCACCTACAACTTTGCCCAGGACCGGGTCTGGGGAAGACTGTCCATAACGTTGGAGAGGAAATTAACTCCTCTCTGGAGGATCTGACCAATCAGGAGATGCTCATTGAAAATTACTAGCAACTCGCCTGAATATTGTATAGCAATTTGGTGTCAAATTAACCAGGGTGGCCATAGCTGAATGGCTGAGAGCCCGCCTGGGAAGCCGGAGGTCCATGAGGTCCCGGGTTTGATTCCAGACCTCAGCAATGTGTCGAAGTGTCCCTGCAACTACAACTAAACCCTAAAAGAAGCTCTCGTCATCCTGCTAAATACCTAACTGACACTGATTTTGCTGTTGACATCGCGCTTATCAGTAAATCCTTGGCTCACTCTCTTGAGCAGGCCTCCAACTGTGTTGGTCTTTATCTCAACGAGACAAAAACTGAATACATTAATATATGCAAATCCAACAATAACCATGTCTGGTCATACCAGCTTTAGTAAGAGATTTGTCAATAGTCAATCTAGGAATACAATCTATCAATTTTGTCACAAAGAAGTTCTTTTTAAGCTGAGAAGTCAACTTGCATACAGTACTTTCATTTTGTAAACTGCTCTGCCAACTCCAACATGTGCATACAAATTCCAATGCATCACTTCATTATATCAGTGTTGACGCCTTGCTACGCACTGAAGGGTTTTGGGCATTGTCCTCACTTTATATGCTGAGTCAGTGACTGGACAATGTTTCTGTAATTAAGGCATATAAGCCTCCACTGATTTGGCAGTTGACTTGTGAGACAACCAGGAATAGGAATTAATTACGATTTATTCAGTAGGCTATCAGACAGTGTTGATTTTGTCGATTTTGGGGGCTTGCTGATTTTTGGCAGAGCATGAATAAGACAAACATTAAAATTCCATAGACTTGGCTGCCACATGACGTCATGTCTGAAAGCCAGACGTTGGAGGGGATATCGCCCCTCAAAGAACGAAACAAAAACTATGATGAAACTATGAAGCTATGGTGACTAAAACTAAGAGTAAATATAGTGGCAATTTCATCAACAAATAAAACAATGTGATGGTTTGTTTGTTTCCATTTCCATTTAATTTCCCAACTTTATTTATCTAGAGACGACCAATTTTCATTTACACTGTAGTTACACTCAACGACATAAAACAAACAAACAAAAAAACATAGTTTTAGCATAGTTAAAACATTTACAGTGTATTTGCATACAAAGCAAATGTACCAGCATGCAACTGGTATCAGTAGTGGATTCTGCAGTCCATTTTCTGTGTTAGGAAGACATGTGTTTGTAGGTGTTGAAGATGCTTTCAACCTGTGGAACAAATTGTTGAGAGACACACCTAACATGGTATACCTAACTTTGATCAGTATATATGAAGTAAAGAGCCTGACACAATGGAATGTGACGTGTCAGATGCTCAAGTCATTTAAACCCATTTACAACGGCTGTAGACACACTTGGAGGTGTGTTTGAGCCATACATTAATCTGTGTCCCTCCCAACATGCATTTCACTGGTGACACGCGATCTGCGGGAAGATGAATAGTTTTTGACAAAAATGAATTAAATTAAGATGATTGTTAAAATGTTTGGTGTTTGTAAGCAGGGCACATTGAGGCTGGCGTTAGGTTCCTTGAGGCTGTCCGTGTGTCGTGGCGTTTTGAGATGGCCGCCTGAGCGAGCAGCAGGAAGTGTGCTAATGAAGTGTACAGACAGACAGCTTTTCATAAATTTAGAATAGATAAAAGTATAATGCTTGGTGTTAAATAGAAGAGTGGAAAAACACACCTGTCATCAAAGCCATCTTCATCTTGCTGTGAAATAACAATGAGAACCATCAGCTTATTCAATGGAAATGTCACGATTTACAGCATGAGCAAAATTATATATGTTATCTATGTAAACTTACCAATTTCTCTTTGACACCATTCATCTAAAAATTATGTTTTAATCAACAACAGAATTGCCATACCAACAACACCACCGACACCAACAACAATACCATAAACACTACCACCATAACCATATACAACACTATAAACATAAACGACAGGAACACCAACATTAAGAAAAACAACCAAACCAACCAAATCAACCAAATCACAAATTACAATAACAAATGCTTTACCAATGCTTTTACCAATACCAGCACAAACAACCAGGTGCAACAACATAAAGATTACCATGCACACCAGCAGCATAAACAAAAAACAAAAAACAACAAATATTAAACATATAACCAGACCAACAATAATACCAACAACACGACGAACAACCTCACCAAGAACAACCTCACCATGAACAACCTCACCAATAGCACGACCAAAAACAGAAATAATAAAACCAGCAACAGCATAAACAACACTAACAACATCACAAGCATAAACCGAAAACCCACCGACGGCAACAAGGAAGTCAACAATACCCGCAAGACCAACTCCAACAAGAACAAGATACCGGTCATTTATACCAACAAGACCAACCAAAACACCAACACTGACACCAACAACAACACCACTGACAACAGAACTAACAACGTCATGGACACAAACACCAAGACGAACAACATCAACAACAAAACCAACAATAGCAACAATGCCAACAACAAAACCAACTTCATGAACAACATTGACAACAGCAGAAATAACCTCAACACTAACACCACCGACAACAACACCAGCTACTACACCAACAAATAGAATCTGATAGAATTGTGAATCTGAAGTTTGAGTTTCTCTACATGCAGAATCACTTGAATGATTTCCTGGTGTTATTAGCTGAAGGCCAATAGATTCACAGCTGAAATGACATAAGACAATTTTTGGTTAGTATTAATTGTACATTGTATATAGGCCTACATTTATTTATATATTATCATTATGAAGTTACACTTACTCTGTGCGTGGTTGACAAGTTCCAAATGTACCATCTGAATATGTTTCACCGGTACAGTCAGCACACTTAGTATCTGTAGATGATGTTCCTGGTATAGCCAAACAAAGACACAATCACAAGATTCACAACAACACATGGGACAAGGACCACATACATACATATTTGAAAGGGAACCAAAGGTGCAGTCAGTGTGTGGAGGACGTTCTAGTGTAAGGATGGTTAAAATGACACCAAAGGCCTCTCTTCTGTGATTCTGGGTAGTCTTTTGTTACTTCTAGTGGGCAACTTGTGGGCGGCGGTGGCTCAGTAGAGTGGCCGAATGGTAACCACAAGGTTGCCAATTCGAACCCAGCCTCCCCCAGAGTTAGTGCCGAAGTGTTTGAGAAAGACACTGAACCCCGAATTTTAATAACTAACTAACTTAGTAATAAGCTAACAATATCAACAACTAACCTCTTATCAAAATGTATTGGCCAGGCATGCAGCTTCTGTGTTTCCGTGTTTGAAAACATCCATTCTTTGTTTTGACTACACAGTAGAATCCATCTGACGGTTCACACACTGTGTTAGATGTTGGTGTACATGGACTCTGTACTTTCAAACCAGGACCTGTGGATTAAAGATGAGAGCAGAAAGCCGCTCAAATGCAGTGCAATATTTTGTCATTGGATTAAAATAAAATAATGTATGCTCTATGGACTCTTCTGGTGTTTATAGTTCATCATTCCATTTAGTCATTCAGTAATGTGTTGTTCTCATGGGAAATAATGCCATCTGATCACAGCTGGGGTAGAGTGATATATCAGTACCGAATGGGATAAATCTGTGGATGGCTTTCATAACGTACATGTGAGAGTGAGAATATGCAGACTTCATGATCAATAATCAATCAATTAGTTGCTATAGTCATTCAACTATTACCCTGTTCTATCTTGAATACTTATTATATTATATTGCTGTAATATTTTATATCAAATGTTAAATGATTAGATTGTGTACTAATGAGATTGAGATTGAGATTCTTGTTTAAACTAGCTTGTTTGTTGATCCCTGGACACTGGGGATCAATAAAGGTTTTAGCTTTTTGTTTATCTTAACTCATTTGGTGCATTGGCACCATTTAGACAGTACACTATAGTTGTGTTGTCTAATGACCATCATTAACATAAAGTACATCTGTTACTGAACAATAAATGTTTTATTTTAACCAAAAGCATATCAGCTATAGCACCTTTAATGGCTAAAACTCAAATAAAAAACTAAACCAGTAAAAAATTAAATAAAAATAATATTACTTAAAAAAAGTAAACATTAACTATAAGTTGTGTTCTTCCAGTTTTAAAGCTCCACTCTAAGTTTGAGCAGAAGCAGATGTCCTTTGGCCTCTAGGGAGTGTTCATGCAAAGTTTCACGCTGATCAGTCCATTTTTAGGCCTGTGAATCTGCCTGTTATAGCGCAACCATGAGGCCCATTTTATTTTAATGTAGGGTGGCATTTCCTCCTTGGTCTATAGTGGGAATATGTGCAAAAAAAAAGAAAGAAACCTGGTGGGGCTTGTAAGAGGCTGATGTGAACAACGATTGGTCCAACGGTGCCGGAGATTAGCTGCTCGCAGATGGACGGATGCACACACAAGGACGGACAAAGAGCTCTTACAAGGGAAATACCTGCACTGCATTTGTTACATGTAAAACAGTTGGTGCGTCCATTAGGTTGATCCAGGAAGGTTCCCTCGCTGCAGGGAACACATGATGTACCGGAATCCTGTGTGCAATGTTTAGAAACATGACTCCCTGTGGGACAGAGAACCATGAATGAGTGTATTCTGTTATAATTCAGTTGACAGACTTGCACGCGCACACGCACAGACAAACGCATGCACGCTCTCACTCACTCACTCACTCACTCACTCACTCACTCACCCCACACATCCACCCATCTAATCCATCCATCCATCCATCCATCCATCCATCCATCCATCCATCCATCCATCCATCAATCCTATCTAGATTTAGATGTTGTAGTTCTTACCCGAGGAACACAGGGGGCAGCATTGCTCCCCTATATAATACTCTTCACGGGAGCAAGTGACAGCACAGCCAACATCCATATGGATGATACAAATCTATTAAATAATGAAATAAATCATTATTGGTTGTTCAATTTGATAATGTAACGTAGTTAATAAGGTGTTAAGCTGTCTCATAGCCATATTAATTAAAAACATTTCTGCAACATTACCAGTAAGACAAATGCACCATGACAACGTATTCTCTCCATTTCATAGATGTAGGCCCACTTCAAGAATCAATAATGACAACAGCTATCACAAGCCTGTTCAAAACACAGCTGGAATTTCTAGAATGAAAAAAGAAAACATTTTATATGCAACATGGCTAGATGTCAAGGTAATACAGTGCTTAATTCACTATCACATTATGCTATTATTGTATTATGCTTTTGTTTGGGCATTCATTCCAAGAATACAAAGAAAATCTGGTTGTAACATAAAGTGTCAAATTATGGTATGTCTAGTATAAAGAGTGCTCCTTAGTGCCACCAGGCCGGGTTGTCGGACAGCAGGACTTCGATCGTGGAGTATCAAAACCCTATGTGACAGCCATTGTCACATGACTTACAGTACTCTGCATTGTTTAGAGGTGATTCAAATTTGGGGCAGATAGGAAGCTGTGTTCATGTTGTTTTGCAAAACAGGGAAGTCAATCATAGCTGAAAATGTCTGATATAGGCTATCTTGATCACTGTCTCCCTCACATGAGTTTTGGATTAAATCTGTAGGAGTGTTAGCATTTTTTACTATTAAAAAAAACTAAAAACTAAAAAAACAAACATTCAAATAGCCAATCTACAGGCTCACAACGTGTAATGTATCGGCTATTTTAACAATTTTTAAATGTTTTTAAAAATGGTTAAAAAGAACGTACATTTTTGTACACATCAGCTTATTTGTGTATCCCAAAGGTGAAATTAGCGTTTGTGGGGGACAAACAATTACCTCAAGAACATATATTTATTATTTGCAATATCACTTATTTGCCGATATCTCATTTGGTTAACCAGTTGAAACACTTTTAAACCCAATATAAGCTACTGCACTTAACTACCCAATCGATGTAGATGGGTGTAGTCAGTGTACTGTAATGGGTGTAGTGCACTGTAATGTACACTACAGTATACGGTGGAACAGGATAATATGACATGCCACAAATATTAGTTGTTACTAACAGCAGCAACAGAATTCCAGTTACAGTAATATCAGGGTTTTTATCTCTCACGCAAACATCATAAAGCGGAGTCTCATACTCTTTTGCGTAAAGGTCAAAGTAATGAAATTGAACATGGTAAATGGTGAATTTTTTCATTTTGTATTAGTCACAAAGTCAATCTTTTTACACATTGGTTGTGTACAGAAAACACATTTTCAGCTTGGGATACTGATTTTAGTAGAGAGAATAAATACAGGATTCATGATAAACAATTAAGTTAAGTTGGAAATTATGAAACAAATACTTGAGCAGACAAAATTATAACCGGAACACAAGCTGATAAATCTATGTGGGGTTCTCTCTCCTGATTGGATGGAACTATTTCATGGAACACCTGAAATAGTATTTGGTGTTTCTAAAGAGCTGGAGAGGCGGCACTTAATTGTGTTTTCAATATCCCCCATTACTGAACAATAAAGGTTTTGTTTTAACCAAAAAATATAGCTAGTTATAGTAGCAGTTATAGTAGTAGTTATAGTAGCTAAAACTAAAAAAGAGACTTAAAGAAGGAAACATTAACTATAACTTAATATCCATAACTTACTGCAATATAAATGCATCCAGGTCCAGTCAACTACAGCAAGACAGTATACCTATACTACTGTATACATGAGCAACATGCAGGATCATACAAGGAAACAGTCCAGTGGCTCTCAAAGCACTGCTATACCCCAAGCTCACATCTCAGGATGTATCACCTAGGGGTAGCCTACTACCGTACCAAGCCACGCCCTGTCAAGTCAAAAACCAAATTAAATGCCTTGACAGGAGCTTTCTCCAATCTGCTATTACAACATGGAACAGCCTGTTGAAATACTGTTCCTAATTTGTGACCGAGTACAGTGGTTTAATAAACAAGGGGACCATGGTCATTTTTCAGTTTTTTACATATTATGAAACTACATAATGTAAGCTTTCATATGATGTATTGTTCATTGAAATGTAATTCCAAAGATTTTAGCAATACATCATATGAAAGCTTACATTATGTAGTTTCATAATATGTAAAAAACTGAAAAATGACCATGGCCCCCTTGTTTATCAAACCACTGTACTCGGTCACAACAACATGGCATCAGCTTGTGAATGCAACTTGTTCCTGTTCGCAGATGACTCGGACAGGAACAAACTGCAGGTTAAAAAGGCCCTCAGCTCTGAACTCGGTAGAATCTGCACCTGGCTCATGGATAACAAACTATCCTTACACCTGGGAAAAACTGAAGGCTTCTACTTGGCCTCTCTCCCCGAACCCCTGCCCACTTTGACAGGCTGGAATGGCTTAGGGTTGACGGCAGAGTACCGCATCTTGCAATGGGCCTGGTCCACAAGATTCGATACACTACCAAGATACCCATGTACCTGTCTAGATACTTCCTTAATGTTAACGAAGTCCACACAACACCAGAGGGAGCTCAACAAACCATATGCAACCCAGATTCGGCACTAACAAGGGACTAAATTAATTTAGCTCCTATGCCACCAAAATGTGTAACGCCCTACCAACAGTCATTAAGACTTGCAAATCCCTTGACTCCTTCAAAACCGCTCTCAAAGGGCACCTACAGACGGCTGCAATTCGAAACCCCCGTAAAATCTGAATCCCTTCACCCTCAAGGACTTTTAATCATCAAACATTCAGTTTATAAAATATACCCTCATTGACTGAGTAGCTGCAGATCAGTGATAGGTTCTTCAAATGATATTCTTAAAGCCTGTCTCTGCCAAAGCTTTAAAAACAACTGAAAAAGCTGAAGCAGACAAGACCGGTTCAGGTGAGGCCAGATGCTCGATAAAGATACCCGTACATCATTGCAAAGGCAATTGTGCATGACTGTTGTTTATTGTTAGAGCTCACGCAAACAACCTGCGATCTGACTGCCAGATATCATATGCTGCTGAGACAGTGGTCTGAAATAAAGTTAATTTCCTCCTACTTTGTCTGTCTGGACAAATACTATGTTAGTGTCTGCTAATCTACGGTACCGTTGGGCCGATCATTGTTCACATCGTCCTGTTACAGCAGGGGTTTTCAACTGATTATGAACCAGGGACCACCACTCTGACTGAGAATCAACCTGGGGACCACTGTTGTGTTGGGAGGGGGGATATGGGCGTGGTGTGGGGGGAAAATTAATCTTCCATATTAAAATCATGTTGCTGTTCATTGTAACTTACTGTATGTATGAGCGAGCAGACGCATGCAATTAATTATGGGCACATTTCCTTAAAATACAAATCTTCCCTTTCCTACATTACTAAATGCATGGTCAGGGACCACATGCAATACCTTCACGGACCACCAGTGGTCCACGGACCACCTGTTGAAAACCCATGTCAAAAAAGTCAATCAAAGAACAAGATTCCTTTACAGGATCTCCTCACTGGTCAGCAAAAACACCTTGAAGACCTTAACAGGAGCCCTCGTACAAGGTTTCTTTGACTATGCATCCACCTCTTGGTACCACAGCACCTCAAAGGCCCTTAAAACAAGGCTCCAGACCTCCCAAAACAAACTGGTCAGGCTCCTACTTGACCTCACCCCCCGAACCCACCTCACCCCTGCCCACTTTGACAGGCTGGGATGGCTTAGGGTCGTCGACAGAGTACAGCATCTTGCAATGGGTCTGGTCCACAAGATTCGATACACCACCAAGATACCCATGTACCTGTCTAAATACTTCCTTAATGTAAACAAAGTCCACACCCACAACACCAGAGGGAGTGCAACAAACCATGTACAACCCAGATTCGGCACAAACAAGGGACTAAATTCTTTTCGCTCCTATGCCACCAAAATGTGGAACGCCCTACCAACAGTCATTAAGACATGTGAATCCCTTGACTCCTTCAAAACCGCTCTCAAAGGGCACCTACGGATGGCTGCAATTCGAAACTGGCCTCTGTAAAATCTGAATCCCCCCCACCCCCCAGCCCCATTTTCCCTCACTGTATATTGTATCTTTTCCCTTTTTTGCTTCCCATTATGATGAATTACTGTTCTGTTCTTTAGCTACATAGAAATGTCTATTTGTATGTCTCTAAATGTTTGTATGTCTTTAAATGTTTTGATGAATTGAACAATGTGGACCCTATTGTAAACAAGTGTAATGCTTAATTGGGTCGTCCACTCACAGTTGACAGTCTTTGTATTGAGTTTGTGCTTAAAATGTACTGTAAATTCTACAAACTGTTAATAAATATTTCAATCAATCAATCAATCATGTGTTACAGCAATCCAGTCATGTTTGCTCATGTTAACTTTTCCCATTGGACTTAAAGCTACTCAAATCAGGCCCACACAATCTAAGAAATAATGGGTAATATTGTCCAGTGGCTCAACTCTGAAATACAAATGTAGCCTTTTGAAGTTTTGAGTTACAAACTTACTTTACTGACAGTGAAGGAAGGTTTATGAATTTAAGAGTAATTATTACGTTTCATTCAGTCATTTATGTAATTTTAAAAGCAAAGTTGAGTCTTTGTTATGACAACTTGTCCGCCTGCCATGCCATGCCATGTTTATGACAGGTGTTATGCCCTGCCCTGATGTCAGTAAAGTGTTACTATCGTCATAGCCTGTATCAGGAATCAACCATCATTTTGTGATGCAGTAACTAGAAACAACCACCAGGCGTCCTCATTCATCCAGTAGAGCAGAGGATTTCACATGTCACTATCAATGTTTTTGTCTAAAGCTGGACTAAAGTATTTTCACAAACGTGTTACGTGGGACGGTGGGAACACAGCGTAAAATAATATTTCCAAGTTCCAACTGATCTCCAAATCTGGTGGTTGTGTGTCTCCCCTCTCCCTCAAGCAAAAGCATACCGGTCTATGTTGAACAAATAACTAAAACTAACCAGTAACCAATAACTAATAGTCACGAGTGACGACTGTGATCAAGCCGGGGTTTATAGAGTTTTTTCTGTTCTTGTTTTCAACAATACCGCCGAAGCCGGAAGGGAATTAAACCAATCGCTCTCCTTGTCTCGTACGTAGCAGACGTAGTCGCCGCATTAGCCACTGGGGTCCGTACGTCCGACGTCACTATGCTTGCAACCAATGGGTGAGCCCGACGCAAGTTTCGCGGGGGGATTCGATCCGTCGGTGTTCGCGGGAAAGAAATAGAGGACTTCAGGACTAGGGCTCGCGGCGCGCATACGTGTAGATTCTGTAGAACTAGACTAGAGAATAGATTCAAGAGAAACCCAGGCTGATCTAGGAGGAGAAATATACATTCACCGTAAATAAAACATTCTCACTAGTGTACTGCAGATCATCTGCTGTCTCAGAGCAGAGATGTTGTTTAGATCCATCGTTGACAGAGGAATCGGCAGACGGAAGCTCAACGGTGAGAAAAGCATCACCTTTTTTCACTCAACCCTATTTATTTTTTATTCGGGCTGCCGAAAACATAGCTGATCTGCAAGCTCACTAGGGTGTTGATGCGACTCCTTGTGAGCTCGTAGATCAGCTATTTTTGTTTTTGCAAATCTGAAAAGATGTGGAACTAAACAGGCAATCATTTTGGAAAGATTGGGCATTTTCGAATAATATAATGAATGACATGGTGCGATCATTAGATCCCCGGTCAATAACGTCTACTATGTGGCCCTAGCCGCTAGCCCCATATGTGCCCTCTCTCTACGCTCGGGAAGACGGGAACATACTGGGGCTAATGTGGCCCGAGTGAATGTGGACGTCCCTAGCCGCATGCTAACGTTATCGTGCACTGCAGTGCTGTTAATCTGTTTCGGGTTTTGATACTGTTTTGTTCACCCATGACTAACCAAACGCATCATGACATGCCTTAGTGCTTATTTAATGCATACTTTAAGCGTCCATTACGTGGACTAGCTCTGGGGCATAGCATTAGGAGTTCTCCAGATGGCGAGTTCTCCGCTATGGACCAGATCCTGCTGCTGTAACGTTAGCCCTACCTAGAATGGCTGACATTCGGATACATTGCATGCAGGCCTACTATGTTTTATGCATCAAGATAACTGTAGCTACATTCAACTTGAATGTACAGTTATGGTATGGAACATGAGCTATTCTAGGGCTGGTGTAACGTTATCTCTTGATTTGTTAGCGAGATGGTGGGGGAAGAAGTATTCTAACTTTTGTTGAAACTTTTGTTGAAAATGACTACCACAATGCCTACAAGTTCTGCATGTTGGAGTTGGTTTAAAGGTGGATCTGAGTTTAATACTTTGTGTTGCTGGGTACTATAGATTCTATCATCATCAGTTTATCACTTATTGTATGTTTTATGAATCTTATGAAAGTACCACAAACTGTACTTTAAAGTACAGTAGTACTTGTACTTGATTAAATGTAGCCTACTTAGTTAGATCTCATTCTCGACTAAGGGGTCTATCCTTCTAATAAAGATTACCGTTCCCCCAGTGAGGGATCCATATGAATTGTTGGACTTAGTTGGTTGGTTGTTGTAATCTTTAACTCTTGTGTTCCAGCAGATCAGTGTCCCAGGTACCCTCTCACCTCTCTGCTAGAAGGCTTCCAGTGTGCCCGACACGATGAGTACATCTCCCATGGAAAGTACGGTGTTGCTGTACCCCCGTTTGGACTAGAGTTCTCCTCGGGTAAATTATCCACTATGTGCCTCATTTCAGAATAGAAATTGATTTGTAATAGCCTACAATCATGAAACGGTATACTATTGGAGCTAAATGAACAAGAATTGTATAATGTTTCATCTAATGACCCTGTCTTGTTCTATCTACCTATGTCTTTAGTAAGGGGCATGCAGAATGTCCTTGCCGTGGCCAATGAGGAAGGTATCGTTCGTCTGTACAACACAGAAAACCGGACGAACCAAATTTTGAAAGGTATGATAGATAGATAAATAGAGTTTTTATTAACGTGTCCTACATCATAAGATGCCCAGCCCGCACAGGCTTACAAGACACTCACAAAATTGTACATATATAATAATACATATACACAAATAGACAGTTACTCATGGATACATGATTCTCCAACGTAACTGGCATGCCTTCTCTATGAATTTTCCAAAAACAAAAACTTCATTACTAAACAACCAATTTAACATAAAACACTCAGACATCCAAAACAGATCTGGGTTCTTATCCTGATTTTTTTCAAATAAAACATTTCTTAAATCATGGTATAGTGGACAATAGAAAACAAAATGAAACTCCCAGGTCACAAAGAGCACACAGTCGCTGGTATGTATAATATTGCCTGGATTTGTTGTCACTGATTGAGTACATTTCATCAATAAATGAAGTGTCTAATGAGGATTATGTGTACTTGTCCACACAGAATGGATGGCCCACGAGAATGCCGTGTTTGATATAGCCTGGGTTCCTGGAGATGCTCGTTTGGTACGGAAAATATAAATACAAAATCCTATTAGACTTAATTTACTGATAGTACTGTGATAAATTCAGTCATCATAGCAGCACCACTATAAGGATAAAACAAAGCAAAACAGAAATGGTAACACTATACACTATTAACAAAAAGGGTAACGGTATTATATAAAAGATGACTTAAGATATGACCTGGCCTGGACTGGTCAGGTGTGCACTGTGCATAGTGTGTTGTCCACCAATGGGTGGACAAGGAGCCGAAGGTAACATTTGCATTCAATCACCTACACATACATCATATAAATACAATTTAGGGAATGACCTAGTCACCTGCACAAGGCCTAGCGAAAGGCGTCTGTCAGAGTAAAAGGCCATATAATGTTTATACAACATGTTATGTACCGGGTATCAACAGTAATAATTATATACAGTTATGTATGTACTGGGTATCAATAGTAAATATCCTTAAGGGCATGTAGATACAGCTGTGAAGTTAAATACATACTGTACATAGGTACTGTATGTTCCCCAGCCTATCACCAGGAAGGTGACAACATTGACTAATATACTGTTAAAAGATGGCACTCATGGTCATGGATCATCTTCCTCAGGTGACTGCGTCAGGTGACCAGATGGCCAAAATGTGGGACCTGAAGTCTGGAGAACTTCTGGGCACATTCAAGGGACACCAGTGTAGTGTCAAGTCTGTGGCCTTCACCAAGGAGGAGAAAGGTACCATTCATATATTTAGTTCTCTACTTTTTTCCCTCTTCAATCTACAACCTAGATTGGCTAACTTTGGCACAAAAAGGGAGGGGACCCTGCGATTCATGTGGAGTTGGCTTAAGAGACAAGCAGGCACCAAATCCCTTATTGATGACATTGCACCATTGTCAATCTTAATTATTCCAATTCATTACTGTTTTATGTTTGTCCACTTCAACAGCTGTGTTCTGTACCGGAGGAAGAGATGGAAATATTATGGTCTGGGACACCAGGTGCAGCAAAAAAGGTATGCTGAGATTGATTGAAAATAGGATTTTGGCGTGCCTTGGGCACCAAGGCACGCCATTTATTTATTAGTAGTAAATTAGTTAATTATAAATCGCATATTAGGACTTGGTCATACAAACGTTTTCAGTCGTGAGATTTCTTTTGTTGCTTTAATCAGTTTGTTTGAGAACCACTGATTCAACCATACCTGTTTGATTGTACCTGACATCCTATATGGCAAAAAGGTCAAACTTTCCTTATGCTTTAAGTAGCATGTGACATGTCAAACTAGGGGGTTTTCATGATTCTGAATCCATTCCAAGCATTGGTTTTGCACAAAAAACACTCCTTGGGCTAAAAACAGCCATTGCAATCATCACAAATGTGATGAGGTCAGCACATTTTGGGGAATTTGGGCATATTTGGGCAAGTGGCTGTGGCTGTTTTTAGCCAACGTGTTTTTTGTGCAAAACTAATGCTTGAAATGGATTCAGAATCATGAAAAAACCCCAGTTCGACATGTCACATAAAACATAATGAAAATTTTACATACCATATGCAGTATACCTTACCGGTGTGTGTATATATGGTATGGTCACATATATATACCCCTATTATAAAATATTGCTCAATGCCGACAGCCGGTCAGCTAGTGGATTCATGAATGTATGTATATAGACAATATTTTAGGCTAATAATAAAAGGACTATATACCATATTTCCCACTTTAAACAAAAAAAGCCTGTCGGCTGCCGGACTATTTATAAATGACTGCTTGATTCATGTTGATTTGTAAAAATGAGTAACAAGTGAAATGCTGTTTCCCTGTCAGATGGTTTCTACAGACAGGTAAAACAGATCAGCGGTGCTCACAATACATACGACAAAATCACGCCAAAGAAACAAACCAAGAAGAGGCGGCCTTTCGTCCATGGTATCGCGCCATCTGTGGTGAGTTCACTCAACCGCTGAGCTGTAGGACTGATGAATGACTAGGATTAGGATGCTGTTTACAGATGTGCTGCTGTATGTTCCTCACAGGACTCCCAACAGAGTGTCACAGTGGTTCTGTTTCGTGATGAACACACCCTCATCTCTGCTGGAGCTGTTGATGGGTGAGTACGGCTGTCATCATCAGTTGTTATACTGTAAAAAAAACATGAATAGAGGGTAATGCGCATGCATAAAGTGAGTGGCAAAACAAGTAGCAAAGTGAGTTTAACGTTGTTTAATGTGATCAGATAGGACTTTTCTGTTTGGGCTGTCAAGGCCAGAAAGTAGTTTTTTGCCACTCTGTAGGCGTTCCCGCATAACGACCAGGTATGATGATGATGTCTCACGGAATCGTATCTAAATAAAGGAGAGCATAATCTTGCTTTGTAATTGTGTGAATTTGTTTTCCATCTTAACCAGCATAATCAAGGTTTGGGATCTAAGGAAGAACTACACTGTACATCATTATGATCCTGTACCCATGCAGACGTACCCCTACCCTGGTTCTAGCAAACGGAAACTAGGTTGGTTGGTATTTATTTTCCTAAGGCAAGGCTTTTGTTATTGTTTAAGGGGTGTAAGCTATACTGTAGTAATCATGTTTGAATCATCATTGTTCAGTAACAAGGTTTTCACCATGGGCGCGTTCGGAAATAGCGCACTGTGCAATGCAAACTAATAGGCGAGTGCGAACTGGAACACTATTGAAGCTGATGAATAATATTTGAGTGCTTCTCTCTCCTGACTAGATAAAATTGGTATTCCAAACTGAAAATCTGAAAATATATTTTCTGTTTACCAAAGAGCTGGGGAGATCCATGTTACTGAACACAACCACTCTACAGTCTACAATGACACATTCTGGAATTTAACTTTATAACAACTTTTTCTTTGAATAAACCTAGCACTTACGCCCCTTGTGAAAATTCCAAGAGTCTGAGCTAATGACTAGATTATGTCTTTTACAGGTTATTCTGGGCTTGTTCTGGACTCGACGGGGTCCAACCTGCTGTCCAACTGTACCGATGATAACATCTATATGTTCAATGTCGCTGGATTAAAAACCACTCCAGGTAAGCCAGATTAATTTGAAATGTTTAACTAACTTGCATATCATGATGGCTCTATTTTTCAGACAGAGCAAGCTATTTTCTATTCATGTTTCCTATGTAATTCATTGTTTATCACTAAATGGCACTGCAGATTAATTTTGTATCAAATAGAGAGGTGAAGTGAATGAAAGGATATATTTTCACAGAAAAGAGTATACCTTTGGTATTGAGCAAGTCAGTGTTGAGAACAGATTGGTTTGCAATTTGTTCATTAACAAAATCTGTACAGACTTGTTTGCAATTTGTTCATTTAGCAACACAATTACAGAATAAATGGTCATGGAGAGAGAGAGAGATAAATAATTTAGCTGCATCTTACTCAGGGCTTAAAGTTCTCAGTCCTGGGGACTGATTTCAGTCCTGAGGATTTCATAGGGGTCATTTAATGGCATCAGTGCAGATTTGCAAAAAATCTTTTTCAGTCTTTGGATTATTTTTGGCTTTAAGCCCTGATCTTACTGTACGCAAAGCCAAGAGGGCCATTTTTAAACACTCTTACACCTGACCTCACAATAGACTGTCTGCTCTGAGCATCATTCATTTCTCTAGATAATGGCTTCCTTGACTGCATATGAAAAGTGTCACATGATGAATTTGCTCTGAGGTTGAGAGTCAAGACTTCTGAGGTTGTCGCAGTTTTCCAGGTTTATGCAGCAGGGCCGTCTTGTTTCCAGAGATCTTGTAACCAAGAAGCGACTAAGAAGTCGCTTTCACATGCTTTTTATACCTTTTTAAAATAATAATCTACACATTTTGAATTGCTTCTGATGCTGAAACCTTGCCCAAATTTCAAGTCATGTTTCAAATATGTCAGACCTAGATGACTGATGATGTCACAGGCTGGTCACATGATATTCAGATCCATATTGGAGGCACACTGTTCCCATGATTCAATGTATTTTTTACAGAGCAGGGTCATGTGGACTTTGTCTCTCAGGCTAGATATATTGTTAGATCACTTCCATGATGTCAGCCAGCAATATGGTGTCACTGTAATACCGCCATTTGTGTCTCAGTTTGCACTGCACTCATCTCTCAGAACGTAACGTTTGTTTTCTTTCCACCAACAGTGTCCGTCTTCAGTGGCCACCTGAACGCCTCGTTTTATGTCAAGTCCACCATTAGTCCAGACGACCAGTTCTTAGCGAGTGGCTCAAGTGACCAGCACACATACATCTGGAAGGTTTGTCCCCTTGACCGCTATAACCCTGAGGTCTCAAGCCAACTCTTCCACAATCTTCGAATGCTACATAGAGTCTGTGTGTGGCTATGGCTTGTAAAGGTCACAAATGGGAAGCTGTCAAGCATTTCAAATTTGTGCAAGCCAACTGTCTTGAGAGACACCAACAATGTCTTATTTAAAATGTTTAAATAGCACAAATAACCGATCAACAAGCAATTAAATCTGCTGTTTTCGCTATTTGTTGTATGTAGATAGGATTTAAGTGGTTAAATTACATCACCATAATAAAATCTGATAATTTTGCAGATTTCAGAGCCTGAACGACCTCCTGTGTTGCTCAAGGGTCACAGCCAGGAAGTGACGTCTATTGCATGGTGTCCAACAGACTTCAGCAAGGTGAAATGACATACCGTCTTGTAGTCTTATTGTTTGCAAATATTTATTTAAGGTTTCAGCTAAAGTATATAATCTGCAATTTATTTTAATGAGTAAAACGTTATTTTAACCAAATCTGAATGGTAGAATACGTAAATGCAATATAATTAGTAGTAGTACATCTGTGTACTAGTGGTTGGATGTGTGGTCTCCCTACTCTTTGTTTTTTAAATTATTATTATTTAGAAGTTAGGATACCTACTGGTTGAGATTGTCAATAAAGTTATTTGAAGCACATAGCGCACCAGGTTGGACACTAGACGGACTGCCATCTTTATTGTGGTTTGGACATTACAATGACCTCGACATTGGGAGAGAGAGATTACAACCATAATACTTATGGATTGTTGTACAGTTCTACACCATGAAGGTGACATTCTGTTCTTAGTCCTTAGTGACTAAAGCATAGGTTATACTCCATCGTACGCTGGTGTCACGTGCCGAAAATAGCTGACCTAAGCTCACAAAGCATTGCGGATGCGACATGTTGTGGACTTGTAGATTGGCCATTTATGACTTTATTTATCGGCTTTATTTTACACATAATGGTTTGTGCCTTTCCACTCCTTTGAAAGTGAAATGTTTTAAAATACCAGGAAGATTGATTTTAGGCCCTGTATAATGTCCACTATTTTGTTGGCAGTTGGTTTCCTGTTCTGATGACAACACGGTGCGGATCTGGAGGTTGGATCGGGGAATGGACGGTGCCAGGTCATCCCTAGGAGAGGCCAATCTTGTCGGGTGGGCGTGTCCTGGATTTCCCTTAATTTCAAGTAAGTAGACAACTCGTGGCAGATTGTTGCCAAACTAACACTGAGCCAAACCACCATTTACACATTAATTAATTAATACAAAGCATATCTATACAATATAGCTATATCTAGATATAGATGGTATGGATATACATACAAAAGGGCTGTATAATAATATTTACAAATGTCTGTCTCATGGTGTCTTTAAGAGACTTCAAGGCAAACTGAGAACACGCCAGCCAAGAGCACACGGACAGAGAGTGCTGGAGCCCTGGCATCACCACAGCCAGCCCTGGCGTCACCACAGCCAGCCCTGGCATCACCACAGCCAGCCCTGGCATCACCACAGCCAGCAGCCTGTGCCCCCAGCGTGGCCGCCATGCCACTGTCATCCAGCACCACATCACCCGTCCATGCTCACGGTGGCAAAGCAAACACTAGCCATCACCAGAGGACTCCGTCTTCGATCAAACGCTGGTTCACCCCCACCACCCCTGAGTCCTCCGCTGAGCCGGCCAGCCCACTGCTGCGGGAGATGCTGAGCCCGGTGAGGATCTCCCCTCCCTCCGAGCGTCGGGTCAAGCGCAGGCTGGAGACCGGCGGCGGGGCCGCGGTGAGCTGCGATGGAGCCGAGCGGTGTGATTGTGTCGCCCTACTCGATCCCCCGGCCAAGAGAAGTCGCCCACTCGTGGACGTGTGCTGCCCGGCCCAGGACCAGCACCACGACGTAGACTCTGCAGAGATGGATGACCCCAGGCAATCACCTTCCAGACAAGGCGGCAAGGAGAACTGTTCCCCTGGTGCAGTGGACTGGTTGTCAGTGTTGGGGCAAAGACTGAGGAAGGGCCAGGGAAGTCCCAGATCCTCCAGAGGTGCCAGCACCTCCAGAAGTCCCTGTGTCTCCAAGAAACAAGAGGGCAGCAGGATGCCATCTTCACCAGTAAGCACACACAAGACTGACAAAACAAAACATGTATTTAATCTGTCTTGTTTGTTTATATCTTGATCGTTTTGAATGCCAATTGCAGGGAAGAGGGCTTGGATTGACTAGATACCGGAATTGGAATGGTGATATTGCATTGTTGTCCTTTCCCGGTTTTAACCACATAATAGCAAAGATTGCTGATCAACAAGCTCAGACAATGTGTCATGTGACACCTTTTTGGTCATTTTTAAAGAGTTTCTTTATGTTCAAGGGTTAAAGTGGTTAAAGGTTGCATGATTACAGTAAAGTTTATGTGCTAAACAAGGTCAAATTGATAAAAAATATTTTATATGTCCATTGCACCAAGCCCTAGCAGGGAATTAATTGGTTGTCTTGTCGACACTGTGGCTCTGACCCTGCACAATAAATACATGTCTGGCCTTGGCTTGAGCGAGAAGAACGCTCTGTAATTTGCAGATAGGTTGATCCCTATCATGGCTAGAAATCCACATGTAAAGAGTGTCTTCTTTAGCATCTAGAAGTTTAAGAACAGGCAACTTACCAGTCTCTCCTCTTGTATTTCAGACAATCCGCTCACCACAGTCCATGAAGAAAATATCCTCCTATTTCCACAGAACAACTCTGGAGTGATCTTCTGTATGGACCAGCCTAGCATTTCTGGCCTTCACATACTGTATATATATATTGATGTTTGTTTTTATTGAGTATTTTATTGTATATTTTCATTTTATGGCAAGGCACCCTTAGACTGGGCATAACATTGGGTCTATATAGACATGCCTATATGCTGGGCATGTCATAATGGTATATACAAATATTTGCTGATTTACAAGCACACAAATGTATTTTCGTTAAAGGGATTTGGTCGATAGAAAAAAGGGAGGGGACCAAGTAAAGTACAGACCCCAGGGTTACCCCGGTCAGTAAAGTATATTGATTTAAGATTGCTGATCTGTTTTTCAAATGACATGACCTTAATGAAACTGAGCTTCACAGTTGAGGAAATGTGGAAATTGCCTACTACAGTTTCCTCATAGCAAGAAGCTGCAATTTTTGTTTTGTTTTTTGTTCGATGTTTCAACAGTTCCCCAAACATGGCTCCTGTTTAATCAACAAAAAAGATTATTTCCTTGAGTTCAAATATGTACAAAATAAACCAATGGGTTTTACCTGTTTATATGTCTATTAAATTCAGAATAGATGATTTAAAGCTTGTGTTTCTAATGTTTTTGTGAATACAGACCAAATGAAGTACATCTCCAACTTTTTACCAGTCTGATGTTTTTAGTTGTCATGTGTCTGGTCCCGTCTTATTGGTATTTCTATTGGTGGAAAAGTTTCAAGTACTCTGGGTTCCTGTTGTTGATTGGCCAGTAGAAATGTCAGTCGGTGTATGGCGTCATCCCTTAGAGTATGCGTCATCCACAAAGATCAAATAGTGTTCAACTACACTGGCCATCAGTTCAGAACTTCCGTTCAGAAGATCCGTTCTGCAGCGGATACGGAACCTGTCTGTACGGTAAATGTGCACATTTTCCGGGTACAGTCATTGAGGGGTAGTGGGTACTCTAGACCGGATCTGAGCACTGACCAATCATTCATCAAGCAGTTTTATGTTTTATCATTTCATTTATTTCTGAAACGAGTTTGCTTTATTTCTGTGTAACCGTATTTTAATGTGCGTGTAAAATGAATGAGACATGGAATAAACATGTCAAGGTTAGGTCAGTGACGTCACGTCACAAACGATCTGGAGTGGTCAGTAGTGGCACGTCACTTGTCTAAAGTAACCGCTCACTTGATGTTTAAAACGTCACTGTAGTGTAGGCCTACTTAGATGTTTCGATATTTTAAATCCCCCCCTGGGTGTGTGTCTGTGTCTGTGTATAATTACAATTTACTATTATGGACCCTCTTGTAAACAAGTCTAATGCTTAATTGGGTCGTCCACTCACAGTTAACAGTCTTTGTATTGAGTTTGTGCTTGACATGTACTGTAATTCTGCAAACCGTTAATAAATATTTCAATCAAAAAACACAACTCAACTTTGTTAATTGAATATGATTTAATATGATAATATAAGTAATATAAGTTCCACTACTATGTTTGTTTGTTTATTCAACTTTCAGCATGATCACAGCCTCACAGGTTTAAAAAGATACGTGCCATTAAAAACACTGATTTATTGTGCCGATTAGGTTACAATACAAAACCTCAAACTAGACAGCGTCCCGTCGCTTAGTTGTGACGTCGCTGTCGCAGCCTTGGCACGTTCCGCCTAGAATGAGACTCCGTTGAAAGTTCACACATCGTCAGAGAGGAGGAGGAGGACAGTTGTTCACAACCTCCAACAACCAACACGGATTAAAAGCAGCTCCCTGTGTGCAAAGAGGCACCTCCGCCGCTCCCCTCCGCGCAACGCAACCCGACCCGCCACAGTTATGTCATAATAAGAACAACAGCAAGAAGAAGAAGACGACGCTTTCTTGGAACAACTTTGACTTCTTTTTTTTGTATGAATTACATCGCGTCAAACTGACAGCTGTCGTCGTCGGCGGCGGCTAACATTAACGGAAGCTAACTTTAGCTAGCTAGTTGCGTTAGCTCCCATACATCCAGGCTGGGTTTTAGGGGGGTGGTGGGTGACGAGGGGGTTCTAACGAAGAAAGCTCGGTTCTGGTGAAGTGTATGTGTGGCCTGACTTGATGTGACATGCCTTTAATAGGTTCTGCAACAGGTTGTAGATTGTGTTCCAACCCAGGGAAGAGTTTAGTCGTCCCCTCGGTCACACAGCAGCAGGGGGTCTTGTTTTTGATGTAGTCCAGTCTGGTAAATGTCTTGAAGTTCTGTTTCTTTTACATTTTGCTCTTTGATCTGGTGGACTATACGGGTCCGGAACCAACACCACCTACTGTCCGATGGAACGGGTCTGTCACTGCCGACCATGTTGGATCACACATCATAGGATCTAGAACTTCACCAGGAGAGGAGACCCATCTTGTTGTTTCTCCGTGTCCTTTTATTTTTATTTACTGGTGCACATGGAAGAAGAACACGCGTGGGAAACTTTGATTTGACTGAGGGATTTATCCCAGGTGTGTTTTTTTTCTTCTCTCGTTTCTTAAATTTTATCGGTTCATGCATCAAAATGTCGGCTATCTCTGCATCCGAGAAAGTGGACGGATTTACGAGGAAATCGATGAGGAAGGCCCAGAAACAGAAGAAGTCTCAAGGGTCTTCCCAGTTCCGAACCCAGAGCGCCCTGGTCGAGTTGGCCCCGTTGCCTCCACTAAAAGGTAAATGGACCACAATGTTTACCCTGAGATCTCTGATCTGATGACTTATTGGAATTGGCACCCATTTTATACAAGTCTTCTTTATTTTAAACCTACACTGTAAAAGTCTGAAAAGTGTTCAAATGGAACCAGATGTACTCGCAGCACCCATTCCATGTATGCAATATACTAGGTTAAATCAACACTGGGAATATTTTTCATGCGTACGTCGGTACGTGCTGCAAAGTACCTCAGCTTGCAGGCAGCAGTCACGACAATAGCGTTGAAAAAAAAAATGCAACTTGTTGCTCATTTATTACGCAATTAAATGCTCACATGAAACCAGTTTTGAAGTGATTGAATGCAACTGGCTACGCATCAAGTTGTTGTTCTACACCCAAACACAACTCAAACTGTTGTTGTGGTTGAAGCTTCCAGAAGGCCTGCCCTGACTGACTGACGCGTGCAGGATGTGCTTTAGCCAGATGTGTGGGTTTGATAATGTGACTTACTGGCTGGAAGATGCTTGGCTTCCTGTGAGTAAATTCATGTGCTGATATAAGGCTTGTGCTGTTCAAAGTGTGACATGTGAGGAATGTGCATTGTGCACTGACAGCAGTCAGTGTCTCATGACATGAGACACTTTTACCACCCAGAGAAACCTTTTCTTTCTGAACACCTTTTGTGTTTTTCGTCACCACACTGGGTCTCTTGAGAGCTGCACTCAGCCATCAAGGGCAACTCAAAGACAGTTTGGAGGAACAGAGAGCTGTCTTCTATTTGTTGATCCCAGATCTTTCCAAACCATGAGGATTAAAGTTAAGCCTCTTTTTGTCACAACGGTGCACTATTCCTGACTGACTACTACTGTGTATTAATGAGTGTCGCAACAATGCCACACTAAAGAATAATGAAAACGAGAACTAGTCTGTGCAAAGTGATTGGCTTACCATCGTGGTATTAAAGGGTTCATTGTGAGGTCACTATTACTAAAAAGATATTTTATATTATATTGATCAAATATTACTTTTATTTAGTGGATAAAGGCTGTCAATACTGAGTGTAGTTGCAAACGCAGTGATTGCGAATGCAATGAGCACTAACTATGAGACCCTGCAGCTCATGTCTGTCTGTCTGTGTGTGTGTGTCTGTCTGTCTGTCTGTCTGTCCCGCTGTGACACCACCCGCCCGCCACCAGAGGGCGCAGCTGTAGCACACACACACACACACACACACACACACACACACACACACACACACACACACACACACACACACACACAGCTGCGTTCGCTTCCCGCGTTTGCGCGTCTTACTTGTACATATAATTATTCTTCGAACTCTTAGGCAATATGGTCATTGCGGTATCCCTAAGCAGAAGTAATATCAAAGAGAATAGACACAAACTGTGCCTAACGTGCTGTGCTTGAGACGTCATGTTTTCAGTAAAACAAGACTTGCCTTTTGGATGTAGACATTCTATACTTTTCAAGTTGAAGAGCAGGACAATATGATTAGGTCTCATTATGTGGGCTCAGCTGTCTGCAGTGCGGACTGCTGAGGTGGTGTGTGTTGGTGTTAAGGATGAGTGCTAGGGATGGGGGCGGGTACACAGTTAACCGTAGCTGATGAAGAGACACCTAGGAAACCGCAGGGCGGTTGGGGGAAAAAAAGTTAAGAAAGACGGATGACTAACTATGTTTGACCTGTATTTTCACCTTGTAGGCTCTTGTTAGCCATAGAATGGCTGATATTCCCTACAATGCATGTGTTCTACATAGAGCCATAGAACACAATGTATTTCCATGAAGTTATTTATCTCTGTGGCATAATAAATTGTGCCATTATGTGTGTATGTGATCATTATTAATTGTTGTGTGACTTGGGGTTAGCATCCATTTGAAATTTCTGGCAGAAATTTAGTAAATTATCTCCACTTGTCCATGATATACACATGGACAAAATGCTCCTCTCATTGAGTGTTCTATGGCTGTGTATATAGATTATATTAACTGTGTATGTATAATGTATGGCCATTCTAGGGCTAAGGCTTTGTCTCCTCGCTGCATTCACTCTCGTGCAACATACCGGTAGTTAAACTCAGTGATGCTGTTTGGTGTTCTGTACAAGGCACTTGATGTGCTCTGCAGTGTCATATCCATGCATGATATTGATGTCATGCTATGGTTAACCACGGCTAACCAACAGCATTCCCAAGTATATACATGTTTACAAAAAAAGCCCAAATGCCCAGCCCTAGTTGGTGGCACTATCGTGGTTCATGGCTGCGTACGAGTCAAGAAGTCGGGCTGTACTGAGGTTTATGGGTAGCCAAGCCAGTAGAGTAAATGTTAACCACTTGAACCCCAGCATCCATATTCTGGGGGGGGGGGGGGGGGGGGACATTGGCCCAAAATAGCTGATCGACAATCTCACAATGTGTGTCGTGACTCGTGAGGAAACATTTTCAGTCTGGTGTAGCCAGAGTTCTCATCTGAAAACATCTGGTGACATCTAAATGTCAATGCACTTTCTAGATCTAGAACATCTGAGAGAACGTCCTCCACTGCCAAACCTATGCCCACTGTTTTGAAAACCAATCATATCACCATGGCAATGTGAAGGACCTCCCTTTTTTGATAGCCCCTCCTATGCCTAGCTTTGTGTGTTTGTGTACCCCATAGCGATGATTTGATTGGCTGAGCACCCCATAGCGATGATTTGATTGCCTGAGCAATGTACTTATTGAGAATAAAAAGTTAGGACAGAATATTGAGGATGCTGCAAGTGATTAGCCTGATTGGATAAAAAGTGAGGACGCCAATCGTGATTGGCCGCTAAGAAGTGAGGATGCCTAGATTGGCTGGAATATGATGATAAGAGCGCCCCTCACTTCACAGTGTGTGTGTGTGTGTGTGTGTGTGTGTGTGTGTGTGTGTGTGAAGTTTAAACAAAAAAATTAAATAAACCAAATGAAGTGATTAGCCTGATTGGATAAAAAGCATATCTAAATTACGGAGCCGTTGCGCAAAGACCCGCCCGGTAGCACTTTTTAATTTAATTTATTTGTGCGTGTTAGGGCTGATTCATACTCCTATTTTAGAGCCGAATGAAATTATCAAAACATTAGAAAGTGGGCTAGCTGGCGTATCAGATTGTGAAAATATAATAATAAAATAATTGAAAGAACTAGTGTATTGTCTGCGCGTGCTGCTTGCTTATTTTATGGACATACATACTGTTGACTTTTACATCTTTGTCATGAGTAATTCAACAAAAAATACTTATAACTTGCCCAAATAAATTGCATTAAACAGTGCTGCCGGGCGAGTCTTTGTGCAATCGCTCCGTCATTTAGATATACTTTTCAGAAGGGGGTAGGGAAGTAACCTCTTGATGGGTGCATGCAGTGACATGGGAACTGAATGAGGAATCTGGTAGCCACCTGTCAGTAGTACACACAGTAAAAATCCTGAGTGTTAATTGACTAAATGCAACCCCCACTCTCTGGAGTTACACGTGGATACATAACTCTGAGTATTTCAGCGTGCACACTCTCACACTTATGTTAACACTAAGTTCACTTGTATGAACATGCCTTTGACGCACAGAAACTCCATAATTGGCCGTGAGCTAGCACACTGATATTTTCACCACAAATTACATTATACGGATAATGTAATTATCTGATTGTTTGTTCCTCTACTCCACTAGAGCAGTGTTTCTATAAAACGCTGTGCCGTGAAACAAGTCCAGGTGTGCCTTTAGACTTTATTTAGTCATAATGACAAAGTATATATATATCAGCATACACAAACGTCAGAATTATGTTTTTCTTTTTTTCCCTGTTTTAAAGTTAGCCGCTTACAATCTGGCATCCCTCATGTCATTAAAAAATAAATGGGCAGATTTGCGATGCATGCAGCATTTTTCAGTGTGATAACTAGCGATAACACGTGCTATAGACTGAGGCTACCGGTACTTTGCAAGGATATGCAGGTGTGCTTTGAGAATTTCACTTGCCTTTTGCTGTGCCTTGGGCACAAAATTTTGAAAACCACTGTCTGGACAAGTGTGTGCTAACATATTTGGCCAGAGTTATTTCTTATTCAAAAACATGAAGCAGACAAGAAGGTTTTTCATATTTCTGGAAAATTACACACTTTTGAATGAAGATTTTATTTCTAAAATATAATTACATTATTCAGCCATTATTACTATAATTCTGATACATTTTGTGTGTGTGTGTGTGTGTCATTCAATCGTCAAGTTATTATAATTGCAATTTAAACTCCTTCCCTTTTATAAAAGCAAGCTCTGACAAGTTAACTCACCCGCGCATGTCAGTTTGAGGGCATACAACATACATAGCAGACTTCTGGTTATGGACTGAAATGAAGGTTTAAATCTAATCAGGTTTTGTAAGTTTTCACCTTGTGCAGCCTCATCATTGTAACAACAGAACAATCCCCTGTTATAACATATTTTCTGTGTACAGTGTTGATCATGTTGGAGCATGTAGGGATTATGGGGGGAGGGGGGGATGTATAGGCCATAATCACAATTATTTTGCATGAGCCTCATAATTGTTCATGTCGAAAAATGTTCATACATTTTGTTATTTTCCAAAAAATAGCAGAAAAGGCAAATCTACAAGCTTATGCTGTAACAACATGTAAGCTTTAACGATCAGCTATTTCTTTTTTATATATACCATTTTTAAATTAAAAAATTGTCACATCTTCCCTGTACACTTTTGATTGCGAAGCCTAAAAGGCAAACAAAATACAATTACACATTTTTAATTTATATGTTCCCATGCCAAAAACACACAATTAATCTTCAACATTATTAAATGTTGTAATCGTGACAGCCCCAGGGTGTAGGAATGCGCTATCCATCCCAACTCCCAACTGAACAACCTGTACGAGTCTGTAGTGCAGCGACACATATTTCCCTCCCTGCCTGTCTGGCTTGATGGCTTCCCTCCCACCAACTCGGCCAGTTGTATTCGTTGGAACACCCGGCCAATCCGGAGGCATTGCAGGGTATTCGAACCCCTATTCTCTGCGGTAGAGGGCAGGGGGAACTTTATGTCTGCAGCACCCGAGCGAGCGCAGTCAGCGCACATATGAACATTTTAAATGATGATTTATGGAGGATCTACTCTAGTATTTGTTAATGGTGGGTCATATGTCCTCTGCTACATTTGAAAACCTTCCCAGTTGTAGACGGGCGGTTGGAGAGCCCGCCTGGGAAGCCGAACGTCTCAGGTTTAATTTCAGGCCCCAGCAATGTGTCAGAAGTGTCCTTGAGACACTTAACCCCTAACTGCTCGATGAGTGCCACTGATGGCTGCTCCCTGCTTCTAGTAGTTATGTGGAAAATATATAGTGACAAAAAACACCCTAAGGAGTGCAGGCCAAATTAATTAATTAGATCCGGCAGCCTTGTTCACATGCGGTGACAATGACATTATCCACTTTAGTCCCTACATGCTCTAGGGTCCTCTTTGACTATTTGAATCTATGATGTGTTAGCTCAGTAATTAACATTATTTGTGTGGGTTAAATACCACACACACACACACACACACACACACACAGTGATGTAAATAGGTTTTAAATGTAATGGGTCCCAGGGCTTTTTGGCGCACGGTGGTCCCCGTGGAGTTTTGTGGGGGTCCTCGCGGAGGTCTGCGGGGAATGTGTTAGATGTGTTACTCAGTGTTACCTTTTAAATCAGCAGGTCTGCTCATGTCACGGCAGGCCACTGTTTCGCTGCGATGCTCAAATAAGTGACCCTGAATTGGGTCTTTGGTCTGAGGCTGCGCAACATGGCGTCATGTGTTACGATTATCTCTTCTATCTTGTTTTCTCAACAATATCTTCGATGGATTTGATTGTTTATAACGTCGGATGAATTCTGATATGGCCATGCAAAATGATTGTGTCCGTGGACTATTATATATTTGTGGTTGAAACGCTAAACCAAGTTAACCGTCCAAAAGCACTAAATGGTTTGCAAAGTCAATGAATACTCCTTGTATACAATTTAGGCATTTAGCACATAATCCAGAGCGACTTACATTAAGCAAGAACAAAAATAATGGCAATACATCACATACATAAAAAGTAGTTATCATGAAACATGCCCAGGGGGGACCTGGGGGAAAATCCACAACATCGGAGTTGGAACCGGAGACCAATTGGGTCTCCATTGACCCGCTGAGCGCTGTTCAGAGGTGGACAGCCGGGCAATGGGGCTCAAGACGTAACAGTGGAATATCATGAAACCATACATATATACTATACTATGCTATGACTACATACAATGCAATTCTAGTGCTGTCTACATAACATGCTATAAGTCTGTATCAAATGCTATCTAAGTCTATACAAAGTGCTATCTAAGGGGGTAGGGTAAGTGCTACGGGCCTTGGTGGAGTCTGTAAAGGTGGGTTTTCAGACTACGGTGGAAGATTGGGAGTGAGGCAGTTCTGATTGTAATGGGAAGTGCATTCCATAGAGTTGTAGCTAGAAGAGAGAAGAGTTTGGGACGTGTGGAGCGCTGTCCCAGCGTTTTTATTGAGGGTACTTCCAGCGTCCCTGCCTTGGCTGATGGGAGTGCACGGGAGGGTTTGTAGGGTTTGATCATACTTGCAAGATATGGGGGAGCCATACCTTTGGTTGGTTTGAATGCCAGCATCAGAGTTTTGTATTCTGTGCTGGCAGCGACTGGGATGTATTCAAGACAACATGTTACAGTGCCATTACGTTTTAGCTCCTTTATCGACTAGACCAGTGGTTCTCAAAACATTTTTAGGTCAAGGACCCCAAATGAATAGGTATTAAGCTGCAAAATGTTGTGCCAGAGGCAGACAGGCAGACATAAGACAATATTTGTGTGAAAACATTTCAAAATTCTTCTCAAATTGTTGGAATTAACTAATTCTGCTAGTGGGGACCCCCTGGAACGCCCTCAAGAACTCCTGGTTTTAGAACCACTGGACTATACGATATGGACTAGGCCAACTGGACAATATTCATGGGACAGTTTATTTTACACGTCATGGCAGTGGTGTGGCCAGAAGCACACGCTGTAAGAACAGTACTTAATGCTGCGTATGCACACACTAGCAGGTACTACTACAGCTATTACCAGTGTGTGTGGTCGGCTACGTTGCTGCCGAGTCACTGTTGGAAGTGTTGCTTAACCAAGCTTCATACATTTAAAAAAAGGGTTAAATGGCAGCACAGACAGGGGAACTGTTTTTACTTAACCAATTTTGACCTGAGATCAGATTCTAAAAATGGCGTCTACATCATGACAGTTTTCTGAAAAGAATGTCAGTCTTCGATTTTTCAAAAATAGCAGACCTACAAGCTCGTAAGCGCGCCACTCGCCACCCGCCCAAAATGGGTTAACACGGGGAGCGGAAATGACGATAGCGAAAACATTATTGTTTGATGCTTCACTGCATCAATGACTTTTGAATCGTATCACGTCACACCCGTCACGCAGCGACAGTGACACACAGGCATCAGTTTGTGGCTTCGTAACCTTCCATTGAAAATGACTTGTAGCCTTGTTGCTTTGTCACTGCCATAGTATAGTCTGAAAGCGGCATCAGTCATCATCTACTTCATTCTTTGAAAGGCAGCAGGCTGGTCAACAGGTACAGTAAGTACTAAGTATACAGCTGAGTAACCACATTTAGCCCTTTATACTTTGTCTTGTGATAAATAGCAAAACTAGCCACGTTGTTGTGAGCTTGTGAATGTGGACGATTAACTGTTGCACCCTGTGTAGTTAGTTATGTAACCCAGCAACGGCACTGCAGCTAAAGCTGGTGGAATTTCAGCAGTATAGTGGAATTTATTATATTTCAGTTAGGTTTTTGTTAACACTGTGTGTGTGTGTGGTGTCTGACGAGACGCGCACACGCACGTGTGTCTCGTCAGACACAAGCGAATCATTTTTGTTGGCCAACTGGACGGGAAGCTAGCTCCTCTGTTTACATCTCACATTAACTCCCTCATGGTGATCAGGTGGCAGAGAGTCAGCTGAATGTACTAGTACTGATCAAGTTGTCTTGTGTTTTACTTAACTGACAGGGACGAGGCTGTCCCAGAGCTGTATCCCAGTGAGTTATGTACGACTCAGGACAGCAGTAGCCAAGGTTCAATTTGTCATTGGAAAAATAAAATCCGTTTTACTTTTAGCCTTTGTAAATCTCACCGGGTCGATTTGACAAATAACTTGATTATCATCGTCCATCTCGTCGGGTGGAAACCTGCCCACAGATGTCCAGAACTTTTACTTTTCAAATTCTAAAATACCAAATGTAGCAGATGTACAAGCTCAAAATCATTGTGATTAGCTCAAAATAATTGAAATCAGGCGACGTACGTAATCCCCGTGACAGGCCTAGTCTGCAGCAACAGTGATCAGTATGTCCTTAACCCATTCTGACCTGAGATCAGATTCATACGAGGTTTTCCACTGGACACAGACTGGTCGGATGAACCCATTCTGACCCGAGATCAGATTCTAAAAATGTCAGTCGTTCTTCGATTTTTCAAAAATGGCAGACCTACAAGCTCGTATCGCGCCACTCGGTGGCGTGATATGAGCTTGTAGATCTGCTATTTTTCAATAGATAAAGCATAACATGATGCTAACACCAAAATGGGTGCCCGGTCAGAATGGGTTAAAGTCGGGGTGAAATGGCTTTTTCAGTCATTGACTCCGTTTATTTAGAATTTTCAGTCTGAAACGGAAGGCTGTATGTTTCTGAACGTACAGAAACGGAGTGTGTTTAATAGGAATAGACTATGTGACAACCAGGTATAGTCTGGTGACCACCGGAGAGACTGGTGACAGACGGAATGTAGACGGCACCCCGGGAGCAGTATGGGTTATCGCCCCTGCCTGCATCCTCCGTGAGGAGGAAGCCCAAAAACCTTCGATGAGGCCTTTAGGAGGGCCATTTGAGCCCCTGGAGTCTGCGGTACTACCGTTGCCCAGCGAAGCCAATTTCTTGATACAACGCTTACCGCCATTGCCGTTGATTTATGGCAATTGCGCTTTTATAGTGCATTCGATCGATCGAGCCATAATGCTACTACTTACGTTAGCCGGTTAGCTAGCTATGTTGTTAGCACAGCACTGGATCACCCATCTTAGATCGTCGTCGCCATAATAATCCATTCTATCTGTTTCTTTCAATCGCCTGTATCCTATTCCTTGTCCCAGATGGCATTTTGGTCAAAACAACGTTTCTTTGACAGCACAGCCGACGATGTGGAGCTCTCCAGTGCCCCTGTTTGGATTCATATTGTAAACGAGGCCTGTCCAGGCTCCGTTCAGCTTAATACTACTTCCGGTAGACTGGAAATGTGGCTTTTCAAAATATGAGCTTGACTGGAAAAAATGCTGGCGTGAATTAGATCCTAACTTTTCAATAAATGCTAGCGCTGTGAGTGTTAAATTTGGATTTGTATGGACTTTTGAGCTATTGTTGGGTATGCCCATATGATGACCACTGTGCTCTAAAGTGTGAAAAACATATTTTTCATGTGTGTGTGTGTGTGTGTGTGTGTGTGTGTGTGTGTGTGTGTGGTAGTAGTAAATGGGTCTCTTGCTTAGGGACAAAGTAGTGCGACTGACCTTGGGGTGTGACCTGGAAGCTGAAATCCACTGCTCAGTGTTCTCTGTGTTCCCATTTTTAGGCAAAAAAAACACTATTAGCCTTTGAAAGGTTCTGTGGTATTTTTTTTGGCTTCATACAGCGGAGAGAGAGACTGAATTGGGATTATCACAACAAGGTTCATGATGAGTTCAGAACCGTGACGTCACATGTTGTGCACCTTACGCAGCACAAAACGTGCAGTCTGACCTGCCATTATGCCTCTGATTAGCCTTTTTCTCCAAATCACAGTGAGAAACAAGCAACCAGTTCTATGAAAACAAGCCCAAAATAAGCGGCAATGAAGATGTCTGCACACTGCTGTGTTTTCGGATTTCTTTGCAGCATTTTCCCCAGTCTGCCAAGACCTTTAAGATTATGACAATAGGCTATTTGGGAAAAAAGCAGATCTACAAGCTCACAACGTGTCATGATGTGTCATGAGGTTGACAACAACGTCTTGCTTCAGAGCGCACGCAGGTTGCTTTTTGTGTCACTATTTGTCAGCTCTACTGATACTCTGTGGGCTAGTTTTGAAATGCCCCAGGTGGGCTGCTGTAACCTGCACGGTGGTCACTGTAGTCTTCGTTTGTTTCCGTCTGTGGTTCCCAAAACATGGGTCCAACATGACTCTAGTCCAGAGGTTCTGCGCCATGCTTGAAATAAATCGCGCCATGCCAAGCTGTAAGGCTAGTGAATCATGGTTTGTGTGTGATATGAAATGTCCAGTACCTCCCCAGTGCCTCCCCAGTGCCTCCCCAGTGCCTCTCCTAGTGCCTCCCCAGTGTCTGCCCAGTGCCACCCAGTGTCTGCCCAGTGCCTCCCCAGTGTCCGCCAAGTGCCTCCCCAGTGTCTGCCCAGTGGCACCCCACCTCCCCAGTGTCCTCCTGAGTGCCTCCCCAGTGTCCTCCTGAGTGCCTCCCCAGTGTCCTGAGTGCCTCCCCAGTGTCCTCCTGAGTGCCTCCCCAGTGTCTCCCCAGTGCCTCCCCAATGTCTCCCCAGTGGCTGCAGTTTCTCCCCAGTGCCTCCCCAGTGTCTGCCCAGTGCCCAGTCCCCAGTTTCTCCCCAGTGTCCCCCTGAGTGCCTCCCCAGTGTCCCCCTGAGTGCCTCCCCAGTGCCTCCCCAGTGTCCCCTCAGTGCCTCCCCAGTGTCCCCCCAGTGCCTGCCCAGTGTCCGCCAGTGTCCCCCCAGTGCCTCCCCATTGTCTCCAATAGCAATACAAGAGCAATAATACAAATTAATCTTAATTTATTAATGTAATTAATTAAGGAATTAATCAAATTAATTAATTAATCAAAAAACATTGCCAGAAGGTCTCCCCGCGCCCAGCACCATGCCAAAGCTTTTTCCTGCAGGAAACACTGTAATATGTGAAACCAGGGCTCCAGACTAACTTTTTCACAGGTAGCACTGGTGCCACCTACCTTTTCATTTGGTAGCGCCACCAGAAATTAGGTAGCACCATTTCTTTCTTTGTATAGCGTGGTATTATTACATGATCTTATCATGCCCCCACATAGGGCGCCATTTATTTTGTAGTGGTTTCCACCATTAAAGGTTTGAATCATAAAACCCCCTACAAAGGTCACTGTGTAAAAAACAGCAACGTACCTGGTTATACTTCAAAACACTGTAGATGGTTTGAACCCAACACAAAGTCACTCAGTCAATAAAGGCAATATTTATATTCCACACACAGAAAGTCAGTTTAAGGTTTTGTGTTGAAAATTAAATGCAGTCCAAACCTTTGGGATTAATAAAGTGACAATTTGTACAATATCCCATTACCATTATCCAAATTAATTCCTTATTATAATATTTTTATATTTTGGAAGAAATCTTTTGCAATGTGTCACAACATGTCGCGGACGCGATGCGTTGTGAGCTTGTAGATCAGCCATTTTCAGCACACACTTTGTATGACGAAGAATAAATCAGGCATCAGTGCTCTTCACTCACTGGGAGGGAGATTAATGTCTTTTGTTGGCCGATCATCATGTATGGACACAGGATACCTCCTCGATGCAAACATAACAAGCTTTGGAAGCTATTTTTCGTGGCACATTATATGTTTAATCAAACAAGTTTAGTTTACCTCCTCACTTATTGTTTGGGTCGGGAGCTTACAGTCTATGGTCGGGAGTCGGCTGTCTGTGTAGATCATGACTGATCATCATGCAGTTAGATATGGGCGCTGTGCTCCAGTGAAATTGTACAGCTGAGAAAGATTAGTTAATTTGTGTCTGATAAACTGCGTTCAGACCTGAATATATATTCTCCTCGGTTCGTCCAGTTTGTACCGCGGCAGGTCGCGCTGCACCTGTTTACGCAATTATCGTCTTTGCATTGACTTTGCAGGCAGGCAGAGAGAGAGAGAGAGAGAGAGAGAGAGAGAGAGAAAGAGAGGGGATCGATTGAGCCAAAAGAAAGTAATACTTTATTATCGCACTACTAATAGCCGCCCGGCGCCCGTGCCTCAGTGTTGAGACGGAGTAAAAATAAATAAATAAACGGATCGTTTTTCTTTCTTTTTTTCGCACATTTCTAAGTATCACCGGTGCGACCTCATTAAATTTTAAGTATCACCATAAGAAATTAAGTCGCATATGCGACCTAATAGGTCGCATGCTGGAGCCCTGTGTGAAACTGTCCCTCTAAAATCCAGTATGTCCACGTTGTGAGGAAAACATGAGAGAATTTCCATTAGGTCAGAACTTTGTTACATGGCGTTTTTAACCACTTGAACCCCAGCATACCTATTATTGGTATTCGCCAAAAATGACACGTTGTGATGCGTTGTGAGCTTGTAGATCGTCTATTTTTGGTGAAGAGACTTTGTGTACTGTAGTACAAGTGGTTAAACTGAAGAGAGTGTTCTGAGGAACCCCTGGACAGCAGCCACTTTGAGAAACCCTGCTCTAATCACTACGGGCCTCGCTCCTCCTAAACCACATTAATCCTGTTCTTCCCTAGCCTGGTAAACCATCCCGCGACCGGGATGGTTTACCAGGCTAGTTCTTCCCTATATTGTCAATGTGATTATGTCATTATAGGTAAAAAGTAATGTTTTAATAATGTTGAATTGTTTAACACATTTTTTCTATACTCTGGGGGGGTCACTGGCAAAATATGCAAAAGATTTGAAGATACAAGGCTACACAGCGTCATTGTAGCTCTGTAGCTGAAGTTGAGAAACTATTTGTGTAGCTTTGTATCTGTGCTTTTGCAGTGGCAACAAACGTGGGTTGTATCTTCATGTCGCTTGCTTCCAGTGAAAATGAATGGTAGACTGTACTGTATCTGCCTGTGTGATCGCAGCATATGGTGGCCACTGGCCAGCCAGGCCAAGGGGCTTTGTGGTGTGTCAGGTCTGTGGGCAGAGGCCTTTTGTGCCAGTTCACATTCACTAAGCTGTGTCTTCTTTGAGGTGGACGTAACGTTGAGTGGTGTTGTTAGTACTTCTGCATTCAGTACTCTGTGCAGGCTTTAACTTTCCACTCTGTCTATCCATACATTAATGAGTCTCTAGCCCTATTATGACCAGAGTAATCTAGCAAGAGAGTGGCAACACTAGCGTTGACTCCCATTGTAACAATGGAATGTGGAAGTGCTCATTCTATCTCAATGGGATAGTTCCATTCCAATGTTTGGAACTATAGACCATAGCACCCCGCTTTGCGGCGAGAGCAAAACATGTCGCCACTCTCTTACTAGCAGTGGTGTCATGTCGTAGAACGCAGTACCACACCGTGGTACCAAAAACTTTGTGACATGCACATGCAGGTGCCTGTGATGTCACGGAATGGAACGGTGCACGTGTGTGCACGCTAGAACGCGTCCCCCTAGATTTAAGAGAAGACGCACCTAACTTCAGGTCACCACCAAGGACAGAGTGGTCTAGGTTTACTGGTGATGGGCGCTCCCCCTCCCCCCTATTTTCGCACCACGTTAAATTCCGTGCCCAAATCAAATGGCTATACTACTTTGCATAACAGGATTAACTGTTTACATGGTAAGCAATACAGCACAGCAGTATGGCTCCAGTAGAGTAGTCTACTGCTTCTGTGATGTTCTCCTCCCTCAAAGAAGAGATTCGTATAAAGCAAACATTTTAGTTTCGCTACTGCAGCACAGAACGAAGTTTATCTGATTTATTTTAAGTCTACTTTTGTGTTTCTGTGTCTGAAACTCTCATACACTATAAACAATATAGGCTTAGGCTATCAGCTGTTCTGTGCGCATGCACACACGTAGGCATGTGCGCGAGCGAAGTGCACGTACGTGTGTGCGAGTGCACCTCTGTGTGCGTGACGAAAAAAACACCATTACACCACTGCTTAGTGCTTACTAGATTACTCTGATTATGACTAGACGCCAGAGTTGTTAATATCATAATCCTTGGAATAGCTGCAATGACAACTGGGTACAGCGCTGTCTGTGCTGCTCCCCTCTCCTCACACCAATGGATATATGTTGTTCACTGTTCTGTTGGAAGTTGGGACTTCATCCCCGAAACATTGGATATCTGTTGTCCTGAGCCAGTTCACTGTTCTGTTGGAACCTCATCCCCAAAACATTAAGTGATTTAAACCGAAGCCTAATGGGGCCCCTTTTCAGCCTTCTGATTGGTCCATGAACGACCAACCAGCAGGCACCTTCCTCCTTGTTCCAACTTACACCCTGGAGCCGCCTCCCCTCTGGTTGTTCATGCTGAGTTTGCTAAATATGTGAACAGTGTCCAGTTTTTTTTAAATCGATTTAAATATCAAATACGAGACAACTGGAAAACACGTTTATTTCAATGGTTGTGGACGTGGTAGTGGATGGAGAGACGGGATTCTTGTACAACCAAGAAAAGGCAAACCAATGGCCGCAAATGGGGTCAGGAGTCAGGACCACGTCGGGTGGGACTTGACAAAAGGGTCTGTTATGGCAGTGGTTCCAAAAATTGGGGTCGGGACTCGGGACCCCCAAGGGGACCCCCAGTGATTTTTGGGGGTTCCTCAGATGATTACATTGTTTTCAGTAAACAAACCAACATACACTGTACAGTATAAGTGTAGGCCTATACAGGGCTATTTTCACAATGTTTATCTGTGGAACTAAATGTAATGCCTACAATTCCGTGTGCTTGTCAGGCCAGTCAGGGTGGGGTCCCCAGTTGGACCCCACCAACTGGGGACCCCAACCCCCAAAATATTATTATGTTGGGGGTTGCGGACTGAAATGCCTCTGGCCTAACCGTTACGGTGCATGCCATATAGGCTACTAGAATTTCGCGTCCGCTCATCCCAGAGTTACTTTGCCGCGCACTATGGGAAGAAGGAAATTGTGGGAGTTGACTCCACATGTAGTAACGGATGGGTTATTGTCTCCACCAGGCCGAAGGCCTAGGGGGAGAGTATGTTTTGCACTCCGTCCGTCCGTCCGTCCGTCCGTCCGTCCGTCCGTCCGTCCGTCCGTCCGTTAGCAGCTAATCTCGGCCACCGTTAACCCGGTCGATGCCAAATTTTGCACACACACTCCCTGGATGCCAACGATGAACCTCTGCCCCAAACTTTCCAGAACGGCCTGTTATAGCGCCACCAGGAGGCCGCTTTGTGCAAAACAAGTTTTTGCACAGTACACCTACAGATTTTGTCCAAACATCACGCAAATTGGTACACAGTCTCTCTACAGCCATTCAACGAAACCGGTCTTTCACATTTCTCACACTCCATCCTGATTGGTTAAGATTGGCTTCCAAAGTTCACAGGAGTGCTCAGTTTCAAACAAAATACTGCAAATCATGAACACATCGCGTGATTTCCGTGAAATTGTGCACCCACATTCCCACTAGGCTGAGGACAAAATGCCACATGAACAATTTCAACTCAGCCTCAAGGTGGCGCTATAACTGGCCAAAAAGTGTTTTTACCTCTAACTGCACGGATCTGTGGATAACTTTGTATGCCAACTCCCTAGAGGCCAAGGAAAAACCTTTGTCTGGAATTTTTCACATCTGCTCTTTATAGCGCCACCAGGAGGCCGACATATGTAAAACACATTTTCTATTATTACTCATTCAGATTTTATCCAAATTTCACGCAAATCGCTACACATGATCTCCATAGTCATGTGATCAAGACAGGTTTGTTTGATTTCTCATATTCCATCCTGATTGGCCACGATTGGCTCCTACAGTTTTCAGGAGTAGCAAATGGCCACAACTCCTCAACGCAGCGTCCGATTGCAATGAAACTGTGCATGCATATTCCCACTAGGCTGAGGAAGAATCCTGGTGGAGACCTGTGCCGATTGGCACTTTATCTAGTTAGTTATTATTATGTGTCCTTATTAGTGTAGTGTAGTGTAGTCAACACGTTATGGCTCATACACACTGTCCGGTATTTGCTCTGATTATATTATATAGAATATTAGTGGTCCATGACATGAAAATGTTTGAGAACCACTGCTCTAAAACAACATTGGACAATGATGTTTGACAGTTTCTGACTTGATCTGGCCTGTTAACATTTTCATAGACCTGGTTGCTTGTTTCCCTCTCAGTCAATGTGGCAACCCTGGTCAATGCCGTGTTGACTGTTGTGGTCCTGTATGATGTGATTTAGCTTAGCACACAACAGCTAGGAGGATGCAGCAGGCTGATGCTGTCATGTTTAACAGTATTTTGCTTAATTTATGTCCCCGAATTTATGGATATGGACTTATGGCTCCATCGCTGCCTCTTTCTTTAGTAGAAGTAGAAATTTAACGTGTTGCTGACTGTTTACCTCCCTCTCACAAGCGCGCACACACACACACACACACACACACACACACACACACACACACACACACACACACACACACAACTGACGTCCTCTCCCACCGACGTCAGCTGTTCATTTAACTCCTTATTCATACACGCTTTGAGCTGAGAGAAGCTATAAAGCGCCTTTTAAATATGACAATGCTGTATGGTTTGACAGCTTAAATCCGCGCGGCAGTGTTGTGTGTGTGTGGTACACGGGCTAGTGTTGTGTGTGTGTGTGTGTGTGTGCGTGCAATCAGAAGTACTGGCATTAGCGAAATAACAAACGCGATCTGTTTAATCGTAGTAGTTAGGCTCAAACCAAGTAGTTTCTAAGCACAATGTTGATGTAACTAAGACATTCGCTGAGCGACCTATATTTTAAATACAGAGATTTAGAAGGAATAAGCAAAATGGTGAGGCGACCTTCCGTGAGGTAAGGTTTCTCTGCGGAGACGGAGGGAGATCCATAGGGGAGATCACATTACAGCAGCCAAAGAGGGAGGGGGGGGGGGGTAATGGGGGGCACATCTTTCATGGGCACATCTTTTCATTGGCTAGAGCAGTGGTTCTCAACCTTTTTACACCAAGTACCACCTCAGATTTTTCTATCACTCCAAGTACCACCACCGCCAAACGTGCACGCGCGTGCTATTAGTGGTTATTGATGCTTTTTTGGCGGGTGTTATCAAAATGATAATGACAATATGACCACCATTATAACTTATGTTAAAATATATACATATATGCACAGTTCACACAGGAGAAAAATGTATTCCTAATAAGAAATTAAGAATATTTATTTATTTTTCACAGACGTCAGCCAAAATCATGCTGTACAAAACAGGCACTTTAACTACTTTACAATGAGGAGCCATACAGGCATCCCCAGGTTTTTTGAGTTAATACATTTATCAATAGCATAGGTAGGCTATACACATTAATTCTGAATACAGGTTTTGAAACTCATTTGCCCCAATAAAGCAGCTGTGTGTTTTTATGGATCTATCAATTCACATCATTTTAATATTAAGGACCCAGCCATTTGTATCTCTGGGACCCCAAATTATTATTTTCTATTTGTTTATATTGTAAAATCAATGTCAATTTAACTCTTAGTGTACAAATGGAACCTATCATTTGGCTGGGAGTGGGGACCCCTGATCCCACTTTAAAAACCGTGTAGCCTACTGTCCTACACAGCACTGTGCCTGTCCGTGACAATGTAACTATAGTGATGTCCGTTCTATTTAAGCATTGGTTGGCAGTTAGCACTTAAGCAGTTATTAGCATCATAGCATGGTCTGTCACATAAGTATTGACAAACAGCGGGCATATTTGTCAAACAAAACTGTTGGACTGTGGGGAGATATCATTTTAAGAACATGAGCATGTCGTCATGCTCAGCTGTCAGCTTGTTGCGCTGTTCCGTCTCTCTCGTCTAAGATGTTGACGCTAATCAATGCTAAAGATTAGCTTGCATGGAGCTAAGGCTGAAACTTTGCTGCTGTAGTTGCCACGGTGGCAAATCCATCCCTTTATTTTTTTGCACTCGGCTGTCTTTTTCGTTTTATAATATATAATACTCCCATGCGAGCGGCTGTCAGTGCTGCTTTCTGAGCAGCAGTGCTGGCTATAGTGGAGTAGTGGCTAGCCTAGCAGCCTGCACAGTCTGCTACTGTCCATATGACTGTGTCTATGAGTGCAACACTGCTGGAGGAATAATGGCCTGGAGTGGAGTACTGGAAAGGACTGGAGTGGAGTGCTTGCAGTGCTTGGGATCGGTCATTTTCGCTGTAGTCCGATCCGATCCCGATCACGTTTTTTGGCTGATATCGACCTGATATCCAATCCGTGGATCGGATCACGGCATCCCTGATCTTTTGGGAAGATTCTTCCTTATACCACCTGGGGGGGGCTCAAGTACCACTGGTGGTACGCGTACCACAGGTTGAGAACCACTGGGCTAGAGGGCACATCTTTTCATTGGCTAGAGGCACAGCCTGACAGCGAGTCGCTGGATTGATTCCCGAGTCCGACCTTTGCTCTGTGTCACTCCCTGTCTCTCTCTCCCCATTTCCTGTCTCTCTCTCTCTACTGTGTACTAACAATAAAGGCAGAGTAAGAATTAGCTTGACATGAACTGTGGTGGTAAACTTGCGTCAGATCTAATTAGTGGCATTAAGGATGCGTCAAATACAGTAGATCTCCAGTCTGTAGACATGCAGTGGCATTAAGATAAAGATGCGTCTTGCTTCTTGCTGTGGAGAGAGGCTCTGTGTAGTGTTGATAGACACTGAAAAGATGACTCACTGAGAGACCAACACGGTTGCCATGGCAGCCAGAAGCCTTGAGAGCAAGTCAGGCAATTTTTTTACCTTCCAAAGATAGACTGCTGCTTGATTTATGCTAATGTTTCTGTCACAGGATCGAGTGTTTGTGCTGTAAATGTAACGCTACGCTTAGCTTTAAGCCTCGATTGAACACCATTAAATAATTATAGTCCATTCCGATTGCGCACGCACAGTCTGCAGTCGCACACACACATGCGCAGAAATAATTATCATGTTCACAACTTCACTCATGTTCTTCGGAGTGACTCATAGTGTAGAGGATGGTTCAGATTAGAAGAGATAATTTGAGGTACCGTACCGTGTGACAGCATGGACATTGGATTGTAGATTTTTCTGACTGCCACTAAATATTTAGTGTTTTACTTGTATAGGCTGCTGCGTTATATTTTCCAAGGTTAGACTATCAAGTCATGCCCGAGGCCCAGACAGACGAGGGTTAGTTTTAAGATTTTTACGTTGACACCTTTTTTCAGCTCTCACCAGATGGCAGGTCTGCCACTCAAAATTCAGTCCCCTCAGTCCTACTCAGAATTATATTTCTGAATGGAAATATAATAATAATACTTTTGTTTTATGATAGCCATCAAACATTGAGAATACTATAATAACACATGGCAATAATAAAAGCTATCGGGTTTTAACTGCAAAAAATATTTTCCATTCTTTCTGTTCCCTGGTTCCAGTTAGAATCAGTGTTTTGTTGCAATGAGAGAGAGAGAGAGATGTTTTGCACAACTCTAGGAAGACAAATAATCTGTCGGCCGGGTCAGAAAAAGTAATCGGGGCTCTCCGCTCTTTCACAGCTTCTTCTAGTAACACCGCTGATGTCTCTGTCTTTTCGGTGCACATTCATCTTTCTCAGAATCCCTACATTCTCAAGTTTCACCGTCTCCCGTACAGACAGAGGTAACACGAGTAAAATGGTCCTGTAGTTTCTCAGTGACGGGCCGGGATTAACATTCATAGTACAGAGTTGTTAAATAACCCCAAAAATAGCTCGTAGCTTTCTTTGAGTACACTTCCTTATTCCAGGTCATTTGCCTTTCTAGTTTTGATCTCTTGTCGGAGACTGTATTATTAGCCTCATTCGTACTCAGCGGTGCGACAAGTGTTGCTTGCCAAAAAGAGTTCTACTTGATCTTAGATCTGTTCTTTTTGGCAGACTGCACGAATGGAGTAGGATTATTTCTTCAACCACTTTCAACCTAGTGCACCTATTTTTGGCATGTCATTATATCGTAGCTGTCGGGTGGAATCAGATTTTATTCTTTAAAAAAAAAACATAAAAAATTGTGAAAATGCAAGCATACTGCTTGTAGAACTGCTTTTTTTATCCACTACTTTAGTGCGACACTCTTGCATGATGATGTGTAGACTAGAGCATTAATTTATGAAAAAACATGAAAAATATGAAACTTGGACATGCAAGGTTTCTGCCCGACAGCAACGATATGTGAGTGAAAAAGAGTTGGGGTTAGAAAAGAATAGGCCATCGATCGCTGTACTGCAGAACAGGCTTAGCCCATTAAATGGGAATACCACTCATTTTCAACATTGAACTATGTCATTAATCCCACCTTAGAGGAGTTGTGCGGAAATAATAACAAAGGTCCACCCTTCTGTTTAGCCTAGAACTGGAGGTGTAGAACTTGGTCATGTGATCAGTTACATCAAGTCGGTGTACTCTTTAGCCTGCAGAAAAAAAGCTGCGGTCTGAAAATAAGCTTATGTGAATAACCCCAGAGTTTTTAAGTTACTCGATTCAATTTTTGGATATTTGATATTCATTGTGGCTTTTTTTTTCCTGGTGACTGATATTGTCGTCCTAATACGTGAGGGCCGTTTTTGATTTCTTTCAAAACATTTATTAAAAATAAATGAAAAGTATAAAAAAAAAAATCAAAAAAATACAGCCCCCTCACGTATTAGGACAATATCTTTCACCAGAAAAAAGTATGTGTGTTTTCGAAGAATGAGATCTGGAGTTTGAAGTTACAACGGGTTTGTATGGGAACGGGGCGGGCCAGCTAAAATGAATATTTTAGAGCAACTTAAAAACTGTCACATAAGCCTGAGTAGACGATAAAATGACAAAGTGAAATATCCCTTTAATGACATAGTTCAATGTTGAAAATTAGTGCTATTAGTGCTTCTACCAGATTCTACAAAATGTCTTCTAAGTCGTGACAGTTTTCAGAAAATCGTATCAGTGGTGCTGAAACCTTTTCATATCAAGGACCCTCAGAATTGTATGTGTTTGGCCGCGGACCCCCATCTGAAAATATTTTGTTCCAGCTACCCCACCAGTAGGAAATATTTTAGTTAAAAACGTTTGCCGTGAAAGAATATATATTCAAAGATTTGCACACATTTTCACGATAAAAAACAAAAAGACAGATATAGCAGATCTACAAACTCGTAGCTTGTATATCTGCTAGATCCCAATAGCTAAAGTATAAAATCATGGTTAGCCCATTTTGGGCGGGAACCCCTTTTGTGGTTTCAAGCATTGTTATACTTTATCTATAGAAAAATAGCAGATCTACAAGTTCATAGCGCCACCGAGTGGCGCACTATGAACTTGTAGGTCTGCTATTTTTGAAAAATCGTAAAAATGCGGCACAACTCTTTGAATATGTATAATATATTCTTTCAGAGCGAACGCTTTTTTTTTTAATTTTGACGTTGGGCCTAAATGGGTTAAAGACTAAAGTGGTTAAAAGTGACACAGATGCGTTCCAGGTCTTAAAATGGTTAAGGAGAGGTCCGTGTTCTGTTCTCTGGCTTTCTGCTTGTGTTCATTGGCGTGTTTCATGGTGAACCCTGGTCAGTGTTTATGGTTGTGTTGTGGGTTTGTTATTAGAAACCGTGCTACGGGGACCCTGCAGAGTGGAAGGCTTTGTTTGCACTGGTCTGGACTTGGCACCATTATCAATAACAAGTCAGCGATGCTGCTCATTAAAAAGTCCTCTGTTCCGCATTCTTCATTATTTAATACACAAAAGCTGCTGAATTCAATTGTGAAACCCAGAGTTGGATATGTGTTGGATTAAAATGATTTTGGCATTTTAGCTTGACACTGTTTTTACCAGTCAAATGGGATCCAGTCAAAATGATACTAGGACGTCTGAACAGTAACAGTGTAACAGGGAGAGCGACAGCGTGCACCTCCAAAATGTTAAACATTTGATAATGGGCTCTGTGCAGCCAACACTTCCGCGTTCAGTTTGGGCCGCCAACTGTGAACGTACGGTCGTGATTTTGTAGGAATAAAGTTCAGTACTTTATACAACACTATTTCATTTGATAATGTGATGGCATAGTTTTTCATAGTTTGTATTATTTGTGTTGCGACGTTGACATGATGACATGAGTTAGAAACGTCTTAAATCTCCTGTTAAAAACGAGAGTTCTTCATGGATTTCTCCGGTGTTGCCATGTCCGCTTGTTATAAGCGACGTTGGTCTTGTCTTTCAGTAAAGTTGCTTGAAAATATTGACAGGTTAGGTTGCGTTTTTTGGGGCTTGTTTCTAAAGTGTATCCTTATTTAAGCTTGTTGTTGTTTAAACCTGTGATTCTGCTCAAACCATAAAGTCAAGGACCCCCATGTATTTGTGGCACACGGACCCCCATCTGAATGTTTTGTGCCAGTTTTTTGTTTTTTTTGCATAAAACAAACTATCTACTAAAAATATCTGATCTACAAGCTCACAATGACGCATTGTGAGCTTGTAGATCTGCTATTGTCAAGTAGCTGCTGATGTCCTATAGTCTTAGTATATAAATATTAAGTATTATAGTAGCTCATTTGTGGAGTGGCTTCTTTTCATAGACCTGATTGCTTATTTCTCACACACAATCTGGCAACACTGGTTGTTAGCTGCTGACTGCTGTGTATAACAGGTAGGTGTCGCCAGATTGTGTGAGAGAAATAAGCAATCAGGTCTATGAAAAGAAGCCAAGCTCCAAGTCGCTTATAACAAGCGGACATGGCAACACCGGAGAAATCCATGAAGAACTCTCGTTTTTAACACTCGTTTTTAACACTCGTTTTTAAGACGTTTCTAACTCATGTCATCATGTCAACGTCGCAACACAAATAATACAAACTATGAAAAACTATGCCATCACATTATCAAATGAAATAGTGTTGTATAAAGTACTTAACTTTATTCCTACAAAATCACGACCGTACATTCACAGTGAATGAGTTGCTTCCGACCGGAAGCAACCCAAACTGAACGCGGAAGTGTGCATAGAGCCCATTGTGGTCTAATATTTCTGCAATAGAGCACCGAAGTGTGGCGTCACTTTCAATAGAGGGCACCAATACACAGGTTCATGTATTTTTTTTTGTTGCATTGAAATCCCCATAGGGCAATTTTATGTCGCTTCATATAACTGCGCTTGAAAAATAAACCGATCATCCCGGACTTTGTCAGGGGGGTGGCTGTGCGTTGTTAATGATGTCCATTAATATTTGATACAGCCAGTTTCTGGAGAAAATGTAATTAATTTGGCCGCAAAAGCTACATAATGAAAGCAATGTTGCTGCTAATATGCCCAGCTGTCAACACATTGCGTTCCTGAGATTCCTCGTTGACGTAAGCTCAGCTGGTGGTGATTCTACTCGTACTAACGAACACGAAGCATTAAATATCAATTTAAAAAAATAATAATAACGTAATTAAGTTTATGTTGTGCGACGGGCAGCTGCAGACCTTCAGTCGATGCTTCATATCCATCTGAGTTGGGATGATCGGTTTATTTTTCAAACACAGTTCTTATATGAAGATATCTAAAATCCCCCTATGGGGAATTCAATGCAAATAAAAAGTACACAAACCTGTGGACTGGCGCCCTCTACTGACGGTGACGGACTTCGGTGCTCTATTGCTACAAATTCCTATAACCATGTCAATTTGGGCATAAACAAGATGTTGTCAAATCATGTATACTTTACATTATGTAAAGACCATTTCTCAAATATATATTAGGGCTGTCAAACTATTTTTTTTAAATCTGATTAATCACAGCTTAAAAAAATATTAATCATGATTAATCACCATTTGAATTATGTCCAAAATATGCCATGTTTTTCTGTATATTGTTGTGGGAATGGAAAGATAAGATGGCGGTTATATACATTTAACATGGGTAACAAAATCACCCTGTGTGAACTGAGTGTTGCAACTCCCTCTCTCTCTCTCTCTCTCTCTCTCTCTCTCTCATATTAGCAGGCAACAGTGCAGCACTATCTCTCTGTTTCTGGCACAACAGTGCCCCTACTGGTACTCATAGTCACATAGGTTAACACATACCGGTAGGTTAACACAGACATTGCTGTTCCTTGGAGTGGTTGCACCACTCAAAAAGTGTGGCAGGATGGTGTGTCTGTCTATGTGATTTGAGCCTCTGCCTATCTGCCATATCAGAGGAGATGTAGTAGAGTACTACTTTGTAGATTTTGAACACAATATGCTTCAGCCCTATATATATATTTTGGCCACATGAAAATGGCAGATCTAGAAGCTCACAATGCGTTTTGATATATCTTTTTTTTATATTTTGAACTTGTAAAATGGGATATTTTGCACAATGAGTACTTTTACTTTTGGTACTTTTAGTACTTTTGTACTAGTTTTATCGAGTCAATTCTGAATATCAGACTTTTACTACAGTATTGATATTTTTACTCGAGTAAAAACATTTGAGTACTTCTTCCACGTGCGTGCGACACAGTGTGTGTACTAGTGCTTTCTATTCTCCATATGAGTTTATAGAGGCATTTAGTCCATGGCAGAACGAGCTGGCAGAGAGACAGTACTGTAATCACACAGACATATTACTGTAGGTTTGATGATCAGATCAGCAGAACGTTGCTTGACGACCAGTTCTGTTTTTCTATTTTATGACTGACTCGTATCTGTTTGTACGTTGTGGCGTGGAGTTAATCCATGGACCTTTTTCATTGGACATTGTCTTTACTTTACTTCTACTCCACTTCTACGATATTGTACTTTTTGACTCCACTACAATTATTTGAAAACTTTAGTTACAAATGACTTCTCTTACATGTATGTAGCATATAGGAGTATCTCATTCTCCTACTAAAGTAAAATATCAGAGTACGTTTCCCCCCCCCCCCCCCCTGCTTAAACAGCTCTTGTGGGCTTCTGTTGTGACAAACTGTGCCGGCATAATTTGACGGTGTTAACCCTAAACACGTTTGGAGACCAGAGTGAGAAGCACAGTCTCACCCAACCAGTTTGACAGTTGCTGTGGCAGCAACGTGTGAGCTCTGGGCCTAAGCTCACTTTGTACTCTTCCCAATGCAGTGCGAAGCGATGACTTGATTTGGGTAGTTGGGTCATGGGTGAATATCTAATTTCTGTTTTGGGTCACAGGCTAAAAAGTTTGGTAACCTCTAGAGAACAGATCTTCAAGCTAGCCTGTCATGACAAGATGCGCTGTTAGGCGATGGGTTGTTGTCACCGGTAAGTGACAGCGATGCACTCCTGTCACATTTCTGTGACACGCAGTGGTTCTCAAACTTTGTCATGCCATGGACCCCCAAATTTAAATGTATTCGCCCAAGGACCCCCATGATCTGAAAAAGGTTTTGTGTCAGGGACCCCCCCCAGAACAGAAGATTTATTTAAATAAAAAACAAATGTACACAGAGCTTGTAGATCTGTTATTTTTTAATAGCTAATATATACTTTGAATGGATAAAGTGTCATGGTGTCAAACTAGGAACTGTATCCAACTCTATAGCTGAAAATTGCTGATCTACAAGCTCTGGCTAATTACAAATCTGTCTCCTTTCCATTGATCGACAATGTTGCTCTTCCCTCCATAGAGTAGTTAACGTTATGAATTTGATTGTGATATGATATATTAAAGATAAAAATAATAATGTGATATGGAACATAGTGCTGTGATATTGTTCCACCAAGCACAAACGTAGACTTATAAGGCTGTATTTTGCGTGTCTTAAGTACCAGGTCTTATTACATAACTTGAGTAAACTAAAGACCTGGAGGCGTGATCAATGCTCTTTGAAAGAGCATTGATCACGCCTCCAGGTCTTTAGTTTACTCAAGTTAGGTAATAAGACCTGGTACTTAAGACACGCAAAATACAGCCCTTAGAGTCTTAGCTTGAATAGAGGAGACCTTGTTAAATTGATCACCTTAATGTTTCACCTTTGGCTGTGTTTTACACAGATATACAAAACGTTATGTTTGTCTTTTACACTAAAGCCTGTCGTCCATGCTGGCATTTTCACAGTTTTACATGACGTGGCTGTCTTCCCCTGTAAGAATACATCCGTGGACCCGGTGGTCAAACATGTTAAAATGTACTGGGACAGTTTGAATCAGTCATGGAAGAACAGTATAGAGCTGTGCCAAAACAACCAGTCAAAATGTACTTATACTTAAAGAAGCCATTCCCAAGTGGCAAATACCGTATATGGATATGGGGCTGGGCTGTAATGTTTAGAGTGCAATGCAAAGTTTAGGTTTAATGGTAAGAGAATAGCAGTTGGCTATCGTTCAGATGGCACCACTTCAAGCGTAAATGTTGACGGGGTGGCTATATCAGTTTTATGTGGAATCCTAAATCTATAGTCTGTCATTATACTGTGTAGCTGAGTGCAGTGCCCTGATTTTGGTACTTTTTCAGGGTTTTTCAAGGACTTGCAATTACTCATTTTACACCACTGGTATACAACATGGGATCTATGGATCCACAGGGGAACTTCAGGGCGTTCCAGGGGGGGTCCCTTTATAAATGATAGTAGCCTGGGGATCGAACTAGGGATGTTAATAGTTAATTGTTAATCGATGAATCACTGTTAAGAAATTCTTCAATTAAACGTAACTGTTAACAATTAATTGGCCTGGGCCGTGGCTCAGCGGTCCAGGCACCTTGGCTGGTAATCCAGTCTGGCAGTGTGCCGCAGGTTCTACTCCCGATCCCGACGGCCTTTACTGCATGTCACCCCCCCCATCTCTCTCCCCATTTCCTGTCAGCCTACTATCTGTCTCTCCATAAAAAAATATAAAATAAAGGTGAAAGCCACAAAAACAAAACAAACAAAAAAGTCCCCCCCACCTTGGTAGCCACAGAAACGTCTCTGCTTTTGCGTGTGATGTGACAGACAAGACTGCACTCATTTCATTTCATTCCTCATACAAAGATGTCATTGCCTGGCCCTGTATCTCAAATGGTCAAATACATATTTGATTAAGGAATGTAATATGCCTTTTGTATTATTTCTGTATATCAGCAAAATGTAGACTTTTATGTTGGAAATTAACAATCCTGCTCTAGGTGGGCTCGTGAGGCCAGTGCCAGAGAAATTCATGAAATGAGCAAAGAGAAAGAGCCACATCCGCCTGACCCGGAAGTGATAGCCCTCCATATGTGTAGTCTAGCCTCACTCCAGGCTGTTTACTAACGGTAAACGGCGGTGTTTATTCTTAGCGCGACCTCGGATTAATGTTTTATTAGGCTCTAAACATGGTCATTTATCGCATGCCGAGCACAAAAACCACTAATGACCGCATGCATGGGCATGTGCATTGACGATCGGGATTTAGGCTGTTGAGAGTGAGCTGGGGTCTAGCCGCGGGAAACGAAAGGTAAAAAAGAACTGGATTAATGCTCTTTAATCAAATATCGTAATCTCGAGGTTGGCACAGAGGGATTAAATAGTATCTTGAGGTTGGCACCGGTTGGGTTAAAATTCTCAGATTAAAAAAACTAAACAAAAGTACACCACTTGGACATGATGCTAGTATGTCACATGGTGCACAAGTACACCCCCTGGCCAGTATGTGGCAGGGATTTACCCCCAATCCAACCTCTCATGCTGAGTGCATTGGGAACCAGTGGGCGATTCCACCCTTACTTAGTAGCACAGACTGCCTACGTCAGACAGAGGTCATATGACCTGCATTACCCACCTTGCACTTGTTGTGGTGTCTTTATGCTTGGCTAATGTTCTCCGACGTGTTGATGGTTGGCCAGCTCTGCAGTACCGTCTGTCTGTAGACAGGATCATGTATTATAATAATAATATGTTTGTTGTACATATGTAGTGCACGGGCGGAAGCTGTTAGATTTACCCGTCTTGCTCAGGGACACTTTGACACTGAGCCGAGGGTCGAACCGGCGACCTTCCGAAGCCCATATGGTGCCATTAACCAACATCGTTGTTGTAGGTTTACCAGAGAGTAGTATAGACTAAAGGTCTCTGTTTTTAACACTTTCCTGCCAAAGCCTCTAGGGTGGCGCCAGTGCCAGATAAATCTGTGAAAGTCCAAAGAAGAAGAGCAGCTTATGGTCTCCTATGGATACAATATTAGCAACCTCTGGTGGTAGCAACATTAGCTTAGGTTGTTTTAAGGTTTTCTAAGGTCCTAAACATCCCAGATTGGCTCATTTTGAGCCAAAAACTGCACACATGCGGACATGTGAACGTGCATTTCGGATTTAAATAAATTAATAACTAGATAAAGTGCCCCTCGGGGCATAGGTCATAGGTCAGTATCTGGCCTCCTGGTGGCGCTATTATAGGCCAATGTGAAAAGGGTGCCATTTCTTCTTACGCCTTGAATGGCAATTGGATGATTTGAGGCATTTTCTAATAAATCAGTAATAAAATAATGAAGATGTGTACCAATGCCAGGGTATAACTGACACAACGCGCATGCGGGAAAGAGCAAGGAGTATGGTGCCGAAGGAGAGGCCAACAAAAAAAAAGAGAGAGAAATTCAGAATATTTTTCTCTTGTTTGATATCAATGAAAATGCTACGGTCTAAATGGGTTAAGGGTCCCTAAAAGCATTCATATTGTAACCAGATGACGACATGGATTTACTATTGAGTCGCTAAAAGTGTGTGTGTGTGCGTGTGTGTTCTGCGGCCAGATACTAGCTCTTGATAGGCACTCAGGAAGGCAGAGAGAGAGAGGAGGAGAGATGGGACTAGGCGATTGAGCCAAAAAGTAATATTTTGTTATTCCACTAACATAGCCACCAGTGCCTCAGTGTTGAGGCGGGGAGTAAAAGAAAAATCGTTTCTTTCTTTTTTCACGCATCCTCCTGCAACTTCTGCAAGTATCACCGCCGCGACCTCGTTAAAGTTTAGGTCGCACCTTAACTTAATTACTCGCATATGTGCACGCTGGAGCCCTGCACAGTTGCACACTACTTCCATAATGGAAGGGGAAAATAGTTGTCATACCTGCAAAAAAGTATGTTTATTAAAGTAACCACACTTTGTTCTGCATGTTGTTGTTTTTACCTTTATTTCAAGCTTGTAGATCTGCTACGTATGATGCTTTTTTGTGACACTGTAGTACAGGGGTGCCCATTACGTCGATCGCGGTCGACCAGTCGATCACAAGCACTGCGCAGGTAGACCGCTTGGCCCTGCCATGAAAAAAATCCTCGCATCGGGCAGGCGGCGGCGGCTTTAAAACCCCCCACAATGCAGTGCCTTGTTTTAAAGTGTGGGGAACGTCGGGTCTGTTCTGTTGTTAAACAAACAAATTAAAAGGATATCTATCCATCATTGTTCATATAGCAAGATGCGCGCGGCAAAGAAGCCTAAAACATATCACTTCCATGCAGAGTGGGAAGAAGATTATTTTTTCACGATGTCACATTCTGCGTTTCATACTACAGTGTAGTATGATCAAGTAGGGCATTCATTTATGAAAAATGTTTAGTTAAAAGTTAATATATGGATATAAGAGGTTTTTGCCCAACATTGATAGATCCAATGATGTAGGGTTTAAGTGGTTGAGTTCACGCTCATTGAATTAAGTTCTGTGTTTTCAGCTTTTGTCATCAGTTGTGTTCCAAGAGAGCGATTCCAGCTGTGTGCCTCGTTGACGTAATACATTTCAAAGGACTTAGTAGCCACTGTAATGCTATGTATGGCTTGTGCGGTTGTGATGCCACGGCAATTCTTTCCAGAGCAGTCACAGTCACTCATTGTAAGTGTTTAACATCAGAGCTTTACCTCAAGGGTTTAATAATGCATCGTTGCATACCATGTGGTTTGTTGTGCCCTACTTGTTAAACTCCTTCAGAGATCAGTACTGCTGTAACTACAGCCTGGCCAATGCCATATTTCTGGGTCTCGTGCTAATCCTGACATGGCCTGTTGCGGGTGTGTAAGTCTTGAGAGTGTACTACACATGGAACCAAATGTACCTGTAACGGGTGTATACTCTCAGAGTTTATGAAGCCTTGAAATGTAAAAGTTTGAGAAGCACTGTGCTACAATAAATTCAACAGTCTTAATTAGTAGCATTGGTAAGACCTGTGAAGGAAAAGGCCCAATTTCTTTCCTGCTGCTGTACGAAGAGCCTATTCCCCAGAGTTTAATCACATACGTCATGCTTGTTGTGCTTTTTCAGGTGCGAGGCTGTTAAATAAAAAAAAGTTCAGCTTGGATGAAATTAATGTTTTTTTTGTTTTGTAACCTCATCATCCGTACAAAAGCTTCAGTGTGGGAAAAAATAGCTTTGTCATTATTCCGGGCCATCTTTTTATACGTCATGCCATGATGAAGGTTAGCAACGCAGTGAACCCACATAAATAAATAAACTCACATGGGAGAGAGAGTTTCCTGTTTCCTCCATATGATCAAAGGGGATCTTTGCCAATTTATTTATTTATTGTTTCGGGCAATCGTTGCTTTATTTAGACAGGAGCGTGCAGAGAGGAAGGACGTTTAAGTGTACAGGAAAAAAGGGAAAGATGTGCGACACATGGCACAGGCCCGACGCCAATCCGGAGACATTGCGTCCGTTATGGTCGCTGAGCTGCTATCCAACATACCGGCAGTGTGCCCCTAATTCACCAATATTTAAGATGAATCCCAACCTACATGAAATGACATTTCACACCGTCTCCAATACACAGCTGGACCGGTGTGCCTGTCTGTGACTGTCCGTCCGTTTGTCTGTCCGTTTGAGTATAGGACCTTTGACCCCTGTCTGTTGAATTTCTACAGTGATTCTCAAACTTTGTCATGTCAAAGAACCACAAGTTGATATTTATTTGGCTGTCCATGTGAAAATGTTTTGTGTCAGGGACCCCCAGAATATAATAATAACTAGAAAATTGAGTGTGGTTGCCGCAGTGGCTTACATATGCCCTTTCCACTAATATTGCCAGCCAATTACAATTTCACACCTTAGAATCTAAGGTGTGACTTTGAAATTACTTACACATGATCTAAGGCTTAGATCATGTGTAAGTAATTCGGGCTTTCCAAAACTGTGGAATGCACTGTGGAATGCACTTCCCATTGCAGTCAGAACTGCAGCATCACTCCCAATCTTCCGCCGTAGTCTGAAAACCCACCTTTTTAGACTCCATCATGGCCCATAGCGCTTACCCTACCCCCTTAGATAGCATTTCTGTAGACTTAGATAGCATCTGATACAGACTTATAGCATGTTATGTAGACAGCACTATAATTGCATTGTATATAGTCATAGCACGCCATAGTACATATGTATAGCATAGTAGTATATATTAGGGCTGACCTTCGATTACGTTTTTAATGATCGATTAATCGATATTAATTTGTATCGAACTTCGACGCTTCGAAACCCAACGGGGGGGTGGGGGGGGGGGGGGGGGGTGCGTGCGTGCGCGATGCGCGGCGCGACGCGATGCGAGCAGTGACTCTTTGGTTTAAACAACGTTATAGCGGAGAGAAAGTCATGCTTGGATTGGTATCATTTATTTTAAACGATAAGCCTTCATGAAAGCAGTGACGCACAAATAATTAGGCATAATAAAACAAGTCAACTGCCTGACGCAGGCATTACCTCTCAAAAAAAAAAAATATATAGCCTATAATCAAAGCTTCTCTTCCGATTGAAACTCAGATGTGAAAACACCAAAAAAAGCACCAGTCCTGGAGCTCCAGGCGCGCTAATTTGCGCCGCGGTCTACGCCGCTCTCAGACCCTTCCGACGAGGCTCTTTCTTGGGGTAGAAAAGTGTGGATGACCGCGGCTCAAATTAGCGCGCCTGGAGCTCCAGGACTGGTGCTTTTTTTGGTGTTTCCCCTGTCCCATGCGTGATTCGCCGCAGATTTTTCGCCGCGGATTTTTCGCCCCACTTGGGCCATCCCATATGTGTTCTTTGTTCTCCTTGCATATTCTAAAATGCAACCACACTTTAGATTTCTTTTGTGGCGGCATGAGTGCAGGCTGCTGTGTGTGTGTGTGTGTGTGTGTGTTGACTTCCTTGTTGTTACCACCACGAGTGAGACGAGAGGGGAGGAGGCGTTGCGGTGCTGCGAGGCGCGAGCATGGCTCGCGGACCAAACGGGGCCGTCTCGCGGACCAAAAGCGGCCGCTTTTTTTTTTAATGACTATTCGATTCAAAATTTAAAAATCGATTCCCGTGCGTATCGATTGAACATCGATTAATCGATTTTTTTGGGTCAGCCCTAGTATATATATATAGTTTATATGTATAGTCTCATAATATAGATATTCCACTGTTACTTTCTTAGCTTACGCATGTTTTATGATAAATGCTTTTTTGTGATGTATTCCCATGCTTTTGTTCTTGCTTATTGTAAGTCGCTCTGGATTAAGAGCGTCTGCTAAATGCCTAAATTGTAAATTGTTAATTGGAGGGGATTTAACCCCCCAAATTCATGTTTTGCGACAAACGGTTACATTTCTCGCATTTGCGGCGCCCCCTATGGATGAAAATGGAATTGCTTTCAGAACTTGGTTGACATTGGTACACATTGATTAAACACTTAATTTAATGATGAAATAAAATGAGGTAAAAAATCTAATCGTAGAAAGAAATGGGCAGCTGTGATGATCATCTTGTATGCTCGTAAACATTAAACACCCTCTTCATCTCCATTGGAACACCATTTTCAGATTTGCTCATGGAAATATTTCCATTCTCTCTCCAAAGCACCCTTTTGGAATGTGTACGCTATGACGATCCGTTTCTGAGTGGTAAAAATAGCTTTGCATTGGGGAAAGAATCTACATGTCCGACTGTATCCACAGGCCGAGCCATCTCTGCTCCCCACAGGACACATTGGAGCCTCACAGGGCAGTGACAAACGTGCTTTAGTTTTCGAGGTACCCCCACCCGAGGTAGAACCATTTGTGTAGTGAAAAACAGACATACATAATATGCATTCATTCATGCACCAGGACAAGAAATAAATTAGCAGGTGAGTATTTAAATAGCAGTCGGTGTTATTTGGTGAACTAACAATTGTGAGCAATCCGAAAATCCAAAAACAATCCAAAAACTTGCAATTTGTGCAAGGAGCTTTTGCAACATATTGTACAAAAATACTGTGTGCACTCTGTTGGTGAGCTGGTATGTATTACTGTCACTGAGGGGTTGACACTAAGGTCTAGGAGACACTTGCCTGTCACTGCGTCAGGCAACTACAGGTCATGTTCTACTTGCCCAAAGGTCATGCCCACTTGCCTAAAAAGTAAATAGTTTGCAACAATTGTTGTTGTTGGGTTTTTTGGGCTCGACCTGGCCTAAATGTAGCCTCTCTTTGTTTCCATGAAAGGACAGGACAGGAAAATAAGCTCTTAAAAAAGCAGCTATACACACTTCACAGCCTCTGGGTTCAGACAGTGTGTTACTCTAAATCACTTGTATACTTTGCCTCGACGTTCCATATCTGAACCAGTTGCACAACAACGTCTAACCCTAGACTAGACTAAAACCGGCCGTCCCACTTCTTTAAGATTCAAAATTCAAATCCAGCAGCAGCACGCCTTCCCAAAGCAACGACTATTGAGTCCTCCAGCCCTAGACAAGCTTACAGCATGCCTATTTCTGCGCTTACAGGGGAGGAATGTTAACTATGTGTCACGACGCTAACCCACAATACACTCTTGGACAGAGAGGTATTGTGGCCCGAGTGTCTGTCAATTTATCTTTTTACCTTCCCAGCTCGCATTTGGCTTTATGGACAAAGTCCTTTGGCACTCAGTCCTTGAAGGGTGGCATTATAGGAAACGTGCATTATACGTTTATTGGCAGACTAAGGTCTTGTTACACAGTCGGGTGATTTTCCTCGGCAGAGCAACAAGCGGCCGTCCGACCTGTTAGGATCCAGTTACAGTACCTCGGCACTCTCTGCCGCCTTCAGGCACCACTGGAACATTTTCATTAGGTGTGAAACTTGGTGAGGATTCTTTGGCAGTGCCTGTCTCCCCCGTGCCATGTTCTTTTCTGGGGATATGCCTGACTGGTTGCATAATGGAGAAATCTGTCACGTCTCAATACGAAATGAAACTTTGCACTATACTGCACTCCCATGCCTTTGATGTCACCTCTGTGTGTGTGTGTGTGTGTGTGTGTGTGTGTGTGTGTGTGTGTGTGTGTGTGTGTGTGTGTGTGTGTGTGTGTGTGTGCGCGCAGGGTGTGTAAATCAATGCTGTTTCAGCTAGGACACAGCGTTTCCCAAACAGTGGGCTGGGACCAAATCTTGGGTTGCGAGCCTATTTTTACGGCTGACGAATAAATCTCTCGTTTTAAATTTATATTTATACCAATGTTTTGACCGCTATGCAGTGCAACTGAAAGCAGTGCGACATCTTGAAATCAATTGGAAGGACTTAGAGATTTGCCTAAAGTTCCATTTGAGAACGGTCAACTTATCAGCTTCGGGAGAGCTCGGCTGCATAATTGCCGATATTCTGTAAAAAAGTAAAATTATGGCAGATATATCCGCCAAACGGATACATTGAATTGATTGGTCTATTATCCCCTGTGCAGCTAATGGCTTACACAGGAATCCAGGGTAGGGCTTCTCAGGCTCTCTCTGAGTCATTATGGAATATGGATAATGTCACCCACTCCCACAGAACAAACCTGACAAATGCAAAATTCATCATCACTTGAAAAATGTTGATTTGACCTCTGTACAGTCGTGTTATGAAAGCAGCTTTACGTTTTAACATAATGTCAGCACTTCATTAGCATCCCTCTAATATAAATATTATTTTTGAGCATTGAGCTAATAGAGCCTGCCTGCTTGCTCAGGAGAGACATTAAATCTTAACCATCAGGTCAAAATCCGTGTCAGATCCTGTGTCTAGGTAACCTCACGTCACCAGGCTTTCCACCTCCGGAGGAAAGCCTGGTCCTTGTTACAAAATTGCTGTGTGAATGTGAACCGGTCTGGAGCGGATGATATCGTTACGTCATGGTGTGGTCATTGTTTTGTAGTCATCAGGCAGGATCCATCATCTGGAACTTCCTTTCCCTCAAACCGGAAGAATAACAATAAAAGCTCTCGAAAGCCTGCTGCTTTTATTGAGAAAATTCGGTTTGAGGGAAAAAGGAAGTTCCAGATTGATGGTTCCTGCCTGATGACTACAAAACAATGACTACAACATGACGTAGCGACATCATCTGCTACAGACCGGATCATAAACCCGAAAAGGTCTAGTGTCTAGGTGAGACATGACCTTTGACATGATCTAACAACAAAATACTACCACCCCAATTCAGTTATATTGTTAACATGCTCTACCATACAGATTGGACACAATTACATTTTATTCATTAAAAAAGTTACATAGTGAGGCTTTAAGCCTAAATACTTTGTTGACGGATACACGGTCCCCTCCTGATGAGAGACGCTTTGGTTCAGTAGTATAGCAGTAGTTCTTACGTTATTTCATCTCAAGGAGGACCCCTCCCCCAATCCAATGTATTTGCCCGCAGACCCCCATCGGAAAATGTTTTGTGCCAGGGATCAAAATGTCCCAATACTTTCAAGATTGTATTTTTAAATGTTCAAAAATAACAGATCAGATCTACATGCTTGTAGATCTTCTATTTCTTTTTAATGGACAAATGGTATAAATTGATTAAGTGGTTCTGAACCCCAGATCTCCGGGGGGCTGATTTCAGGGGATAAAGCTGCCGTATTTCACATTCTTAACTTTGCTAATGAGATGGGGGGAAAAAAAAACGTTTTAAAACATTCGGGGACCAACCACAGTGCTGACTCATGAAGCCATTGAGCCACACAGAGTCAACATGGCTTTCGGTGGTTGGTGGCAGTGTTTGCATAACCTCTGCACACCTCCAGGTGTTATGTTCTTGAACGGTGGCTATAAATCAGACTGTGTTGCTTCACCAAGCTGTATCACCACACACACACACACGCACGCACGCACGCACACACACACACACACACACACACACACACACACACACACACACACACGACGCTCTGCAGCAGAACATGGCTGCACAACAACGCTGCACAGTGTGTGTCAATTGCATGTCTGGACCCTGGACGACTGCCAGATGCTGTTTATAGACGGACCCACTCAGTCGAGGTCAAGTTTGACAGCTCTAATAACCCTGGCTGTCTAGTCCAGCGGTTCTTCTCAACCTGCGGGTCGATTTAACTTAATGTGCAACATTGTTTTCTCTAAACGAACCGACAAGACATACAGGGTGTCTGCACGTTTCATTTCTAAAGTGACCATTTAAGGAATTTAGGAAGACCTAAAAGAACAAGACCATCACTGCGTCGAAAGTAATCAACAAGCTATACAATAGAAAATGGTCAAACATTGGCCAAATTGTGAAATATTACCTGAGAAAGAGGCAAAAAAAGAAATAAAATCGAAATAGTTTCTCGCAGCGCTTGCAGCTATTTTCTATTAAAAAAAAATCTGTGGAATCGTGTCAAACTAAATGTAATGCCTCAACTACTAGAATTGCTTGTCAGGGTGGGATGATTATGGTATTTTGGCTAAAATGTCACAACCTCGACAGCTGTAGCACTGACGCATAACGGCCGTGTCCTCCTCTGTTCTTCTCCCCGTGCAGACGCTCCGTCCACGGAGCAGCAGGAGCTGTTCAACCAGAAGCTCCAGCAGTGCTGCATGCTGTTTGACTTCATGGACTCCGTCACCGACCTGAAGAGCAAGGAGATCAAGAGGGCCGTGCTCAACGAGCTGGTGGACTACGTCTCCACCAACCGGGGCGTGCTGGTGGAGTCCGCCTACCCGGAGATCACCAACATGGTGAGTGAGAGAGGAACTATGAACCCTAACCCTACCCCGAGATCACCAACATGGTGAGTGAGAGAGGAACTATGAACCATAACCCTACCTGAGATCACCAACATGGTGAGTGAGGGAGGAACTATGAACCATAACCCTACCCGAGATCACCAACATGGTGAGTGAGGGAGGAACTATGAACCATAACCCTACCCGAGATCACCAACATGGTGAGTGAGTGAGGGAGGAGCTATGAACCATAACCCTACCCGAGATCACCAACATGGTGAGTGAGGGAGGAACTATGAACCATAACCCTACCCGAGATCACCAACATGGTGAGTGAGGGAGGAACTATGAACCATAACCCTACCCGAGATCACCAACATGGTGAGTGAGGGAGGAAGTATGAACCCTAAACCTACCCCGAGATCACCAACATGATGAGTGAACAGAGAAGCACAATAAAGCACTGTTTCCCCAAACACTGGTTGGGACACATTTTGTCTGGCGCCCTTATTTTTAGCGCGAAGTGAGTTGTAGATGTGCTATTTTCACTAGTTTGGGTCCCGGGCAAACGTCTAATCTCTCCTTTGGGTCTCAACCTGAAAAGTTTGGGAATCACTGTAATAAAGCATGCACATCCACTCAGTGAAAAGCAGGTGCCGGGCCGAGATTAGCATAATGAAAAAGAAAGATAAGGTCCGCAGTCTCCACACATTCGCACAATGGATGATGCTCCAAAACCTAAAACGGTTATTCAATGGTTCCAACACGTCACACTGCGACGTGTTGTGAGCTTGTAGATTGGCTATAGGTTATTTTTTAAGATTAAAGAGCATTTGATGTGGTCAAACTAGCAATAGAATGTTCTGAAGAATAGACATGAATGATCTCAGAAATCTGTGATGTCTTCAACTGGTTGGCTGTATGTGGAACAGCAGCAACATAGGTTTAGCATCATGATAATACCTATATATTAATCATAACATTTTCAGTCATGAGATTTTATTTTGCTTTATTCCGTGAGAGCTGGAAGTTCATCCAAAGGCAGACAACCCAGAGCTTTGTGAGCTCTACCGACATCAGGCGGAAGTTCTGAAATCAGATCTCAATCAGCTGGTGAAAAACTGCTGATTGAGATCAACAGCTTCAGCTTGATGAGAGATTTAGTAACGGCCATGATTCACAGCTAGTTACACAGCAATAAATGTCCACCCATTCTTGTACTAAGAAGGCTATAGGACGGAGGGGGAAAAAAACATAGTTTACACGTTGTTGCCACGGAAACGGTCGGTGGCGTGACGTCAGGGCACAACGTCACGTCACCCTATAAAGTATGGCTCAGACAGACTAAGTGCGTGAGTTCCTCAGAAGTGTTCCAGAGCGAGTTCCTCAGAAGTGTTCCAGAGAGATTAACTCAGAAGCGCCAGATCTAAGAGACTAACTAAGTGTACCAGTGTCAGGGGAAGACCGACGAAGTGTGCCAGTTTAGTAAGAAGGTCAATAATATAATATAATATAATTAATATAATATAATAAAAAGAGGTACCCAAATCAATACACTTGGGCTCAAGACTCCCTCCCACAAGCTTACACCAGCCCTTTGACAGCTGCCTACCAATATAGGAAATCGTCTCTACACACGTACATCGGCTGGTTTAAAGATCGGCCTACACAGTGTATATGGCTCCGTTGTATCTGAAACAAGCACACACTTAGACGAAAAAGGGCTGACACAAGGCTTGATAAAGCTTTCCCGCACACGGCCGCTTTTAATCACGTTCATCCTTTTGCCCTCGTCTGAACTTAGCCTGCTGTGGATGTCATACCAGGTTAATAATCTGTTTTAACCAATTTTGGGCGGGAACCCCTTTTGGTGTTAGCATTATGTTATGCTTTAGCTAAAAATCGAAGAACGACTGCCATAGAAACATAGCTTTTTCAGAAAACTGTCAGGATTTAGAAGACAATTTTAGAATCTGATCTCAGGTCAAAATGGGTTAAGAGGCGCCTGCTGGCCTAGTGGTCCAGGCCCATGCCACATATAGGTTCTGGCCTATAGTGGTCCAGGCCCATGCCACATATAGGTTCTGGCCTAGTGGTCCAGGCCCATGCCACATATAGGTTCTGGCCTATAGTGGTCCAGGCCCATGCCACATATAGGTTCTGGCCTATAGTGGTCCAGACCCATGCCACATATAGGTTCTGGCCTAGTGGTCCAGGCCCATGCCACATATAGGTTCTGGCCTATAGTGGTCCAGACCCATGCCACATATAGGTTCTGGCCTATAGTGGTCCAGGCCCATGCCACATATAGGTTCTGGCCTAGTGGTCCAGACCCATGCCACATATAGGTTCTGGCCTATAGTGGTCCAGGCCCATGCCACATATAGGTTCTGGCCTAGTGGTCCAGGCCCATGCCACATATAGGTTCTGGCCTATAGTGGTCCAGGCCCATGCCACATATAGGTTCTGGCCTATAGTGGTCCAGGCCCATGCCACATATAGGTTCTGGCCTAGTGGTCCAGACCCATGCCACATATAGGTTCTGGCCTATAGTGGTCCAGGCCCATGCCACATATAGGTTCTGGCCTAGTGGTCCAGGCCCATGCCACATATAGGTTCTGGCCTAGTGGTCCATGCCACATATAGGTTCTGGCCTATAGTGGTCCAGACCCATGCCACATATAGGTTCTGGCCTAGTGGTCCAGGCCCATGCCACATATAGGTTCTGGCCTGTGTCGCGTGTTCGAGTCCCGTTCATGACGACCTTTGCTGCATGTCTCTTCCCTTCTCACTCTCCCTCTTTCCTGTCCATCTTCACTGTAACTATCAATAAAGGCACAAAAGCTTTTTTAATAATAATCTGTTTTAAGTGACAGCTGTTCACTACTATTTTTTTGTCACTGGTTAAGGTCAGCAGGCTGTGGAAGCGGTCAATGCCACCCTGACCCACCTCCCTCTAGTGGTGCATTCAATTAATCGATATGGCAATATATCGATCGACAATCCAGACGATGGGTGAAGCGATCGAGAGGCTACTGTATCGATACAGCAATAAACGGCATGAATTATCTGGGTGCTAAACATACCTCTGTTTAACGTTATCAAAGCCCCCCTTGCAAGTTGCAATGCACTCCCTTCCCAGACCCTTTGTTAAAGATCTCTGTGGGCCTGATAGTGCTTTATTGTATTTGTGCAACATGGTCATTATTTTGAATAAACGTTTAATCGAGATATATCGAGATATATATCGTATTGTGGCCTCTGTATCGTGATACATATCTATCGTGAGATTGCACGCAATATCCAACACTACCTCCCTCACCAACTTTGATGCAGTAACTTTTAGAAAACATTTTAATTCAAGTCACTCTCCTCTCGTAGCACTTGTTACATAAGTGCTACGCTACTCGTATATCGTTGCTGTCAGGCAGAAACATCTCATCTCCTTTTTTACATTTTTTTCTTTATTTGAATCCTGAAAAGTAACAGTTTTGGACATATTCGGTTTCCACCCGATAGAGATGATATATTAGTTTGGTTAGTACTTCACAAATTCACATATTTTGTTATTTACCTGGTATCCTGCTCTGGACTAGTTTCTTTGCAGCACTTTGTTGGTTATACGTGATCATTTACCCTTTTGTTTGTTCACTAGGGATCATGACATGTGCCCGTACACGTCTACACAAACACAATTAAAATGTGGTAATTATAGATGTATAGAAGGTGCATCGTGTGATCAACTACTGGTGTCTTTAAGTGTGATTCATGCATATTGCAGTGTGATATTTTAAGTAGCAGCAGAACCCATGCTGCCAGTAAATCACGCTGGTCATGTTTGTTTAGGGCACTAAATGACAAGTGTGTGTTTTTTTTTTTTAATGGTGAAAATAGCTGTTGGCTGTGTTGACCTTTTTATTATTGTTATTTTAGACGATCTGTCCCGAGTCTGTGATTTTTCTGACGTAACTTGGGACAGGAGGACCTTTTGAGATAAAGAGTGGTAGGCGTGGCATCATGGTCTATAACCGACATATCTGTCACGGACAATCATTTCTGCATCATGTGTGCTCCACGCTCCGGGGAACCTTTGTGAATCCAAATGGCTCTCAGAAGAACACTGCTGGGAACAGGCTTCCCCCCCCCCCCTCTCATCATGCATGGAGGGGGTGGTTGATCAAAACTGTGAACTGTCAGCAAATCACTCTATTAAGGAGTGTATTTCGAGTGTGCTGTGTGACTGTTGCATGAGATTAACCACCAACCCATGGCCCTATTTTGGACATTGAACTATATTAAAAAAAGAACAGAAATTGCAGGGTCTAACAGGATGTATAAGCGTGTGTAAACCTCCTAACACCATATTTATTTATTTATTTGTTTGTTTTCCCTATTTCATAATTCATCATATGACCGTGTAATGCAAAGTCTGCAATTGTTCAACTTTTCTTTTAGGGCGTGGGGCAAATTCTAACATGTTTGCCTTGATGACATGCCCCAAATTAGCACACCACGTTGAATGTGGTCAAGTGTGTCTTTGGGTAATCACTACATTGGATCCATTTCCTGAAAAGTAACAGTTTTCTACATACAAGGTTTCCACCTGGCAGTGACGATTTATATTTTTGTTTGTATGGCATACAGTACTTCATCACATTATACTACTTCATCCACCCTGCTGGAACGCACGCAGTCACAGTGAAAACAAACGTGACCTCTCCCTCTTCAATTAGGTTTAACCTACTTGGCAGGGTAAGTTAAGTGCATTGAGCCTCGCACAGCGGTTGACATGTTGAGACATGCATTTTGGTGTGTTTGTGTTTGGCGGGGGGGGGGGGGGTTTGGGGGGGGCTTAGGTTGGCAAATTGAGTGTTTACGCGGATTGCGTTTACGTAATTTCCTAGTTTAATGTGCCGTTGACGTGCCTCCTGCGACCTTAAACCTGATTCATACTAATTTGAGTGCCAGTGTCAGACATCGAAAACAGAGGATCTACAAGCTCACAATGCATTGTAGACTGGCTATTTTTGATGCCCAACATGAAGTACGCGTCAGGCCAGAAAGCACTGCGGTTACCAAATGATACGCAGTCAGTATAATTAAGAATCCTCATTCCTCACTTGTCCCTCTGAGACGTATACGTGAACACGCCCGCAAATCCATGCATCACACCGGAGGCGGTCGGAACAGACTCATGGCCCACTCGCCCTACAGAGCACACACGCACAGGAGAACGGTGAACAGCCAGGCGGACCGCCCTGGCCTGTTGCACGCTTTCCTTGCAGGCCAGCAGGCATGGATTAGCCTGTTCCTCGAAGGCCAGCGGTGACTCATGCAGTGTTTAGGGTCGCAGTGTGACAGCCACAGTACTGCTGCCCATGATTCAGCACGTCAGGCAGATTACATGCGGGTGAACAGAAAAGTGTGTGTGTGTGTGTGTGTGTGTGTGTGTGTGTGTGTGTGTGTGTCTCTCTCTCTCTGTCTGTCTGGTCGTCTGTGTGCTCTGCTGAGTCGAGACCTCAGATTAGCCGACGGCTCAGACGTAATAATAATCCATGTCGTACCTTACATCATTGACTTGGGAGAACAGGCAACCTCATAACTTCCATCATTGACTTACCGTAGGGAAAACAGGCAACGTGTGTGTGTGTGTGTGTGTGTGTGTGTGTGTGTGTGTGTGTGTGTGTGTGTGTGTGTGTGTGTGTGTGTGTGTGTGTGTGTGTGTGTGTGTGTGTGTGTGTGTGTGTGTGTGTGTGTGTGTGTGTGTGTGTGTGTGTGTGTGTGTGTGTGTGTGTGTGTGTGTGTGTGTGTGTGTGTGTGTGTGTGTGTGTGTGTTTGTGTGTGGTTCTCTAGATCTTGTACAGTTTAACCACCAGCCGGTAGTTTGCATATTGAACAGCAATGTTCACAGCATCTATACTGTTTGCAAATGGACATTTGGCTGAGAGTCAAATGAGATGGTCAGGTAGATGCTTTTTTATTTTATTATTATTACGTGTACATCGTACAAATGTGGCGCAAATCTTTGAATATATATTCTTTCAAAGTGAATGTTTTTAACTGGTATTGATAGGAAAAAAGAGCAGACTACAGTATATATAATTTGAAAACTTGAAATGGGACATTCTGCATAATGAGCACTTTCTACTTTCTACATTTTGAAGCCCATACTTTTGTACTAATATTCAAGTAAATGTTGAATTCCCAACTTGTACTTGTAACAGAGCATTTATTTCTATTGCTGTATTGATACCTTTACTTAGTAAATAATGTGACTACATTCTTTGCACCACTGCACAGACATGGCCAGGTGGAGACTCTCTCTCTCTCCACTGTGGACATCACATGGTAATGATAATGAAGAGATGGCCGGTTCATTATGATGCTGGCTGGGCCAGCTATGCTTTGATCACTGAGGCTGTTGAGATTATATAAACAAGACAGGTTTCTCATCTATAATGGAACCACCGGTTCCATTATTGGCCCCCATGCTGTTGTTATTAGTGACCTGTTCTATTAAAAGAAATGGCTTCTCAAACCGTTTTTGATTGAATTAATTGGCCCTTTCATGTGTGACAGGGACATGAGTGCAAGGGCTGGAGGGGGGGAATGGTTGGAGGATGCTTGATCCATTATTCCCTTTCTCTCTCTCTCTCTCTCCCCCTCCCCCCCCTCCCCCTCACTGTAGATAGCTCGCCCCCTAGGGGCCACGCAGTAATAGGATGAAGTCTCAAGGCAACGGCTAGTTTCACAATGTCCACACCACATTAATGCTTCTATATTAGGGCATAGTAGTTGCATGTGTAATTCTTGTTGCATTCTTTTACAGACTGAAGGGATTCAGATATAGGGATATACAGTAGATAAGGCTGATGCACACCTCAAAAGGTTCGTGACAGTCGGAAGGAACCAATAAGCGCTGTGTTTCTGCCCCGTTCTGTCCATCTTTCAGCGTGTGTGTGTGTGAGAATTACCTAACCCATTGTTTTGGACAATGCATGTCAAGAGACCTAGAAGACCAACACTGACCATTGTTCTAGGCAGATGCAGTTCTTTGTGACTAGGTTGGTTTGTCCTAAAATATGTCATCTTTACTATTTTAAAACATCCATTGTCACAACTACTAATGTCAGGCTTTATGCAAGCTGGGCAAGACCCGAGATCTACAAGCTCACAACATGTCGATGTAGATCAGCTAGTTGAACTATTTTAAAATGTTTTTAAAAATGGTAGAAAATGGCTAATACGTTTAGGTATAAAGGTAATGCTGAATTCACACGGGCAGATGTCAAAGATGCAAAGCTACACAGTGTATTTGTAGCTTGCAGCAGCTACAAATGTAGGATGCATCTTTGTCGCTGGATTCCATTGACAATGAATGGTAGACTGTAGCTCTGCATCTGCATTAGGTGGCATGCAAGATCGGGCCCCAAATCTCTTTGCCAAAAACAGCCATCTTCTACATGCTCTCCACGCGTCACAACGTGACGCGTTGTAAGCTTGTAGATCGGCTATTTTTGGTGGATGTGTCCCATGTCAAATTCACATATTTAAGTACCGTAACATGACGAAGGTTCTAAGAATTAACAATGTAATTCAGGGGTGCCATGGATGAAAGGTTTTTTACAGGGGTGGCCTGAGCCAAAAGACTTTGAGAGTAGTACCGCCCAAGGAAATGTAATGCCACTGAGGCTTTACAAATCTGGGAAATGCATACGACAGAGGTGTAAAGACTCTGCATTAGGGACTACCACTTTCCCAGAGCTTTTGGGTATGGTTATATGCCTAACGCTAACCTAAACCTCACAAACTATGGCTAACCCTAAACCTAAATGTAACCCTAACCTCACAGAATAATAACCTCAAAACCACGCACATGTAGAAGTCTCTGGGACGGAGTGAGTCCCCTCTGCATTAAGGTCGTGACCAGGTCAAGTAGTTCGTCAGACTAGATGCATAGCATGTGTGTCGAGCGTGAGCCTCCATTGATGCCTGAGGCTGTATCTGGGGGAACGCCTTCTAGGGCCTGACCTAAGGTTTCTGAAAACCTTCAAAGACACAGAGAGCGTGCCAGCATCAAAGGTAGAACAACGTATAGGTTGCACCAGACGTCACAGTGGCTCTCTGTTGGCAACGATAGGCATCGTCACGGGCATAATGCCCAGCTTGGCTACCCGTGGCGGCGAGGAGTATATTACAGGCCTCACCACCCTTGTCCCAATGAGGTGCTTCACATAGAGTATAGCACAGGCCTCACCCACCCTTGTCCCAATGAGGTGCGTCACATAGAGTATAGCACAGGCCTCACCACCCTTGTCCCAATGAGGTGCTTCACATAGAGTATAGCACAGGCCTCACCGGCCTTGTCCCAATGAGGTGCTTCACATAGAGTATAGCACAGGCCTCACCCACCCTTGTCCCAATGAGGTGCTTCACACAGAGTATAGCACAGGCCTCACCCACCCTTGTCCCAATGAGGTGCTTCACATAGAGTATAGCACAGGCCTCACCACCCTTGTCCCAATGAGGTGCTTCACATAGAGTATAGCACAGGCCTCACCCACCCTTGTCCCAATGAGGTGCTTCACATAGAGTATAGCACAGGCCTCACCACCCTTGTCCCAATGAGGTGCTTCACATAGAGTATAGCACAGGCCTCACCCACCCTTGTCCCAATGAGGTGCTTCACACAGAGCAGGGAGTTTCAACAGGTGGTCCGTGGACCACTGGTGGTCCGTGAAGGTATTGCATGTGGTCCCTGACCATGCATTTAGCGTTGTAGCAAAGTGAAGATTTTGTATTTTCTTCCACGGAACAATGCACTACTTTTGGTGGGAAGTCTGAGGTTAAGAAATTCCACAGAAAAGGGAGTTCTCAAGAAGGGTGCAGTCTACCAGCTTACCTGATTGAGTCATCATTATTAGGAAATGTGCCCATTTGTCTGCTCTATCAGTACTGTATCAGTTAACCTGAGTGTAATGGGAGGATGGATAAAGTAAGAGAAGTGTAACCGTGGGATAGGAATAGATCAGTGGTTCTCAAAAGATATATGTTTTGGCTCTGGACCACTCGTATATTTCAGTTAAATAATGCCTTGGCTTGATACAATTTGTTGCACATAGTATCGTGCAATGAATGCTATCAAGCCTTTTATTAGCTATCGATTAAAACATTTTCTTACATTTGATGGACTTTTGAAATACTGTATTATTTAAACATATTTTAATACATCATCTAACAAATACCTTTTGTTTATATAACATTTTCCCATGAACCACCTGCAGGCCTATTATGCCATGGACCACTAGTAGTTTGTGGACCATCTGTTAAGAAACAGTGGTATGTTATATTGCATAGCATTAGCAAGTGTTATGAATGCGCTAAGCTTAGCCCATACCCTCCCAACTCAACAGTGGCCCCTAGCTTGATTCTTAGTCAGGGTGGTGGTCCCTGGTTCACAATAAGTTGAAAACCCCTGAGATAGAGTATAGCACAGGCCTCTCCACCCTTGTCCCCAATGAGGTGCTTCACACCGGGGGAAAGAGAAGCAATATGCCGCCGAGAATCTGTCTTCGACCTCTGCCAACGGGATGCTGTGAAGCAATTTACTGTGGACCGGTGGGGAGGCTGGCTTGTGCTGTGTTCAACACAGCAGCAGCGACGACGCACCACAACAACAAGCCTACTGGTTCTTTCTCAACCTTCTGTCTGGATCAGGGCCCACTCCAAAGTCTCACCCGTCTGGGCAGACGGGTCGACCACGTGCATTGTTTTTAATGGCATGTTTATTTGTGTTCCCCTGTTTGGTTCAATAGAATTACCGGTACCATTTATTTTTCTTCCAAACTGTACATAGTGTACATAATATATATATATAGTGTTTTATATTTTGTGGTTTTGTCATTTGTCACGTTTATGAATTGAATACATATAGGACCCGAATGGTAACAAGACCGCAAGGACTTCTTTGGTGCTGTCATTGTTTTGGAAACTTGTGAAACGGGACATAATGCATAATGAGTACATTTTGGAGATAATACATTTGTACTTAGTACATTTTGAATTCCCGGCAGCCAAATACATACAGTACAGGTCCAGGCTTGACATGAACAAGTGTGGGAACCACTGACATAGAAACATACAGTAGGTTTTTCATGATTTAGAAGACATCTATAGAATCTGGTCTCGGGTCTTAATGGGTTAACCGTTAAAGTAAAACATTTGAGTACTTTTCCCATCACTGTACTGTACATGGTCAGCCTACGTTGTTGTTGCTGTGTCACAAATGAGAGTATTGTTGAACCAAACTGTCTTAATGAAACGCACAGGGAACTGCTTACCGGCAACAATGAGACGAATGACTCTTCCATTTATGGAACGTAGCAGAAATTGTGGAACAAAACATTTAAAATAAATGAAAGAGCTGATACAATTTGAGGCTATAGCTCATCTTTTACAACAAAAATCTAGATATCTATGTACTTTTTTAGCAGATCTACAAGCTCACAATGTGTCACTTCGCATTGCGTTGTTAGCTTGCGGGTCGGCTATTTTCACTACTTCTTAAACATTTGTTTTCTAATGCATGGAATTTCTTTGATTTTTCTTTTATTATCCTCATGAAATTACTGGGGAAAAAAAAATCATTGCATTGGTTTGTACTTTGTAGATTTTAACAATTACAAAACATACATTAACCACTTCAGCATTATATACATTTCGGACATTTTAAAATAGCTACTTGCATTTTGAGCTTGTAGATCTGCTTTTTGTAGTTTTTTATACTTTAGTACTTTTACACAAGTACATTTAGAATTCTGGACTTTACTTGTAACAGAGTATTTCTACACGACAGTATTGATACTTTTATGTGAGTACTTTGTCCACCACTGATAGTATTAGGGGTGTGAACAGCTTGTGGCTGGTGCCTGAGATACGATCAACTTTGACCACACGTAGCACTGCTCCTTCAGTTCCTAGAGGGACACTGCCCTACCGTTATGAGTCTCTGCCCAAAGCACCACCACACACACACACACGACTGTAGCTTCTTCAGTTCAGCTCTAATTCGGTTCTCTCTCATTCTCAGCATACATGACATTCCATTTATGCATTCCTGCAGGTGTAACACCCCAGGATTTTGAACCTGGTTCTTTGGGAAAATCCCCCCCCCTGGCCATAGGATATATTTAGCCGGTGAGAGTTAGTTTACTCTCTGTTACACATGCACGCAGCGGCCTGGTACATCTATGCGGTCTGTGGCTGTCGTCAGCCTGTCTACGGCTGTCATCACCCTCCATTCATATATTTGCTGAAGTCAAAGATGGCTGTTTTGCCATAAACACAGTGGGACAAAGGACAATGTCACGAGACAGTGAGGGTACTGGCAGCGGCTAAAACCAGGGAGAAAAGGGTTGTCGTTTTCACATTCACAGATTGATTGCACCCATAATTGCCTGATTGAAATCATTTGAGTCATCGCACTGCATTTGCATGACGACTATGTTGGGTGGAAACCTCATTATATCCAAACTGTTACTTCTCAAATTCAAAAGTAGCAGATCAACGAGCTCAAAACGTGTTGCTTTTTGGCGCGTTCAGAGCTTGTGGATCGCCTACCTATGATGCTTTTGTGTGGTGCTATTACATACTAACTACAGTATATATGATCACATAGTAGGATGTTCATTTACGAAGAAATACCAAATAGTTAAAATATGGAGGATCCCAAAGACTTATACAAGGATTGGATTTCCCATCGATATTGCCAAATCATGATAGTTTTCCTCTCAGGTCTTTGGGATTGGAGTTACACTTGATTCTTGACAAGCAGTCTTGCACTCTTGATTTGCAACAAATTTGTTCTATTTTCAAAAATGTGTTTTTTTTTCCCCCCTTATGAATAAATTTAATTCTCACCTACTGTATTTCAAGAGGCTATAATTGGCTTGCATTGGGAAATTAGTTTGCACAAAGTACAGATCTAGTAAAAAGAAAATCATAACTTTGTGTGAAGTTGTGTATACTGTAGATGGCATTGATGATGTGAAGTTGTGTATACTGTAGATGGCATTGATGATGTGTGGCTTTGCAAGGCGCACCTGGCAACCGTTCTTCTTTCTTTTTTTTTTTTTAGAGCCTCTCTGCTTCGCTGTCACGGCGGTTAGACGTGAAAAGGCTGACGGTAGACAGACTGGGAGCACCGTCGATCCCCCTGACTGCATTCTAGCTCCTTCTGTTGCTCAGTCAGTGTGCAGGGGCGTGGGTGGGTGGGCCGTCTGTTGCTCAGTCAGTGTGTAGGGGCGTGGGTGGGTGGGTGGGCCGTCTGTTGCTCAGTCAGTGTGCAGGGGCGTGGGTGGGTGGGTGGGCCGTCTGTTGCTCAGTCAGTGTGCAGGGGCGTGGGTGGGTGGGTGGGCCGTCTGTTGCTCAGTCAGTGTGTAGGGGCGTGGGTGGGTGGGCCGTCTGTTGCTCAGTCAGTGTGCAGGGGCGTGGGTGGGTGGGCTGTCTGTTGCTCAGTCAGTGTGCAGGGGCGTGGGTGGGTGGGCCGTCTGTTGCTCAGTCAGTGTGCAGGGGCGTGGGTGGGTGGGCCGTCTGTTGCTCAGTCAGTGTGCAGGGGCGTGGGTGGGTGGGCCGTCTGTTGCTCAGTCAGTGTGTAGGGGCGTGGGTGGGTGGGCCGTCTGTTGCTCAGTCAGTGTGCAGGGGCGTGGGTGGGTGGGCCGTCAATCCACGTGTGTGACACCAGAGAGAGACTCACTCTGAGTCAGCATCAAGGTGACAGTAAGGAAGTAACTTGAACAGATTACAGGTGGCCCAAAACAAAGCAGCTCGTATAGTGCTTCAATGCCCATATCGAACAAGAGTACGTAAGTACAATGAGCAATGATCTAGTGTGGCTAAGTGTAAAAAGTAGGTTGGATTATTTATTACTGTGTTTTGTGAAAAACATCATCACAACTAAAACCCCAGCAATAGTTTATAATAATCATCATCATCATCATCATACTATAATCATACTATCATCATCATCATCATACTATCATCATCATCATCATACTATAATTCTAACAATTTGTGTGTGTGTGTGTGTGTGTGTGTGTGTGTGTGTGTGTGTGTGTGTGTGTGTGTGTGTGTGTGTGTGTGTGTGTGTGTGTGTGTGTGTGTGTGTGTGTGTGTGTGTGTGTGTGTGTGTGTGTGTGTGTGTCAGAAACAGTGCCGTAACCCCTTACTGCCTGCACCAATCACTCCCACTTTTCACACATGCATTGACCATATGCATGTGGAGGGCGTAACGAAGCCCTTTTTTCGATTTGACACATTAATGATTATTAATTTATTTATTAGTCAATTACAAACGCACCCGGGCGCAGTACCCTTCACGGCCACAAGGGGGGGGGGGCAAATATCTCACAACGGGTAAGGACTAGTAATAATAATGTATCATTGTTCTCAGATACACATCATTATTTTACTCGGCGGTCATCAGAGGGTCGTTTTATGCTGCCTTCATGTAGAACAAATGTTAAACAAAGAACAGTCCATTACAGAGCAATGGTGACATGGAACTCTTTACCTATGTTTTTTGTTTATGAGGAAAACTATATGAGTTTTAAGAAGAAGCTGAAGTTGTTTTTGTTCACTCAAGAGATGTGAAGGAGATGCATATGAGCTATATATCCCATTATAATGTATATTTACTTTATTATCAATGTTGAAGATTTAATTATTATTTAATTGTACTGTGGAGCTAGCTATCAAATGTAGTAGATGGATCATGAGTTGTTTTGTGTTGTATTGTTGTGTTGGATGAATGTTCTATGTAAATATGGAATATAATAGTAATATATAACTATATAATATGGAAGAAATGTTGTAATGATGATATGTTTAACCCATTTTGTGCGGGAACCCCTTTTGGTGTTTAGCATTATGTTATGCTTTAGCTATTGAAAAATAGCAGATCTACAAGCTCATAGCGCGGCACGCTATGAGCTTGTAGATCTGCTATTTTAAAAAAATCAAAGAACGACTGACATAGAAACATAGCTTTTTCAGAAAACTGTCAGGATGTAGAAGACATTTTTACAATCTGATCTCAGGTCAAAATGACCCCAGGAAGAATAGCTGCTGTGTTTCACAGTAAGCTAATGGGGATCTAATAAATAAATCAAATTAAATCCTCTTCGCCTGCACTCTCTCCATTTTCCACGCTGTCCGCTCTGACTCCCCCCCCCCCCCCCCCCCCTGTCCTGATTGGACACGCTCTTTCTGCCTTTGTTTTCCACATGCAGCAACGTAGCCGAGGTCGGTTGGTTGTAAATGTACAACTCTGCCCGTCTCTAGGCTTAACCGGTCTTCAGCTCCCAAACTAAAGCCTGTACCCGTGACATGTCCGCTAGCACTTCTGCCAAGGCGGTGACATAACAGCGACGCGTGATTAATTGCACACGTCGCTTTACGTTGATGCCAAGGCTCTTCGGTGACTTATATCTAACGTATTAGAAGAAACACAAAAATGGTCCTATTATCATTAAGAGAAAATAACTTATTTCTGCAAAAGCGGAAATAACCTGCAGTGCGACAGATTAGATAGTTGTATAGGTGTAAGGCCCTAACCACACCAGAGGGTCGCTATGCAACTCCTTGCAACATGCAACTAAGTTGCAACCATTATTCCCAATGGCAGTTGCAAGGAGTTGCATTGGTGTGGTTTGTTTTGTTGCAAGGAGTTGCAGCTGGTGTGGTCTGGGCCTTTATTAGGCTCAAAAATGCAAGAATGAAGAAGTAGCCGGCAACACAATGGATGTCCTTTTCACATGATTTATTTACCTCTAGAGTAGACAGACCGTTGTGTGTCTATCAGAGGTAGTAAGGTACAGTAGACAGACCGTTGTCTGTCTATCAGAGGTAGTAAGGTACAGTTATTTACCTATAGACAGACCTTTGTCTGTCTATCAGAGGTAGTAATGTACAGTACAGTAAATAAATCATGTGAAAAGGACATTCCTTGTGTGCCGGCTACTTCTTCTTTCCTATTGATCTATTATCATGCCTGCATGATGTTAGATAATAATAATAAGACTCCAGCCCCCTGGAGTCCTTTTTTTGTCTGGACTGGCAAGGACGAGACAAGGACATCTTTGATAGAGTCCCTCCCTCACTGAGTGATGCCGTTGTGTTTATTGATGTGCGAGGATGAAAGGTGTTCTGTTCAAAGAGCAGATCATAATGAATGTAGATTTTAATACACCAGAGGGAAGAGCTGTTCTGTGCCATGCTGTCACTGTCTGCCTCCAGCTACGATCGCAGCACACCACCAGCGCCAAGAAAGATCACACAGTAGCAGCACGGCCTTGGTTGTTTTTATTTGTATTATATTTCAGTAGAGTACTACAGATTAATTATTCATATTTTGAATTAAAAAGCGCAGAAAACTAAAACGACTGTGTTAAAGGGCAATAGATGACTTATAATGTTGACATGATAGTAGCCCATATATCTAGACAACTATATAGTTTGCTTTTCTTTAATAGCCAAATACAGATAATCCTTGACATGAAATTGTTTGAGAACCACTGATACTGATAGACCTGGTCTCAGGTCTCTATGGGTCTTTGGGTAATAACATCATATCCTTTGTTGAGGCCAGTGATCTGATGATGAAGCGCGAAGGTGAGCAGACGTGACGTCATTGGCAGTCCTACAGTATACAAAGCTACCAATGGCTTCTCACCGGCTGGAAAATTAATGGTCTGTCTCTATACCAAAGTTTTGCTGAAAGCTTGTCAAAAGTTGGGCCTTACTGTCAGCTTAAAATGTTCTGTCCTTGCTGTCAATCGTCCAGTTGTCAATCGTTAATTGGATGTTATCTTTGTCAGTCAAATACATGCACGCGTGTGCACACACACACACACACACACACACACACACACATACATGTTTGTATTACTATACTTGTAAGGACATCAGCATTTTAGGATAGCAATTTCATTGTTATCTGACTTACAATTAGTTGTGACGGTGTCACACTCACACAACAGATATGTAATCTCACAATGTTTCCCGCCCGAGCAAAGTATAAACCATATAAATCCATGTAACCATTTCAACCATGTTTAAATAACTATATAACCCCTAAACCTAACCTCTAATAACTAACCCCCGACACCACCAACCTGACTTTTTTTCCTAATTGTAAGCCTAAAGCTGCATTCAGACTTGAATAGTTAGAGCTGTGTAATTACATACAAAGTCATGGCAAAGATAAGAAGTCGCGCAAACGAAGCAAACGGCTACCTTGTATCTTCGCCCCGGCTGGAAAAATCCATCTGAAGCAACCTTCGCGTCCCCGCAACTCCATGCATCGCATGCTGGCAGCCAATCGGCATCGATCTTGTCCAGAACTCCGGAAATGTTTTGTCTGTTTGATATTATTCATCCAGTTCCAACTGAACTGACCGCCGGGACTCTACAACGGTTGAAAAAACAATATACAAACCCTTTGCAAAGACAAAGGAACTAATTTTGCTACTCATGAGTAGCAGGAATTATGAACCGAGCCATCTTGGTTGAACGAGTGGGTCCATTTGGTTACACTCTCAAAGTTAAATTACTGGGTTTTTTTTAATCAATTGTCCTCGCAATGTCTATATCCTCAAATATAAATATATAATAAATATATAACACATTTTACTATTTGTCTGGACAGTTGGCCCTCGCAGGTACAGTATAGTGATAATTAGCACACACACACACACACACACACACACAGTGAAGGCAGACTTTTCTGCTGTGCGTGACTCTCTCCAATTCTTCCTTGCTAAAAATACTACCGGGCTGCAGTAGTGGAGGATATGACCCGTCTACAATCATCGTGTTGAGCACAGAATTTTAATGGGGACTTGTGGCTCGTACAGAATCCATAATGGCGTCCGTATGGTTACTGTTGTTGTCTGTCCATGTCTAGCTCTGCTCGAACATTCTTAGTCACCAGCTTGTATTTCCAATTTCCAATAGTTTTACTTCTACTCCACTACATCTCAGATCCAAATATTGTACTTTTACTCCACTCCACTTCAGCCCTAAAGTATACATTTCGACCATTGTAAAATAGCACATCTATTATAAGCTCACAATGCACCGCGATGCAACGCATTGTGAGCTTTTAGATTTGCTATTTTCAAATGATTTGTATACATTTGAAATGGGATATTCTGTACATTACAAGTACATTTTGATACCAACACTTTTACTTACATACTTTTACTCAAGTTGGTTTTGAATTCCGGACTTTTAGTTGTAATGTCTACATTGCAGTATTGATACCTTTACTTGAGTACTTTTCCCACCACTATATTTCCCTACACCACTGGTTCTCACACTTTTTCATGTTGAGGACCCCCAAATGAATATACTGAATGTTTGTATATGAATGTTGGGCCGCTGACCCCCATCTGGAATTATATTGTGCCATTGCGCGATGAGACACACTGTGAGCTTGTAGATCGGCTATTGTTTTTAAAACATCATACCATAATTCTAACAATGAATGAAAGAATGAATGTCAGAAACACCGGCGTATCTCCTCATTGCCTGCACCAATCGCTCCCACTTTTCACACAGGCATTGACCATAATATGGAGGTCTTAACGGAGCCCTTTTTTCGATTTGACACATTAATGATTAATAATGAATTTATTAGTGAATTAACCTCGCAACCTCACACACCTCCGCCCCTTGGCGACACCTGCATCACAGGCCACCGTTCTCACCGTTACCCCACTGCCATGCTTCCTCTAGCTACCGCCGCAACACAACAAATAGTGCCCTATAAAATTTGGCGCCGCTGACTGTGTGTGTGTGTGTTGCATCCTTTGGCCGTCTTCTCCTACCAAATTACACCGTTTGCACACATCTCACCATGCACTGCAGCAACAGCTTGCCTGTCCACACATCAACCACTACTTTGCATTCATATTCATGTCATATTTACAGTACTACAGCCTTCACAGTGACCGGGATATTGTGTGTGTGTGTGTGTGCGCACGTGTGTGAGAGGGACGATAAACAGTCAGCAACACGTTAAATTTCTACTTCTACTAAAGAAAGAGGCAGCGATGGAGCCATAATTCCATATCCATAAATTCGGGGACATAAATTGCGCAAAATACTGTTAAACATGACGGCATCAGCCTGCTGCATCCTCCTAGCTGTTGTGTGCTAAGATAAATCACATCATACAGGACCACAACAGTCAACACGGCATTGACCAGGGTTGCCACATTGACTGAGAGGGAAACAAGCAACCAGGTCTATGAAAATGTTAACAGGCCAGATCAAGTCAGAAAATCAGAAAATAATAATAACTAGACAAAGTGCCAATCGGCACAGGTCTCCACCAGGGCAGGTCAGGTTGTGGCCTCATGGTGGCGCTATAACAGGCTGTTGAGGAAGATTTGGGCCGGAGGTTCGTGTTGGAGGGATGCAGGTACAATGTTTTTCCATGTGTGCATACATATACAGATCGATGCAGTTATAGCTAAAAACAGGAATTGGCCTGTTATAGCGCCACCGTGAGGCTGATTTTGAGGGAAAAATTGTGGCATGTCGTCCTCGGCCTAGTGAAAATGTGCGTGTATAATTTAACGGAAATTGCACACTGTGTTTGTGATTTGTGGCCTTTTTTCGAAATGGACGAATCGTGTGAGCTTTGGAAGCCAATCTTAGCCAATCAGGATGGAAGATGGGAAATGGTGGCGCTCCGTGTTGATCACATGACTATGGAGATAGTGTATACCGATTTGCGTGAAATTTGGATAAAATGTGAAGGAGTAATAATAGAAAATGTGTTTTACATATGTCGGCCTCCTGGTGGCGCTATAAAGAGCAGATGTGGAAAAATTCCAGGCAAAGGTTTTTCCTTGGCCTCTAGGGAGTTGGCATACAAAGTTATCCACAGATCCGTGCAGTTAGAGGTAAAAACACTTTTCGGCCAGTTATAGCGCCACCTTGAGTCTGAGTTGAAATTGTTCATGTGGCATTTTGTCCTCGGCCTAGTGGGAATGTGGGTGCACAATTTCACGGAAATCACGCGATGTGTTCATGATTTGCAGCATTTTGTTTGAAACTGAGCACTCCTGTGAACTTTGGAAGCCAATCTTAACCAATCAGGATGGAGTGTGAGAAATCTGAAAGAGCGGTTTTGTTGAATGGCTCTAGAGAGACTGTGTACCAATTTGCGTGATGTTTGGACAAAATCTGTAGGTGTACTGTGCAAAAACTTGTTTTGCACAAAGCGGCCTCCTGGTGGCGCTATAACAGGCCGTTCTGGAAAGTTTGGGGCAGAGGTTCATCGTTGGCATCCAGGGAGTGTGTGTGCAAAATGTGGCATCGACCGGGTTAACGGTGGCCGAGATTAGCTGCTCACGGACACACGGACGGACACACGGACGGACGGACACACGGACGGACACACGGACGGACGGAGTGCAAAACATACTCTCCCCACATGCCTTCGGCCTGGTGGAGACAATAATAAATCAATCTAGAATAAGAAACAATATTGCTGACTGTCAAACATCCTTGTCCAATGTTGTTTTAGAGCAGTGGTTCTCAAACATTTTCATGTCATGGACCACTAATATTCTATATATATATATATATTATTTATATATAATATATATATATTTACTATATATATATATATATACACCGGTATATATACAGTATAATACACACACACCGTATATCTAGGTGTGCCCCGAGATTTTTAGGCTATGAAAAGTGTGCCCTGAGACAAAAAAGGTTGAGAAACACTGCTCCAACGCACCTACCCTTTTTCACACCGCCCCCAGGCAGGCATCTGAAACAATTCCCCACACTGAACATAATTTGCTGTTCATATATTCAGAACGGGTAAGGACTAGTAGGTTAAATTAGTTAAACTGTGCTGGGCCCCACTTTGAGAACCACTATAAAGATGGACTGGTTCTGTTGGCCCACCAGTTAATTTAGTGTTCTGCTTATAAAGAGATTATATTAACCCATTTTGACCTGAGATCAGATTCTAAAAATGTATTCTACAGCCTGACAGTTTTCTGAAAAAGCTATGTTCTTCGATTTTTCAAAAATAGCAGACCTACAAGCTCATAGGCGCGCTATGAGCTTGTAGATCTGCTATTTTTCAATAGCTAAAGCATAACATAATGCTAACACCAAAAGGGGTTCCCGCCCAAAATGGGTTTTAAGATAAAGAGTTATTAATGTCTTGTTAAATATTTGTTAACAGTAACATATATTAACTATTAACAAATGCTTAACTAGCCATTAGTAAGTGATCTACTAATGTTGTTCATAATCATTAAATAATGAGTAAGACTAAGCGAACGCAGCTTGTAAATTACAATAATAACAATTAGAATAATATTTGAAGTAATATTATAATATAATGTATAGATAGATAGATTCCAGCCATGCAAAGGTTGGCTTAGAACTAAGGTTAACGTTAGACAGCTATGTGTGGTTTTAGCAATCAGTCAAATGTCATTTTTAAGCTAGCTGTGGTTGTTGTTTTTGTTGTAGAGACGGTGCTAACGTTATGTAAGCCAATGTTGGACCCAGAGATTCCAGCCAAGCAAGGGTTGGTTTAGAGCTAATGTTAACGTTAGACAGCTATGTGTGGTTTTGAAGCTTGCTGAATATCCATTCACTCACTGTCTGCTATTCTGCTAAACTAATTAACTAACAGTTTATGAATGATAACTAGTTATAGGGCATAGTTATCAAATGCTTAACAAGTCATTAATAACTCATTAACTAACAGTTTATGAATGATTTTTTTAACTAGTTATAACGGATAGTTATTCTAAAGTGTTACCTCTGCTTAACAACTTCATCCAGTGTGCACTTTGTTACATTGTGCACAAGCCCTGCCGGGTGTGTGCTCTGACAGCTCTTCACAACACTGGAGAATAGTATTAATATGTTCCTGTACGCCAGCGACAGTGTTCCACTATTCTGGGAACCTGTTGACATAATCACAAACGTTGCTTTCAGTGAGAGCTGTGGCATCACAATTCAGTTGAAGCGACTGCGTTTACATGGACAATATGTATTCATTCAGAATGAATTCATTCTGTTTACATGGACAATATGTATTCATTCAGAATGAATTCATTCCAAATAGAGAGTCATATCTGACTGTTTACATGGACAATATGTATTCATTCAGAATTAATTCATTCCAAATAGTCATATCCTACTGTTTACATGGACATTACAGTATGTATTCATTCAGAATGAATTCATTCTGAATAGAGAGTCATATCCGACTGTTTACATGGACAATATGTCTTCATTCAGAATGAATTCATTCAGAATGAATTCATTCAGAATAGAGAGTCATATCCGACTGTTGGAACCTGAACCTAAATAAACATATTCCTCTGTCCTCATTTGTTTACATGACCAAAGGATTCATTCAGAATGCTACTACTATACTAAGGGCAGACATTACATGTGCAAAATAATGCATGTATTCCAAACTCTCAGGCGTGTTTGGAACAAAGTGTTTTTTATGTTAAATATATCCCGATTCAGACGGTACTACAGTATATACCACCCATCCGAATACAAATGAAAATTAATTCGGTTCAGACCGGAATGGAATGGTCTATTCCAATTGAGGTGTTTACATGAGCATTTGTATTCTTAATCAGCAGTCATTCTGAATACAAGTGCAATATATCTGTCCATGTAAACTCTCTGGCACTATTGAGTATTAGAAACATAGATTTAGTTCCAGTCATATGGTCAGGATCTGTTGAAGTAACTAGAGCTGTGGGTTATATCGTTCAGAAAATTTTCATTCATTCTCTTTTTTTTATTCATTAATTTTGCACCCAATTTTATTTATTTATTTGGTCATTCAAAAATAGCAGATATATACAATCTATCTAATGTAAAAAAAAAAAAATCTTTGCTTCTGGGAGTCCCTGGAATAAAATATTGTGAGATGGGGTTCCATAACATGGAAAGGTTTGAGCACCACTATAATATAGCAACATAAGCTTTTCAGAAAACGTAGACGATTTAGAAGACATATTTTTTAATCGGCCTCAGGTCTTAACTCTTAATGGGTTAACCAGAACAGCCACGAAAATAGCCAATCCTACACAGCACCACCCGTTGGTCCTGATGTCTCATGAACATATTTCTGTCTCCTTCCTCTCGTCTCCAGATCTGCACCAATATATTCCGCACTCTTCCACCAAGTGACAACCCTGATTTTGACCCAGAGGAGGATGAGCCAACGCTGGAGGCTTCATGGCCTCACATACAAGTAAGACTGTAACGCTCTTAATTCTTATTTATTCTTTGTTGCACACAGGCTTGTCAAAAATGTCCCACTGAAAAAGGAGTTGACAGTTCAACTTCACAGCGTCTCCCGATCCAGAAAAAATGCCCAACAGGACCAGAGACCGAGAGTAGACCCAGTTCACCGGGTCCACCCGGGTGCATCAATTGAAAAGAATCTCGGAATTAGTCGGGTTTCGCAAAGTAAAATTCACGGGTCCATTCATTACACACAATCACCCGTGCGACAAAGTCTAAATGAGCTTTCATAACTTTCTGGTTTAGTTGTGGTAGGATGTATTTTTTTCCTACCACCTTTTTCATCTGCTTCTATCCACACACAGCTCGTCTATGAATTTCTCCTGCGCTTCTTGGAGAACCCAGATTTCCAGCCGAGCATGGCGAAGCGCTACATTGATCAGAGGTTTGTGCTTCAGGTAAGTGTCTTCATTGCATTAAGCCTTTTTCCGCTGACCCAGAGTGATTAACATGGCGCCGTCTGGACTCTGGAGTTGAGTTGTCGTCGTGCCAAATAGCTTGCATTAGCAAGTCATTCCTCTTCCATCAGTACAGACCATTTTCAGGCTTCAGCTTCACCTTTGCAATATGAGTGGATTATTATTATTAATTTTGATCATGCGTAAGCAAACCAGAACATTAACCACTTAACCCATTTTGACCTGAGATCAGATTCTAAAAATGTCTTCTACATCCTGACGGTTTTCTGAAAAAGCTATGTTTCTACATGTCAGTCGTCAGTCATTTTTCAAAAATAGCAGACCTACAAGCTTGTAGCGCACCACTCGGTGGCGCACTATGAGCTTGTAGATCTGCTATCTACCCCAGGGGTCTATACTTGGTGCCCTCCTTTTCCCCTCTACACCAAATCTCTTTGCTGAAACTAACTGATCTACAAGCTCACAACGTGTTGTGTTGCGACACATTGTGGACTTGTAGATTTTATGACAGGGATGCTATAGGGTTCTTATGATTAAGGAACAAACAACCACACACTATCTTCAAATGCAGTGAACCAACTTTAATAGGGAAACAGCAATGTTTCGGCCTATGCAGCCTTCATCGGGCTATCTTTATGGCCGAAACGTTGCTGTTTCCCTATTAAAGTTGGTTCACTGCATTTGAAGACAATGTGCGGGTGTTTGTTCCCTTTTCATTGTCGGGCACCGTACCGTCTCATATGCACCTGTCGCCTGTATGATTAAAACAGCAGTCTTGAATGAGTTTCTCAGTGGCTGCTGTTATTCAGATTTGAAGTCCTGTGACAGTCACAATGGACAGAAAAACAAAAAACAAAATAGAACACGGACGGACACGATTCGATGAGCGTATTTAAGTGGAGCTGGGGGGCTGTGCCTGGCTTGGCATTTCACGACAGCCCACCCAGGGGACGAGAGAAAGAGAGAGAGAGAGCAGAGTTATTTTATTTTTGGCCAGACCAGTGAGGTCAGCAGCACTATAGACTGACTATTGACTGTGATGACTGAGTGAAGTCACAGCGTTGGGTCGATTGTTTGGACCTAAATGGCTGTGGCTGAGAAATTGGTTGTAGAACCTGCAGTGTCGTTGTGAGGTGTGAGTCATTCACCCTAGTGGTTCTCAAACCTTTTCAAGTCAAGTACCCCCGATTGACATGTATTTGGCCACGGACATCTGAAAGGTTTTGTGAAGATTTATTTTTGGGGCTTTTTATGCCTTTATTGATGGTGAAGTGAAGTTAGACAGGGAACGGGGAGAGAGTGACACGCAGCAAAGGCTGGCCGTAGAACATAAACGGAAAAAGTGGTTACAATTTTTGTTATAGTAATTAGTTTAGCAGAGTCCCCCGGGACCCCACTTTGAGAACCGTTGGTTCATGAAATTTGCTAAATCAACAGAAATGTCGCCTTGACCTCAATCTTCAGTGCCTTGTGAGCTTGTAGAACGTCTAATTTTGCTGAATTATGGTGACATCATGCCCAGAATATGGTATATTGTTGCTATGGTGCATGTGGTTAATATTCCTGTTTGTTACATGATACATCATTCCCTCTGTAACTGGCGCCTGCTACAGCAGGCGGACAGAGCACTAGGCTGTTGTCTGTTTGTGTCTTTCACGTTCCTGTACTCTTCCCGGTTTCCTTTACAGTACGTGAGCCATCTATAGTTTTAAGGTAAAGGCCTTCTGTGCCTCCGAGCAAGGGCGAGTGGTAGAGGGAAGGGAATAGGAATTGAAATGGGAGCACAGCTCAGTCAGTGCTAGAGTGGAGGACATCACAGCAGGTAGCGATAGATCCACTGCACCAATGTTTTCTGGACACACTACAGTAGGTCAGTGGTTCTCCAACAGAGTGTCCACTGATTCGTTCTAAGTGATTTGGTCTTTTGCGCGAACGGGAACGAATTCCTTAGACATTATTAGCGTTCCTCGAGTCGTTCAGTTTCCTCTGTGTTGAAAGCCTGCTGACGCGAGGTTCAGTCAGTCAGCGGCAGAATGTTGACTGGCTGAAGAGAGACGTTGCTCTTTCGTCATTGGACTAAAGTACGTGAGGAGGGCGGAACCAGAAGTACTGAGCGGTTGAACGGTGAACATTATTAACCCATTCTGACCCGAGATCAGATTCATACGAGGTTTCCGCTGGACACACACTGGTCTGATTAACCCATTCTGACCTGAGATCAGATTCTAAAAAAATTCAAAATTATTCAAATACTTTTGATCAAGCACATACAGTATGTCAGGTGCTATATAAATGAAGTTATTATTATTATCATTGTGACTGTCCTGATTTCACATTATATAAAAACACTACCTGACAATCCCCTTTTAGCAAGTTTCCTGCAATTTCACACGTGACCCCATACAGTATGGCAGTATGCGGTCCAGCCACATGCTAGCTGCTACGTCCCACCTCTCCTTGTTTTAGAATCACAGGAGAGCTTGACTTTTCACCTGGTCGTGTCAAAGCCACAGACTGAACGTAGAGACATGGTAACGTGTGGGCAGCAGTGGAATGCCGACTGGCCCACATCCGAGGTGAACTAAGTACATTTACTCAAGTACTGTACTTGAGTACGGTTTTGAGTTTTCGAGCGGTGCCTCCGCTCCATTACGCAGCTATGTGTGTCTCTATGCATGTAATGTATGTGTGTCTGTGTCTGTCTGAGCACGGCCAGCTGCAACACCTAAAGTGAGGCGGGCTTATAGGTTGGTAAACCAATAGGAAGTCGTTGTCTGTTCCAGCGCTTTGTCCCGCCCTCTATGCCCAGAAAAGCATAATGTTCTTCAGGCTACAAAAGATTTTTAAACGTGTGAAATGGGACATTCTGCATAATGAGTGCTTTCTACTTTTTGTACTTTACTTTTGATTTTGATAACTACACTTTTGTACTTTTACTCAAGTAAATATGTACCGGTAATCGTTTTTTTCCCTCCGTGTCATCAGTGCCCATACCCTAGTTGAGGTTGGCAAAATGGCCTTTCTGTGTGGAGTTTGCATGTTCTCCCCGTGTCCCCTAGGGTAGGTAGGTACCCTCACAAAAAACATGCAGTAATCCTGGTCTCTATACTTACTCCCCCTGGCCAGCCAGGGCGCCTTATGGAGGGCAATGGGATGACGTGAGGGAGTGTAGTGCCCAGGATTACATTAGATAATTGGCCCTGGGTGAAAGAAAGAAAGAACGGGTTGCAAAAAATTGTGGGATATTTATTTAATTATTTTTTTTACTTACATTTTTAATCCAGGTCTTTTACTCTGAACGGAGTAATTAATTCCCATATTGATACTTTTTTCCTAAGTAAAACATGCCAGTACTTTTTCCACCACTGCGTGACTTTCCATGATGTGATTGCGTCTTGGTGGCAGGTGGAGGAAGAGCTTTAACATAGCTCCTTATTATTTACTCTCCTGGAGGACGGGGGGGGGGCGATGGAGGAGGACAGGACAGAGGCACGGAGCGGAACTGCAGCTTTCTACTCTCACTTTTAGTTTGGCAAATGGCACGAGTGTGTTTTAGGCTTTGAGCGTCAACTAAAATGCTGTGATTGTGACAGCGCTCAAGCTCCGGCTTCTGCAAGCAGAATGTCCGCTGGACACGTTTTCATTCAGATGTTGTGCTGCTGGGTAGTTTACCACTACATTGTTAACAACATGGTTAACTTGATTACTTCAGAGCATACCTATTTATACAACGGTGGGTGCTAGGCCAATAAGGCAATATAGGAAAGGAGACCCGCACACCGGTTTCAGGCAAAGGATTTCCTTTATTTCAGCTTAGCGACAACGTTTCGATCTCAACGGATCTTAATCGGGTCAGTATAGTGATATATTTATACTGACTATACTGACCTGATGAAGATCTGTTGAGATGAAAACATTGTCGCTAAGCTGAAATAATAAATAAAGCAAATCCTTTGTCTGAAACCGGTTTGCGGCTCCTATCTCCTGTCATAACTTGATTACTTCATCATCATTTAATTACTGTCCTTTTTGTTATTGAGATTTAACCCTGTGCAGTTATTATACTTTTGCAGACACCAATCTGAAAATATGTTGTGGCAGGGACCTACCCCATACAAGAGTTTTGTTGTTAAAATGTTTCAACAATATTCCAAATAATTAACTTTTTTAAGACTTTTGTGGTAAAAAAAATGCAATATTTATTTAGTCATAGTTTTAGTCATTCGTTTTCATCTAGTTTAATTTGGTTTTTGTCAGTGGAGGGAGAAAAAATGGTAGTCGACGAACATATACTTATAGTCATAAGTGGACAATTGTGGACATGAATGTCGATGTCTCTCTATTGCAGGGCTTTATTCATAAACGGCACTGTGAAAGGAAGAGCATAGATGAGGTTGTTAGCACCTTGGTGGGGGGTCCTGGGTGTGGTGGTGGGGGGGGGGGGGGTTAGAGGAAGTGCCAGAGGTGGTGAGTGACATCCTGGTGCATTGCACAGCCTGTTTACCTTGCTGGTGCAGTATAGTCATTCCTCCCTAAGGCTTGTCAATCAGCATACCGCCATTATAGGTCCATGTGTCAGCCAGTGGTGTCGGCTACACACAGAAAATGCACATGATATGACAGTGACACATGCACAGTTGCACGCACGTCATACACACACACACACACACTCACACTTTGATTCAAAGGGCTTTATTGGCATGAGAAAACATACGTTTACACACATACATACACACACACACACACACAAACATGATTCTGCATCTTGTGCTAAATGTGGAGGACTCTGTTCACCTTGATTCTCACATCACAGATTGAGACGGACCAATGAAACACACACACACACACACACTTATGTAAAATCACTCTAGTTGTGTAGGTGTGTCATCATAGTTCATAATGTCAGGTGTTTTTGTAGGAAATCTTAATGAATGTAAATGTATTCTTGGCTCTCATCTGATCTAGTATCAACCCATGAATCCTAGCATCCCTTTTCAGGGCATGTCATGACATCAGCCACGCATTTGACAAAAATAGACGATCTACGTTAGCATGGCTATTTTTGGTGTGTAAGGGGGAAAAAGACAGACCCCTGGGGGACCCCAGTCAACAGAGTATATTGTCTGTCGGGTGGAAACCTCATTTGTAACAAAATAACACACAAAATAAATTGAATATGGAGATAAGCGTGCCCAACAGCAACGGCTTTAAGTAGTTAAAATGGGTCAACTACCAGGCTTGTCTTTTGGTTGCAGCAAAAGATGAGCCTTTAAAAACAAAACCTGATGTTTCCCAGGACACCGCAGTCACAGTGGGCGTCGGGAGGGTTTAGAAATAGCAGGCTGTTTGGCTTGAGAAGAGAATCCATGTTCAGACTGAGCTCTTGTCTCCCAATTAGTGCTGTGGTGTTGATGTACAGTAATCCAGGTCATTTTAACGCATCCACTGCCATTGATGAGATATCTCGTCAATTGAAATCCAACTATAGTGTTACCATCTACAGAGTCAGGTTACCAAGTATTTATTATTGATTCTCTGTTCACTAGAGCCAATTATGAGAACCTCTGTCTTATCCTCATCTAGTTTGAGAAGGTTCTCTTCTCACTCATCCACCATTTGATGCTGGAGAGACGGGTCAACAACAGGTAAAGAGCACAGGGATTGTCTGGAGCTACGGAAAGATATAACGTATTGTCAACATAAAATGGAAATCTCCCAGCGGCAGAACAATAAAGGACCAAGAGTTGAGCCATGTGGAATACCAGAGCAGATGTCGTGCTACATTGACAAAGTAGCTTCTGCCTGTTAGGTAGGAGGAAAACCAAAACAAGGCCGTGCTTGACAAACCTATCCAGTACTGAATGATCAATTGTCTCGAATGCAGTCATTAAATCAAGGATTAGGAGAACGGACAGATTCAGTGCTGTGACCTTTCTTGAAGCCAGATTGGAATTGGTTATGCACCTTATTGTTCTGTAGAATCGCATCCGACTGATGAAAGATGTTCTTTTCTAGGACCGTGCCCAGAAAGGTCAGAAATTGGTCTGTAATTTCCCAGCACAGAGGGATGCTGTGATTAAATATTGATCCTTACTTCAAGCATTCGAATTCAATAACTCTGACAGAGTGCTTCTTCATAGCCAGGTGTGACTGATTATGTCATCAAACATAGTTTCTAATGTGCATGCTTGTTCAGTTAAACTATTTTACAGTATTTCAAGTGGACCCCCAAAACCAAGATTTAAATCATATAACGGCTAATATATCAACTGTGGCGACTCCAGTGTGAGGTTTTCACTGTCAGTGGGCCAACACCATGCAGATAACATAGTAACAAATCATCACTGTCATTTATCAAGTGCAGAGTCAACACAACCATCTATTAGGATATTTTACAGCACGGTGTGTGTCGTGTGTGCTTCCGTATGTTGACAAGCTTTATGGATATACTGATTTCCTTTTCTAGCAGCAGTTGGCACCTGCCCACAGTGCCAAAACTACTAGTAATTGGTGTACTGACCAATACCATGGTATTACTTAAGTAACAGACCAGTCAACTGGCCTGACCTGAACCCTACAGAGAATGTATGTTTTATTGTCAAGAGGAAGGTGTGAGACACTATACTGTAGATTCAACAATACAAATTAGTTTAAAGCTGCTATCAAAGCAAATCTGGGCTTCCATAACACCTCAACAACACCACAGGCTTATCACCTCCATGCCACGCCGCATTGATTAACCCATTCTGACCTGAGATCAGATTCTAAAAATGTCTATTACATCCTGACAGTTTCATTATTAACCCATTCTGACCTGAGATCAGATTCTAAAAGTGTCTTCGATTTTTCAAAAATAGCAGACCTACAAGCTCGTATCGCGCCACTCGGTGGCGCGATATGAGCTTGTAGATCTGCTATTTTTCAATAGCTAAAGCATAACATGATGCCAACACCAAAATGGGTGCCCGGTCAGAATGGGTTAATAGTAGGCCAGACCACGTATCTAGTGCATACTGTAAATTAACATACTTTTCGGATGGTTGACATTTCTGTATTATAAATATGTCTTTTAGTGGTCTAATAAAATATTCGAATATTTTGAGATACAGTAGGATGGTTAGATTTTCATCAGATGTATGCCAGAATATTTCTAGTATTGCAGTATTGAATTGATACTCTTACTTCTGGGCGGGAACCCTTTTTGGTGTTAGCATTATGTTATGCTCTAGCTATTGAAAAATAGCAGATCTACAAGCTCGTAGTGCGCCACCGAGTGGCGCGCTACGAGCTTGTAGGTCTGCTATTTTTGAAAAGTCGAAGAACGACATAGAAACATAGCTTTTTCAGAAAACTGTCGGGATGTATAAGACATTTTTAGAATCTGATCTCAGGTCAAAATGGGTTAACCCATTCTGACCGGGCACCCATTTTGGTGTCGGCATCATGTTATGCTTTATCTATTGAAAAATAGCAGATCTACAAGCTCATATCGCGCCACCGAGTGGCGCGATACGAGCTTGTAGGTCTGCTATTTTTGAAAAATCGAAGACACTTAGAATCTGATCTCAGGTCAGAATGGGTTAATAATTAAACTGTCAGGATGTAATAGACATTTTTAGAATCTGATCTCAGGTCAGAATGGGTTAAGTAAATAATTCTGAGTACCTTTATCCACCACTGAAGGCGCCGCAGGGCTCTGTGCGCTGACTGTGAAGCCTGCGGAGAAGGCCAAGCTGCCTCACAGATAGCAGATGTGTGTCAGTGACAGTCTTTCCTCAACCGCTCGGGCTGCGCTAAGCAACCATGCACTAATGACTCATCACACACAGCTGAAAATAGCCATTCCTATGCCACGGGTATAAATCTATATACGATACGCTGCCTTTAGGCTTTACGCGATGAGTCAGTTACATAACGTGGGCCTGCCTGCTGCTGGTAAGATGTGGTGCTGTTATTTATTTATGCCAATTTGTTCAGATGACAACCATGCAGCGAGGCGAGCTGGTTGCTGTCTTCAGGGGGGTCTATTTATACCAATAGATACTATTTTTTTGTTTTGTTTTGTTCCAGACAATGTTTCCTCAACATTTTAATCGGTCTGAACAAACACTCCAAACTTCCGAGCGCAACTTGAACAACTCTTGAGCAGCATAATGAGTGCACTGTGTACATTACGCTTATGTCAAGTTATGGCTTATTCAAATCTAATTACAGAATAAGTAACAGTTGCATTGATTGATTGACTGAATACTTTATAATTCAGAAATGTAAACCGTACAGTCAAACACTTAGTCTAATAGGATATCACTGAAAAAGTCCTTGCGGTCTTGTTTCCATTCAGGTCCTGGGTATTCATAGTCATGACGTGAAGATTTACGACAAAATTCGAATCATCACAATGTTTTTTCTTTAAAAGACTGGTACAGGTACGGAGAAAAAAGGAATTGGTTCATGAAGAGGTCACACTTGACTATGACCTTTGGCCTGCTGAAAGGTGGATTTCCAGGCCTGTTTTAAAGGCATTTCTTTGAGGGTAGGGGTCAGGGTGGCAGTCCTGTAGAAGCAGTATCTACCCATGTTTGTTTTAAAAGTGGGTGGTACCAGATCGTTGTTCTCACTTCCTCTAGTATTGTGGCTGTGGGTGTCACTTTTTAGGTATGCAGGTACAGGGGGCATAGAGGGCAAAGCTGCATTTACAATTTTAGATGTCAATACCAATTTAAATTGCTTCACTCTGTCTTCTACCCGGAGCCATCAAAATGGGTAGCAAAAATATGGGTCATGGGCCCCAGGCCGAGATGTAGTTGAATTACTTTGGGGTCCAGCTAGAGTCCTGTGTTGACAAAAGGAATATTTTTTGATGTTGAGAATCACTGGGTTAAACTGTAGAATATAGTTAATTCATAGAAAATGCAATAATAGCCTACATAGCCATGAAAACGGGGCGTGGTTTAGAAAAGCTTCAGTCTATTTTTAGTTTGTACCTGGAGTAAGTGTGTTATATCTGCTGTGCACAGGGGAACCATGGCTTAGTTTAATTATATCCGTGGTCTTTTTCAGTCGCTTTCCATACGCGATGCAAAAGTACATTTTGCATCACATTTATTTTGGTACGGGCACAGCCACATTGTTTCGCGCTGGACAAAACGATGCCAGCCGGACCAACGTTAATGCACGTAGGACCACATTTTCGACAGTAGGGACAGTAGTTTAGTTTTGTATGTGGAAAACATTTGTTGTGTAACTGTGAGCGATTCTTGCGGTGCGTCTGATCGGATAGCTGCGCGCGCTGTGTGCGGATGTAATTGAAGACCTGTGGATGTTCTGTGATGGGTGTGTAATAATGGTTGTCTGTGGATGTTCTGTGATGTGTGTCTTTCAGCTGCTGGAGCTGTTCGACAGCGAGGACCCCAGGGAGAGGGACTTCCTCAAGACCATCTTGCATCGGATCTACGGGAAGTTCCTGGGTCTGCGAGCCTTCATCCGGAAGCAGATCAACAACATCTTCTTGCGGTGAGAGAGATAAATGCATGGGGTTTGCATGATTTCAGTCATTTGGATTCCATAGAAGTCCTCCTCCCTGTCCAGTATCACTACGCCATAAAACCATAGTTCCATGTGACAGAGGGGTCAAAGTTGAACGAAAGTTGCTCTATTTGGTACAAATAGGTCAACAATACAACGGGCGGACGGACGGACCCACACACACAAACGGAGTGCAAAACATACTATCTCCCCATGCCTTCGGCCTGGTGGAGACAATGACGGTAGTTTTGTGGATTCATTTATTTTTAACGAGTGGCCCACAGTGCACCCCACCAAACTACTTAATATTCACCAAAACCAGACCAGAACTCCCACCACGGGACTCAGGCAATCAATGAATACCTTTACAACCACTATATTAATGGCAAGAATTTCCTACAGCTTTAATACCAAAAGTCTGAACTAACCCTTTAAGGAACCCTGAAGGAAACGAGCTCACTTCCACCGTGAAACAAGCTCACTTCTACGGTGGAACATATTTTTTATGTATTATTCTTTTTGAAAAATATAAAAAACATGTTTGGAAATTGTTTTATAATATTGATAATGCTTATTACATAAATCTTCTCTTCCTGGGTTTCCCTGGCCCAACCTTGTCAGATGGGTCTGCGGCCAAATGCATATCAATTCAGGGGTCCTCGACATGAAAAGCTTTGCGAACCATTGCTCTATAGTGCCGTGACAGACATTGAATCATTGCTCTATAGTGCCGTGACAGACATTGAACCATTGCTCTATAGTGCCGTGACAGACATTGAATCATTGCTCTATAGTGCCGTGACAGACATTGAACCATTGCTCTATAGTGCCGTGACAGACATTGAACCATTGCTCTATAGAGCCGTGACAGACATTGAACCATTGCTCTATAGTGCCGTGACAGACATTGAATCATTGCTCTATAGTGCCGTGACAGACATTGAACCATTGCTCTATAGTGCCGTGACAGACATTGAACCATTGCTCTATAGTGCCGTGACAGACATTGAACCATTGCTCTATAGTGCCGTGACAGACATTGAATCATTGCTCTATAGTGCCGTGACAGACATTGAACCATTGCTCTATAGTGCCGTGACAGACATTGAACCATTGCTCTATAGTGCCGTGACAGACATTGAACCATTGCTCTATAGTGCCGTGACAGACATTGAACCATTGCTCTATAGTGCCGTGACAGACATTGAACCATTGCTCTATAGTGCCGTGACAGACATTGAACCATTGCTCTATAGTGCCGTGACAGACATTGAACCATTGCTCTATAGTGCCGTGACAGACATTGAACCATTGCTCTATAGTGCCGTGACAGACATTGAACCATTGCTCTATAGTGCCGTGACAGACATTGAACCATTGCTCTATAGTGCCGTGACAGACATTGAACCATTGCTCTATAGTGCAGTGACAGACATTGCATCATTGCTCTATAGTGCCGTGACAGACATTGAACCATTGCTCTATAGTGCCGTGACAGACATTGAACCATTGCTCTATAGTGCCGTGACAGACATTGAACCATTGCTCTATAGTGCCGTGACAGACATTGAACCATTGCTCTATAGTGCCGTGACAGACATTGAACCATTGCTCTATAGTGCCGTGACAGACATTGAATCATTGCTCTATAGTGCCGTGACAGACATTGAACCATTGCTCTATAGTGCCGTGACAGACATTGAACCATTGCTCTATAGTGCTGTGACAGACATTGAACCATTGCTCTATAGTGCCGTGACAGACATTGAACCATTGCTCTATAGTGCCGTGACAGACATTGAACCATTGCTCTATAGTGCCGTGACAGACATTGAACCATTGCTCTATAGTGCCGTGACAGACATTGAACCATTGCTCTATAGTGCCGTGACAGACATTGAACCATTGCTCTATAGTGCCGTGACAGACATTGAACCATTGCTCTATAGTGCCGTGACAGACATTGAACCATTGCTCTATAGTGCCGTGACAGACATTGCTTATTTGCTTCCCTCCCATGAACCATGGGAGGGAGGAGGTCTGAGATGAGTTGAGCCAGAGAACTCATTCCTCTCTGTACAGACAGACGACCCTAAAGCTGCAACAACAGACGCAACGTAACTCAAGAGCAAACACTCCGGTCCTCCTCACATCATCGACGGGGACGTGTTTGATCGTTGTCACCCTGGTTGCTGTGATACAGCAGGATTCAACGCTGGCTGGCGCAAATAACAGGGGGCACTCGACGTCGCGTCCAACAGGCAAAGTGGCACCGAACGGATGTTTCCACTTTGGCCATCTGCTGTCGGGGGTTAAAAATAGTGCCACAGTTGCCAAGCGCTGCTGCTTCCAATGGGTACCGACCTACTGTACCACCCGGCCAGTTGAACATGGGTGGCTCATAGAACAGTGGTTCTCAAACTGTGTCATGCCAAGACATAACCCCATCTCGTGTGTGTGTGTGTGTGTGTGTGTGTGTGTGTGTGTGTGTGTGTGTGTGTGTGTGTGTGTGTGTGTGTGTGTGTGTGTGTGTGTGTGTGTGTGTGTGTGTGTGTGTGTGTGTGTGTGTGTGTGTGTGTGTGTGTGTGTGGGGTCTTGCAGGTTCATCTATGAGACGGATCACTTCAACGGTGTGGCTGAGCTGCTGGAGATCCTGGGAAGGTCAGTGCACTAACATGTATAGTAGAGAAACATATATATATATCTGCACGCCGTCTTCATACCGCTCCCAAACCTTATTAGACGCAACTCGCATCGTTTCCACCTACACGAGGTACAAAGAAAATGGGCATATCATTGGAGATGTCATATAGGAAAAAGTGGGCAGGACTCGCATCATCTACTGTACAATGAAAAGTGTTTTTATTCAGCAGCAGGAAAAGATTGAACAACGTTTCGACATTGTAGGTGATGTGAGATACTTGACAAAGACCGCAAACATAGAACACACCTGGGGCATGATGATGAGCCAATTAAAAAAAGCATTTGAAATCAACAATTCTCAATAAACCAGTAGCAATCAATGAAATGAGTCACCCATAGTGTCAGAATAAACATTGAAACCGGTCAAACTCATTCGCATTCTCTCATCAGGTGTTTACGGTATGGACAACATAATCCCATTACACAAACATCAATATCAGTACCCCGATCACAAAGCATGTCCCAAAAAGGCTACACAGAGTGGTAATGTAATGTAGGAGCAGTGGAGAGGAGCCGCAGGGAAAACATGGTCACGTGAGCACAACCACGTCGGTCACCTGACCACGTCCAGTCACGCAGCATAAACCTAGTTCACAAGCCTTTCATACCCGCTGGTATAAAGTCTCAAACAGACTCCCATAACGCTTAAATGTGTATTAATGGAACCAAGTGGACCCATAAGGGTCCATTTAGTTCAATTTTTACACTTTCAGAGTCACAGACCTGTAAGGGTACATTTGGACCCTATAGGACTTTGACTTTAAATGATGTATTTAAGTTTGTTCTTTTTAAATACGCGTGTTGTGACGGATGGACGTCTTTTCTTTCACGTGGAAATGTTGTAACCGCAATCATCGGTTCTTAAGTTATGGGCCGTTGAATGAATAAAGCTAAAAAGGCAATCTGGGAAAAGAGAGCTGGTATATCTGCTATTTATTTTCTTCTTTTTTTTAAGTGGAAAAATCTCCAATCTGTGACTACTGATTTTTGAAGGCATTTGTAGAATCGGCCTCAATAATGTTAATTTGTCCCATCTAAATTCAAGTCAAGCTGCATACGGTAATAACATGGTGTCATTGTGTCATTGTCAGTGTTGTTTTCGTCGACTAAAACTAAGATGAAAAATGTTCGTCGACTACCTTTTTCCACTGACAAAAACGAATGGAAACTAAATGAAAACTAAGCTATGATGACTAAAACTAAGACTAAATATACTGACAATTTCGTCGACAAATAAAAACTAGACTAAAATGTTAGGAAGGGACTAGTGGACAAGAGATCCACTATAAGTCATTTTACTCTTGGTTGCATGCTGAAAATAGCTGATCTACAAGCTTGTAGATCAGCTATTTTCAGCAAGTGTCAAAACACTCATTACGACGGCATCAAGGCCCACCAAAACACATTTTAGTCGACTAAATCACCTGTAGATTTAGTCGACTAAAATCTTATGACATTTAGTCGACTAAAACTAGACTTAACACTAAGACATTTCCAGGTGACTAAAATGTGACCAAAACTAAATGAAGTTTCAGTCCAAAGACTATGACTAAACTAAAATCGAAATTTGCTGCCAAAAACAACACTGGTCTGTGTGCACCACAGTATCATCAATGGCTTCATAACATGTAATAACATGGTGTCATTGTGTCTGTGTGCGCCACAGTATCATCAATGGCTTCATAACATGTAATAACATGGTGTCATTGTGTCTGTGTGCGCCACAGTATCATCAATGGCTTCATAACATGTAATAACATGGTGTCATTGTGTCTGTGTGCGCCACAGTATCATCAATGGCTTCATAACATGTAATAACATGGTGTCATTGTGTCTGTGTGCGCCACAGTATCATCAATGGCTTCATAACATGTAATAACATGGTGTCATTGTGTCTGTGTGCGCCACAGTATCATCAATGGCTTCATAACATGTAATAACATGGTGTCATTGTGTCTGTGTGCACCACAGTATCATCAATGGCTTCATAACATGTAATAACATGGTGTCATTGTGTCTGTGTGCACCACAGTATCATCAATGGCTTCATAACATGTAATAACATGGTGTCATTGTGTCTGTGTGCACCACAGTATCATCAATGGCTTCATAACATGTAATAACATGGTGTCATTGTGTCTGTGTGCACCACAGTATCATCAATGGCTTCATAACATGTAATAACATGGTGTCATTGTCTCTGTGTGCGCCACAGTATCATCAATGGCTTCATAACATGTAATAACATGGTGTCATTGTGTCTGTGTGCACCACAGTATCATCAATGGCTTCGCGTTGCCCCTGAAGGCGGAGCACAAGCAGTTCCTGATGAAGGTGCTCATCCCCATGCACACTGCTAAAGGACTGTCCCTGTTCCATGCTCAGGTAGGACCTGGCAACATCACTACATGATCACCTTAAATCACAAGTATTACAGATAATCACTCATTGTGTTGCATAATTGACACAGTTGTTTCCGTGTTGAAAAATGTTCATTCACTCTTTTTTTGTTTCCTCTAGTTTGTCATTTTTGTTTTGAGCAAATTGTGAATATACTGTAAAATGATTAAATATGGCCTATTTTGGCCATAGTACATTATTTGTTTTGATTATTGGAATACATTTATTTGTATATTGAAGTTATTTGGCGTGTATCTAATATCTATCCCGTGCAGTTTCTGTTTGTCTGTAGGTCTAAAAGTCAACTGGAAAAGAAAACATTCAATTGTTAATCGCATTTATTCTGTCGATTACTTTACTTGCTACAGATTAATCGAATAAATAAGAAGTATGTTTTTTTCGGGAAATTAACAAATTGATGTGAAAAGGTTATAGTTGAATCTTTATAATTGACAGAATCGATTTTTCTGATTTAAGCACATAACATAATAAGCCATGTTTTGTACTATACTGCTACAGTGACATCTAGTGGCGGTGAAGTGAAACGACCTTCATACTGTTCATACAGGTTCTAACTTTGTTTTCTGTTGTTCAGCTGGCCTACTGTGTTGTCCAGTTCCTGGAGAAGGACCCCACACTCACTGAACCGGTTCGTCTTGTTTGTTCTTCTTAGAATGCCTATTATTGGTGATGGAATGCATGCGATACAGTGTTGATTTCATAGACTAAAAACTGTGATGAAAAATGTTCGCTTACTACCTTTCTTTTCACTGACAAAAACTAAGCTTTGATGACTAAAACTAAGAATAAATATATTGACAATTCCGTCAAAAAAAAAAAAAAACTACACTACACTAGTGGAGAAGTAGCCTCGTGGACCCAGGCGTTTTGGTTTCAAAAGAAGACCAAAAAAAAGCCATAATATGATGATTGTTATTTATTATATTTATTATGTTCCTCTCTGTTATCTGCAGGTAATCCGTGGACTGTTGAAGTTTTGGCCTAAAACCTGCAGCCAGAAGGAGGTACAGTATTGTCACTATGATATGAAATCTACAATCTGGTCATTTTAAATGAATCAAATGTTATTATTGTCTCTATGGTTGAGTAGTTAGTACAATAGGAAGTTAATTTGTATGGTAGAGTATGTTGATACAATATAAAGTTCATCTGTATAGTAGAGTATGTTAATACAATATAAAATACATCTGTATGGTATGTTAATTCAATACAACTAGCACATCTGAAGTGCGTAGAGGTGGTCTCTCTACCCTTCCATTGAGACATCTAGACACTGGTATCACGTAGTGCACCTACTGGTTGACAATATCAATAATGTTATTTGAAGTACATGGCGTATCCAATTCGACACTAGACGCGCCGCCATCTTTGTTGTTGTTCGGTCATTGTAGCTGTTACCTCTCTCTGTCGGGAGAGGAGATAAAAACAGATAGATTGTAGCATTAACAGATGTTATTCTTCTCATAATCGATAAGAACACCTGAACAAATGCTATGTGAGGGATATCCCTACCAATGCCTGCCCTTTTCCAATAGAATGTAATTAGAATGATTACTGTCATCGCTCTGTTGTTATTTTTAGTTTTCAAAGTGGGGTCCAGGGACCCTCAGGGTTCGTTGACGGGGTTCCAAATGGACCCTTAAGGGTCTGCAACTCTTGAGAGTGGAACAAATGGACCAACCAATCCTTTTGTTCCACTCTCTGGGTAATGAGGGGGACCTTGAAATGAAACGGGTTTGAGAACCACTGGTTTTCACACGGTCGGTCTCTTGTCCAGGTGATGTATCTGGGGGAAATAGAGGAGATTTTGGACGTCATTGAGCCCACACAGTTCAAGAAAATTGAGGAGCCGTTGTTCAAGCAAATCTCTAGATGCGTGGCCAATCCCCACTTCCAGGTATGCTTGGAGCTTGCACACATCACACACACACACACACACACAGACACACACACACTTGCATCTTGTGTACTGTAAGAGTACAACTATTTTGTCATTGTATATTTACGTGGTGAAATTATGAATGAATCTCAGTTTTCAGCTGGGTTGATCTGATGTGTACTCATATTAACCATATGAACCCTAAATTGTCCCTATTCTTAGCATGTCATAAAAGAAAATAGCAGACTATATAGACTTGTATACTGGGGATGGTCGTTATCGCACCCATCATTGTATTATATGTCATATGACAAGTGGGTTGGCCATCTATCCATTTTGGCCATTTATCTTTACTTTTTAAGAGCCTGCCCAGGGACTACAGATGAAATTTAGCTTTGGCTAACTCTGGCCCATTTACATTGATGTGAAAACTGACATGTTGATTAATGAGTGCTGTCCCTGTCAAATAAATAAATAAATAAAAATCTCTCGCAGTTCGTAGAGAGCAACGTTTATTTTATTTCTTCATAAGGCCTTGTTTGGTAAGCTTCCTTTGTACCTATCCTGGCTTAGTCGCTTTTAGAACCAACGGTTACTGGACATAGAACACATTCACAGACTCGCATTAGATATACCATACCACGTGAGAACAGTGAAAAAGGAAAGACTGCTTTCATTCATTTTTCTCCACACAAAATGGTACAAACTTCAGGACTTTGTGATTGGTCTCCATAGAGACATATAGTGTATACTCTGCCTTAAATTCGAGCGTGGGTTTTGGCGTATGCCCACGTCAACAAACTCAACATGGCATTTATCAAGTGATCCTATAATGCCAATCCTAGCGTGAATTAGGTCTGAGCGACCGACCGTTATTTAAATAACACGGCCTTAAATACTCCTCAAAATGCCCTGATTTTACGACACGAATAAACGCAATACGACCAAACAACGTATGGAAAGCTTAGAGTTATATGATGGAAAGCCAATAAACAAGAGTTTCCTCCGCTCGCATCGTTGCCTGTCATGTCCGTGCACATCACGATAGATAGCCATGGCTGCAGTGACTGGGGCTGTCAATTATATGAACGTTTATGGAGTGACTGATTATATGCGTAGCCTAAACAATGATGGAGGCATGGTGTGTGGTGGGCTGGTTGTGTTACCGATCTCCGAATATGAAGATATTCCAGCACAGGCAGCGCTCGCCAAATCCTCTCCTATGCGCTCATGCAAAGCACTGTTTAAATGGCTTAAGCATCTAACTTGTAACATTGTAAATATTGTTTTTAATTGCACAATTTTAATTGCTTGTACACTTGGAGATATCCTACCAATTTAAAATGACATGCCTCTACCAACATATATATTTTTCACATGTATTTAGTTTTATAGTTTTTATAGTACATTTTAGGAGTGAATACATTATGTTTAGATGCCCGTCACTGGTCAGACAATGTGTCTACGACGTGTAGCCACGGGTGCAGACAAAGCCTACGACAGCTACCGACCAGACGTGAGTTTTGGCGTGGCGTACGTCAAAGTTCAAAGTCACGCTGGAATGATAAATGCCGAAGATTGCTGTGATCTCGCCGTACCCCCATGTTTGGGTGTAAATCACATTGATAAATGAGGCCCCGGTGCTTCTTGATCTTGAGGACACAATAGTGTTTCATGTAACACTTTATTTATTTGCATTTGTACCGGTAGTTCAAATGTTTGTTATTGTTTTTCATTATCGGCATTGTGTTTTATACGCTGCGATCAGAGCGTGAGAGCTTGCTCTCAATGGTCTTCCCTGAATAAATAAAGGAAAAAGAAATAAAGAAAGATTCTGTTACCTCTCCTACCCTGCAGGTGGCTGAGCGAGCGCTGTATTTCTGGAACAACGAGTATATTCTCAGCCTGATCGAGGAGAACATCGACAAGGTCCTACCAATCATGTTTGGCAGCCTCTACAGGATCTCCAAAGAACACTGGAATCCGTATGTATTCCGTTCCGGGTGCTTTTCAGTTCAAGCCACAATGATGTGTCACAACTCACAACTGAGCTGATAATTCTTAATCACATGAAGCTCCTGGCGCAACTTAACTATTCTGGGTTTGCCTTCATAGGTAAAGATTCCGCAAACCTACAGTAGGTCGTTCTTACCAGCTTAACGTTGGAGATCGGCTATTTTCAGTGAATAGATGTGGTGCAGGTTGGGAGAAACTAATAGTCATACTCGTGCTCATTAACACATAGGCGGACACATAGATACATAGGTTAATAGGTGAACACAGACATTGCTGTTCCTTGGAGGGAGCTGTAGTTAGTATAACGAAGTATAGCATTAATTTACCTTCTTTTTTTTTTTTAAGAAAAAAAGAAACATCGAGAGATACAAGGTTTCAGCCCGACAGCAAAGGAAAGTGAATGGTGTTTAGGTTGTGCAGTCTCAATGACAGTTACACGGGCAATCATAGCTTGAGAGCTACTGTGGACCATTATGTGGTTGTCAGTCGATCTTCCTGGCAAACCATTGATTTGACTTGTGAATCATGGACTTTCCTGGCAGCAGCATTGATTTTTAGTTTGTTAAAACCTTTCATTCTGTGGCTTCGTACAAATGTTCAGTCCGTGTGCGATTTCTGATTGCTGTTTGATTGCTGCTCTCATTTTCAATGGGAGTCGCATGGTTTGACCAATCATTTTTGTTTGATGAGGGGGGAGGGGCAGAACACCATCAGCAATCAGCAATCAAACACAAATGTCTGATCAAACCATGTGACTCCCATTGGAAAAGCATTGTGGTGGCCCACTGCTGGAGTTTTTTTACTAACCTTTGAAGAATCACCCGGCCGCGAACGTAGTTCCATTTCACGAAAATCCCCCTTAAAATAGTGTGATGGTTTTTCATAAAAGTTTGTCCAAAAATATTCCACAGTCCAAAACAACAACAACGGGGAACAGAGCGACATGGATGCCGCCATTACGCTCCATAGACTTTGCATTGCCCCTCAATTACCCAGAAGCCCTGAGAAGCCAGCCTCAGTGATATATTTTTTCCGGTCACGTGAACCAAACATGTGACGTATCCTAGAGTGTCTGAGGAAAACCTTGTCTTAAAAGTGATCAAATACGGTGAATTAAATATAGAAAACATAACTCGTGTTTGGGAGGGAAAGAGGTTAGACCGACGGCTGCGGCAGCATGACTTTATCTCTGAAGCACGTCTCCATGTAGTCTTTTTCGGTACTATTCTGAATTCAATTCGATTGTGAAGTTTGTCAGAAAGACTTCGGGTTTTAGGGTGTCTTTCATTTAAAACTGCCTCAGGTTTTAGAAGGCCTTTTCAAAATGGGCCTCAGGTCTAAATGGTTTAAAAAGGGTCCCTTGAGTTTGTCGAAGTATGTTGTCTGTGGTGTTGTTGCAGGACCATCGTCGCACTGGTCTACAATGTGCTGAAGACACTGATGGAGATGAACAGCACTCTATTTGACGAGCTCACCGCCTCTTACAAAGCAGACAGGCAACGGTGAGTCCATGTCGACCAGTCGTGCACTAGAGCAGTGCTTCTAATAGGGGATTCACACTGAGACGGACTGAATCCGTTTCATTGGAACCGTTTCCGAATACGGTTGCCTGGTCCCCGATGGCCATGATTCACATTGCCCGAGATTCAACAGCGCACGGGTACACTTGCATAACACACTTTAATCCTCCTGATGACGGTGTGCTTGATGGCTAGCGCGCACGGACACTGACCATCAACTGTGCGACATTGTCTCAAATAAATCCAGACACACTGCATTGCATTGCCTCTTTGGCTTTTTTGCCGTTATACTACTTCACTGTCAGCCTGCCTGCTATTCACTGTGTCAGTCAGTTCTGTGCTCCAGTGTATTAGTTTGCTATGGATTCTACTTTAGCATTATTATTATTTTGTTTTACTTTGGAAACTGTGCCAAGCAAAGCCCAAGAGCCACGTGTAGTCCGCAGAATAAGATCAGCGCGGTGCTGCGCGTATAAGCAGATTCAACAGGAGAAGGGCGGCGTTGAGAAATGCGCTGGTGTTACGCATCGTGCAGAGGCTGTGTTTTTTTTTGTTGACGCTTGGCTCGTCGACTGCATGCATTCACATTGGAACGATCCGTATCTGAATACACTTCAACGGTCCAGAGACCCTCCCCCCATGCGGTCCCGGGGACGGTTGGGCGATCCGCTCCCGGGAACGGTACGCATCATTCACACTACCACAACATCTGCCAAGTGGTCCCGAGTGCGCACCCGGGACCATAGTGTGAATCCCCTATTAAACCGTTCAATACTAAGGACTCCACATAACTCTGAGAGCGTAATAAATGGACCCGCAAAACAAATTGCTGATCTACAAGCTCACAACTTTGCGCGTGTGTGTGTGTGTGTTTTTCCTGGTTAGGGAGAAGAAGAAGGAGCAGGAGAGGGAGGAGCTGTGGAGAAAGCTGGAGGAGCTGCGACTGGGCAGCGCTGAGCTGATCCAGAACAACAGCCACGGGCTGCTACAGAACGCCCAGAACAACAACAACAACAACAACAACACCACCACCGCCGCCAGTAGCAACAATCACAGCCACGACCAGGACGGTGGTGAGGCCACCGCGGACCGCGACAACATCCCTGAGGCCGCAGTGGAACACGACAACCCAGAGGCCGACGCCACCGCCGCGCCTTCCGGCGAGAGCGAACCTCCGTGTGCCAAATGACACAGGACTTGAATTTTTCTATTCCCTAAACACCGCAGTAGAAAAAAAACAAAAACAAAAAAAGAACTGTCCGTAAGCGGACAACGTTTTAGAGCTACAATCCGCAAGGTTTTTCTGTTTTACCTCTCCCGACAGAGAGAGGTACTGTAATTGTAAACGATGTCCGAACTAGTGTCCAATCCGGTTTGTGGCGTCTGCTTCGAAATAACTTTATTGACGTTGTCGACCAGTCGGTGTTCCTAACCCCGACACAAGGGTTATTCATGTCTCAATGGAAGAGTAGGGAGACCACCTCCACCCACTGCAGATGTGCTAGTTCTATTGTGTTAACATACTCTACCATACAGATCGTTTAAAATCAACCGTTTCATTCATTAAAATAAGTCCCGGACTGTAGCTTTAAGGAGGTGGTTAAATACACAAGTTAAACCTCATCAGTATATTAAAAAAAGAATAAACCTATTTAGAGTGACTAAAATGCCGGCAGTTCTTTGGCAGAAAGCATATTTCAACGTAAGTATATATTTTTGGATGTTACCGTACAGCCTGGCTGCAGTGTATTGATCTTTTTTTGTTTTGTTTTTGTCTGATCAAAGTTTATCCTTTCACATTTAGTTTCTTAACTGAGAATTGATTCATTTTGTGATATATGAGACGAGGGGAGGGGGGTATAATGACTTGAAATTTATGTTTCTGATTGTCGCTGCACTTAGAGAAACCTATATTGCTATTTTAAAGATGTCTATTTTGTATGTGTTTTTTTTTTCTCCTCACTGCTGCCAACACACGGGTGCAAGCAAACCTTTTTGGGGAGAGGGGCGGGGGGTTGCAAGCTTTTGGAGGACAGGGCGGGTGGCTGGGACCAGACCGTTTTGATAGACACGCGTCTATTGATGATGTACTGTATATAGGCAGGGGGTGTGAGGTATATAAAGGCTGATTCATAATTTGTCTGTTGCCAAACATCCATCACTTGTGAGGCTTGTGAGATTGGCTGTTTCCGGCGAGCGAACGCTGTCGTACATCCGATAAAGCATAAATTCAGCTTGACAGCCCTCTCCCCTTGAACGGGACATTGGAAGCTCTGAATCATGGACGGACAAAGCGGGATTGACGGTATCGTACGTTAAAAATAGCCGACCTACAAGCCTGTATGTCGGCTATTTTTTACGTGTGACGCCACTGTGCAATGAAGCATTAATAAGGCTTAATTCTTATTAGTGACTCTGACGCAGGTTAAACTCGGTTGGAAGTCTCCTTTAGAGAATGTCAATATTCATGACATATTTTTCAGCCTTTCGGGTGTTTAGGTTTATTCGATTTCTTCTTTCTTTCTTTTTTTTTATCTGGATGGACACAAAGCTTGACTAGTTTTAACACAAACCATGACCTTGCAGCCATAAGACTTATTTACAGTAAGGTATTGAAATTATCTTAGTTTAGAGAGAAATTAATGACGAGATGGGCACAGATATATTATATAAATATATTATACATTGTATTTTTCCAGGCTGAATAGAATTAATAAAAGCAGACACAAAGAAATGAGCCATATATTTTTTTCCCCCGGCCCCCACCCCAAGAGTATTGTCATGGCAAACATTTTTTAAGCGACAATAACGGTGCAGGTGTGAAATTTAAATATGGCTGGGTGTGGTGTGTTGGTTAATTGTGTGTGTGTGACTGTGTGTGTGTGTGTGTGTGTGTGTGTGTGTGTGACTGTGTGTGACTGTGTGTGTGTGTGTGTGTGTGTGTGACTGTGTGTGTGTCTATAGCATCTTGAAGGCAACCATCAGTCAATGTAAGCATGAATGTTATTCCTGTAGTGGATGACGTTTGTGATGTCGTCAAGCAAAGATAACAATGGCCTTTGTCTTTACTTGTGCGTTCAGACCTCCAGGTCTTTGTCTGAGGACGTCATAGAGCTGACAGACCTCCAGGTCTTTGTCCCAGGACGTCATAGAGCTGACAGACCTCCAGGTCTTTGTTCTGAGGACGTCATAGAGCTGACAGACCTCCAGGTCTTTGTCCGAGGACGTCATAGAGCTGACAGACCTCCAGGTCTTTGTCCGAGGACGTCATAGAGCTGAGCGGATATTTGACTCGTCCATGTCCACAAGTTGTCGCTGTCGGGCAGAAACCTTGTATCTCCGTATTTCGGCTTTTGAGGTTTATTTTCCGTAAATTAATGCCCTGGCAAAAGTTGTAAAAAAAATAATGACTAGTAAGCTATTATTGCCATTTCTTTTTAGTTAAATTGAAAGTGGTCCCTCCCTGTGGTCTGTGGGTTTTATAAATATTACCAAGTATTAACAAGAGCTTAACTGAATAATTACTGCATTCCATGGGAACACAGGTTTTGTTTTGTTTTTTGTTTTTTCATTTCCTGAAAAGTAAAAGTTTTTGGACATGACAAGGTTTCCACCTGACGACAACGTCATATTGATTGGACTGGCCCCACAGGAAGTCTTTAATTGAGCCGTGTTCCCTCTTTAACCACATGAAGACCCTGACCTACAAGCTTACTTTGCCAGATTGTATTGTAGATTGTATGCTGTATTTTCAGCCTAGCGATGTGGTGTAGAGGGAGAAACGGGAGTATGTATATAAGAATAGATATGCTATTTTTGGGGGGGGTGTGGGGGGGGTGGGGGCAGGGGGTCTGTACCATATAGACACCTGGGGAACCCCCGGCCGACATAGTATATGGGTTTTAACAACTTATGGCCTATATATTTTGCTGTATGACTTATAGCAAAAACAGCCAATCTACAATCTCATAGCATGTGATGCAGCAACACATTGTGAGTTTGTAGATCAGCTATTGTTGACATTGTGATTGGAATTCTTTTGAAAGGTTTTGATAACCTCCCCCCAAGACAAAAACCTTTTGCCTAACATAGGGAAGGCCAGGCTTCAAGTGGTTAAACTGGACTGCCCCCCCCCCCCCCCTGTACTTTAGGTCTGCTGTGTGATGATGATGATGCTGATGTCTTTCTGTCAGTACGCTACACACCATTCCAATCTCTGTGACATATATGACTGTGTGGGGAACCTGTGTTTTGTAACGGCAGACCTTTATGTGTAGGCTCTGAAACGCCATCAAATAAAGTCTACCTTACCTTTCTACTCCAAACGTAACATCCAATGTCTTTTATGTACAGTATGGCTGCGTGTGGACTTGTAGTGTGCTTTGGGTGTCAACAGATGGCGCCAGATGAACGTGCTTCAACTTTCCTGCCACCTGCTACAGCATGATTGAGTGATAATTGATTGAATACTTCATTACACAGAAAAGTAAACGGCACGCGAGGTACAGTCAGACATTGGGCTGCCGCTAAAAGGATAAAACAAAGGTCCAGGGGACTTGTTTCCATTGTGGTCCCAGTGGTGCGCAAACATTGGCATGTGAAGGGCCCCTGGGCCCTCATTGATACAGTATCCCCATCTGAAACTGTAATGATGTTGTGCATAGACGCCCATATGAAAACGTGTTTGTTTTTTGATTGATTACTTTATAGTTTGCAGAAAAAAGCACAGGAAAGTACAGTTCAATACAAGGTCTGCTAAGAGGATTACATTTTTTTCTAAATGATTACAGATTTGTGTAAACGTTTTCTATATTTGTCTAACTTTATTGTTATCATTTATACTAGTGATAGACTGGACTTTTTTACAGAGGCCAGTTCCGATTGATTGATTGATTGAAAGATGTATAAACAAATTGGATAATTACAGTAGGCTACATTTCAAGCACTACAATACAAAACTGTTAACTGTGGACGACACCATAAAGTATTAAACTTGTTTACAATGGGGTCCACCGTCCACCAACATTTCGAGACGTACAAATATACTCTTCTATAGGCTATAGCCAAAAACAGGAAATCACAGCTGGAGGCTTTGGAACGGGAATGAAGCAATAACCTAGAAGTGCTCTTTTAGAACGGCTTCAAATAATGGTAGTAGGGATTCGCACAAGTTCTTTATGACATGGGCATTGGGCTTGAATGAATATCTGTTTTCGTCAAGCGACACCATCATACGGCGGACTACATAGCCTAAATGATTATGTAAGTTAATTGAAGAGGAGAGCAGATGTGATTCGCTGCTGGTGGTGTGTGCAGGCTACTGTGTGTAGTACAGTCTGGTATAGAGGTAGAAGGTCAAGGATGAAGGAGTCTGCATGCATCATGATGCATTTTAGGCTGTGATTATGCCTCTCAACCGGTCCGCTCCACACGAGGACTCTGATCAGCATCATAATCATCACAACCAAACCCTCTCTGTCTACGAGTCCAAACTCGCACCTGGTGCTGATATATGCGTAGGACTAGCCATCCTTTCTGTTGGTGAGTAAAAAAACAACAACTTCATGTCTGTCTTTGTTTGTGAATATATTAGGCTATTAATATGCTTGTGTGTTGATGAATACCTATGTATTTTTGTTACACTATATGCATATATATTTATCTTTAATAGCCGTTTAATTTATTTATTTTAACTTGGAAATATACTTTTGTTTTACTGTCTAGTAGCTATTAAGCCATACTAGAGTAACTAGACAGAAATAAAGTATATTTCCAAATAGCCAAGCCTACTACTGAGTAGTATAGGCTATTTTGGGCTACTATAATTTTTAGAAAATAATATAGGCCTACCTTATTGAAGAAAAAGTTAGGTCTGTTTTATGTGTTTCTCCCGCGTGCATCTTTCTAGTTTTATAGACTAGCAGTAGCAGTGCACTATAGAATAGCTCTATATCTTGGTTCTTTTTAGAGACTGGATAACCATATATCCTACATTAGTTATCTTGCGCCATATTTATTGTTCAGTTTGTATTGAACTGTTAGGCTATTGTTAAATCATGACCGAAATAAACCTTTTACACTGATCCATGGAGCCATATAGACCTATCTTGCGGCTAAACATTATTTGCGTAGGCTAATGTAGCCGTTGAGCTTAGAAGCAGTGTGACAGTGACCAGTGTCACATATAAATCAATGGAAAGAAAGAAAGAAAGAAAGAAAGAAAGGGTTGGAATGTCACACGTTGTTAGTTGTTTGACGTGAAGCGTGTACGCTGCAGTTAACAAAACAGCCACTAGATGGCAGAATCGTAGCCTAATTAAAATGTTTTGTTTCCACACCATGGGTAGCGTAAGTGATTTCATTTGGTTAAAATAAGCTTTAATAGCTCTGATAGCTGATAGGTGTTTTGTTTCGTAAGAGGAGGGATAGATGTCAGAACCTCTTCTGATGTCTCCCTTTTGACTTTAATATACCTGTCCATTCAAATTTCAAACTCTAGACGTGTCACGTGCCTGACCCAAAGTTATTAGTAGGCCTACAGCAAATTAAGGCCTGGCCCTACCTGGGCCCTCGTCAAACCTTGTACACTCAAGATAATGGCCCCACGCCACTACCACCCTTAGATCTATATTTACTGTATGGAGCTCACCTGTTCTGACATTCCATCGAATCAGTGAAATTGGTGAGTAGCAAAAACTTAATTTTTATTTACGCTAAAGAGGAGAGGCTGGTCTGAAGTCCCATAGCCTGAGCTAACGTGTTAGGTTTCTGGTCTAGAGGGGCGGGTCACGGCTGAGATTTGCGCACGCCCTGATTGGATCTCATCGATCTGTCCGTCACCCCCGGCCCCTCCTCTCCCCCCTAGTGCAGCGCTACGTCACATCATTTGCAGCGACGCCCACCCGGAAGGGTTGACTCCCACTTTTAGACCAGAGTGGCCAATGCGTTCCTCCAGGCTTTCAATTTTTGCACCAACAAAAATGAAAGCCTGGTACCGAGGCTAGAAGTCCCATAACCTCATACTGCAGGGCAGAATCGTAGAAGCAGTAGAAGGCTAGCTATGGACCAGAGCTAGTGAGCTTGTAGATCTGCTATTTCCAAAAAATACTTTTATACATTTGAAAAGCTTGAAACAGGACATTCTGCATAATGAGTACTTGGCTTCCTTCCCCCGTCCTCAGTTGTCCTCTCCCTCACGGGCAACGGCCTGGTGCTGCTCATCTCCTACCGCAGGAGGAAGAAGATGGTGGGCTCAGAGCTGCTGTGCGTCAACCTGGCAGTGGTGGACTTCCTCAGCTGCGTGTTCTTCTACCCGCTGTCCATCCTGTCGTCCTTCAACCACGCCTGGCTGGGCCACGGCCCCACCTGCGTCTACTACGGCCTGGGCTGCTTCATCTTCGGCCTGTGCGGCATGTTCACCGTCGCCGCCATCAGCGTCACCCGCTACCTGAAGACCTGCTACAGCCTGCTCTACGGTGAGGCGTCCCAGGGGGCTTCTTCTAGAGTATATATGGACCATATTCACACGGCGGCCATCTTGCCGGTACGTTGATGAAATGCCGCCCTGCTTTTTCAATGCAAAATGCCAACATGGCCACCGTGTGAATATAGTCTATGGTGAGGGGAGGGGCTTCTATGGTGAGGGGTGTTTTTTTTTTACCGGAACATGTGTATGGTGAAGGGGGCTTTATACCAGAACAGTTTTCTGGTCACGGGAGGGGGGTCTACCGCAGTGGTTCTCAAACTTTTTCATGTCAAGGACCCGCAGATTAATTATGTATTTGGCCGTGGACCCCCATCTGAAAATGTTTTGTGCCAGGAACCCTTAACAGAGAAGATTAGCTATTTTCACTATCCCGGGCAAACATCTAATTTCTCTTTTGGGGCTCGAGCTAAAATGGTTGAAAGATGTTACAGAGAGAAAAAATAGAATGACTTTTTCACCACCATTCTCGGGTACATCTCAATTCAATGCAAATGTCCCCTCTAGGCTGCATCCGGTTAAATAGCTAAAAGCTGGTTACGAGATGCACAAAGGGGCTATGGAAACACTTGGAAAGGATTTCTAATTATAACGCATTGAACTCGCATTATATCGCTTTTCTACAGTTGGAAAAGGAATACGCTATTATTGCTATAATGTCCATATTGAATGTATCACCGCCAATTTTAAGCTGGTATAAGTGGTTAGTGGTATAAGGAGCTGGCAAGATGTATGGAGAACCGAGATGACTGGAGACGCCGATGGAGGTAAATGGTGCATTTATATAAATGGTGCATTTATATAGCGCCTTTATCCAAGGCGCTTTACAGAGATTGTGCATTACATTCACCCATTCATACACCGATGGCAGCAGAAACCATGCAAGGCACCAACTAGCACATCGGGAGCAATTAGGGGTTCAGTGTCTTGCTCAAGGACACTTCGACAGTAACTCTGGGGGAGCCCAGGTTCGAACTGGCAACCTTACGGTTACCATCCAGGCACTCTACCCCTGAGCCACCGCCGCCCACTCTGAGGACGACGTAGAGATAAGTTACCTGGCCATTCCATATCTAGGCTATTCCTTGCATTGCAAGCAACTGTGATGAAACAACGAACGGCTTTGCCGTTTGCATTGATGAGAGACGTACACTGTACCAGCTGCAATGATAGTGCACTGTGCAATCAATATAAACAACCAATTTACCCCCCGGTAGCCTACTGTACATGCGTCCAGAATATTAATGCAAGTTCAAGCCTGTATAAGCATTACTTTTTGTCGCATGATGGTGTCGTGCAGATAACATACGACGTACAAGACCAAGTGCCCGATGAGACATGTTGTCAGCTTATAGATCAGTTCTGAACTTCTGACACAATGTACAGTGGTAAGAAGTGTGTGTGTGTGTGTGTGTGTGTGTGTGTGTGTGTGTGTGTGTGTGTGTGTGTGTGTGTGTGTGTGTGCTACTGCTTATTTCATGAACTTATTTAATGTTGTATCCTCCAAGACCTGTACAAGAGGCTGATGCTTAAGAGAGCCTCCTCCCTCCTGGAGGTCTCGGATCACCCACTTAGGTCTGAGTTTGAACTGTCACCACCAGCAGTGACTACAAAGACTAATCGGTTCAAACTATCCTTTGTCCCGGCTGCTATTCAGCTGCTGAACAGCAGATAGCACTTTATTCTTGCCTCTTTGCACATATTGCCAACTAATTGCTGACTTTGCTACTATTGATTGAATGTCATGAACTCTCTGGGCTGGATTTTAAAGGTCCGTTTTACAATGGGTTAATACATAAATTGCCCTCGCTCTGCGTACAATCGTATTATGAAAGGCATATCGGCCCGTGTTGAACACACACACACACATATGGCATACGGCATTCCTGAATATTTTAGCATTGTGGGAGTGTCCATATGTTAATTATTTTCGCTTTGCGCAATTTGCTATTAAGCCCCTTGACCTAAAAACACTCAGCGCATAACGACTAGACGTGGGTCTGACCACCTCATAAATGCAAAAAGCACTGTTTGATTTTACACTTGAGCGGCTCTGAACTCTGCTGGAGTGTTGCCATGTCTGTTTATTATAAGCGGCTTCTTTTTCTGTAAAGTTGCTTGTATAAATATTGGTAGTACTAGTTGTGGTTGCTTTTCTTGTTTCTAAAGTGGTTATTTGGGCTTTTCTCCTAATGTTGTTTAAACCAGTGATCCTCACACAGCACATTCCCATGTCAAGGATCCCCAGATGAATGCATTTGCCCAACTAAGGACGGCTAATCCAAAAATAAAATTAAAAATTTCCAAGATTACTTTTGAAAATAGCAGATCTACCAGCTCACAATGCATCACATTCATTCATTAAAACTATGTACTCTGACTGCAGGGGGATATATAATGATCATTATAACAATGTGCAAGAACATATTTAAAAAGAAGGAAGAACTTTATATTTGTGGACAATCAAAATATGTTTTATTTTAATGTGGTGTCATTAAAATGTATCTGGATATATGGCAGACTCACTATCTAGAAAATAAAAACATGGCACTTCATTTAAAATATACAGACCCCTGTTATATGCGCTTCTTTTGGGATTATTTTTATAGACCTATTTACTTGTTTCTATGAGACATGGCAACAGCGCTCTTTTTGCGTCTTTTATTTGTAAAATGTTGAGATTAGAAACGGCCATAATTCTTTCATTTCTCAACCTTTAAAAAAAATAAAAACATCTCCATAATCCTTGGGAAGTTTGCTTTCATACGCTGTATCACACCCAATTCAAGTCTTCTTCAATAAAATGCTACGAGCGAAGACCATATACCATCGGGGCCACAGGCACAGCATTAAGCAGCACCCATTCAACTCATTCCTTCATCGTGACTTGAATGAAATAAAATATAATAAACGTTATTTTACTGGTGTTTTTCAATAGAAACAAATTATATTTAGGCATAAAGGTGACAGCATGCAGTGCAATAGGAATAATTAACCCAAATGTGACAAAGTCATGTCATGTCTTCTATGGTGCCAGCATGAAGAAATGTAATACCACGATCCCCAAAGTGCGCATTCCGTATGTGACATCAGCTGACTGGTAAAGAGAATAGTACGGACATGTTGATTGGGTACGTCTCAAACACTCCTTAAACACTCCCATGACTAATTCAAGGCCGTTTTGCGCAATACACGGGGTGTCGAAAGCGCTTCTTAACATGCCCAAAATTGCAATATGACATTCTACACGCCCCCAGCTCTAAAAACTGTAATATGATATGTAATATTATTGGAACTGGATAATCGACCTGCAAGTCTCTAGTGCCCTGTTCTTAGAACTTAGTCTTGTTTTGAATGTTGTTTGTTGTGTTTATTCTTTTACTATTATCTGGCTGCAAATCATTTCCCCGCAAGGGACAATAAAGCTAACCTTGAATCTTGAAGAAGCGCATTTTATCAGTGGTTGGGAACAGGAACAATAAGCTTTTCTTTTTTCAAATTACTTACTTACATACTCGCTTTCTATTTAAAAAAAATTGTGATGGAAAAAGCACCTAGCGCTACAGCCCCCCACTGACTGCACAAGAATGGACAATCTGTGCTCAAATCACAATTCGTTTCAGAACAGAAATAGACAGAATGAGAGTGGTCCAAATAACGCAGACAGCTTGTTCTTTCTCATACTGGTGGATTTATTAGACAACATAGACAACAAAACAACGATCTCTGAATGACAAAGAATGAAGGTCTAACGACCGAAACGCTGAATAAAGAGTAACATTTGTTTGTTCCTGCCAGTGTGCGGGTCCTATTCCTTGTCATTCAGAGTTCCCCTTTTGGTTTTATGCAACCTTTCAAGGTGTGCATCAGCCTTTTTCGTATGCTTAAAGCATAAATGAACACAGACATAAATAATGGCACATAAAACATAATAGAACATAAAACATAAACTTTGTACAACAAAAGAAAATATAAACCGACTTCGCTGGCTGCACATGTATAACCCAAAGGGAATGAGGATGAGGGAGTCCGCCCAGGAACAGACTGTCTACAGACAGCAACATACAACTTGCAATACATCAATCAACGTATAAAGAAGACATGATAGTAGCATAAATATTCACATTTTAGAATAGCAAAGAAAGTATCTTGTCACGTCCCCGTCACGCTAACAAACGCTTGGTCAGTGAGCGGAAGTTCGACACACACTTGCTCTGTCCCACTGTCACCTCGCCATATGGCGTTCCGGCAAGAATGACCAAATTGGCACTTCCGGTACCTCAAGTTCATGGGCAAACCAAGTTCAAGGCAAATTATCTTTAGGGCAAAATAAATAATAACCAAAAATACTATATTAGGTGTAGCCGCATAAGCCCTATTTCAGAAATGGAGGCTATGCACGTGACATCATCATCATACCTGGAAGTTACTGTATGCAGGAACGCCTACTGAGTGGCAAAAACAGTACTTTCTGCCCTTGACAGCCCTGTTTCCAAACAGACAGTGGCCTTGTGGTTAGAGTGTCCGCCCTGAAACTGGGAGGTCGGGGGTTCGATCCCCGGCCAGGTCTTACCAAAGACCCTACCTGCCTCCCTGCTTGGCACTCAGCATCAATGGGTTGAATTGGGGGTCAAATCAACGAATGATTCCCGAGCGTGGCGCACGCTGCGGCTCACCGCTCCAAGAGATGGGTCAAATGCGGAGAACAAATGTCTGTGTGACTAATCGTACGACTTTGATTAAACAGCGTTAAACTCACTTTGCCACTCGCTATATGCATGCTATATATGCGCATCGTCATCCCCTGTGATGGTCCTGGTTCAAACACAGGAAGAAAACTGGCAAAGGAGATGATGTCATCTTTACATAACCCCCTATGTGAGAGGCTTTGTGCACAGCAGGAGGAGGCGGGTGAAAGGTTATTCGTGCCCTCAGACTTCAGAGTCAGACTAGAAAAAGTGCCCTTCTGGGCACAGGTCTCCACCAGGTTATCCACAGATCCGTGCAGTTAGAGGTAAAAACACTTTTCGGCCAGTTACAGCGCCACCTTGAGGCTGAGTTGAAATTGTTCATGTGGCATTTTGTCCTCGGCCTAGTGGGAATGTGGGTGCACAATTTCACGGAAATCACGCGATGTGTTCATGATTTGCAGCATTTTGTTTGAAACTGAGCACTCCTGTGAACTTTGGAAGCCAATCTTAACCAATCAGGATGGAGTGTGAGAAATATGAAAGACCGGTTTGGTTGAATGGCTCTAGAGAGACTGTGTACCAATTTGCGTGATGTTTGGACAAAATCTGTAGGTGTGCTGTGCAAAAACCTGTTTTGCACAAAGCGGCCTCCTGGTGGCGCTATAACAGGCCGTTCTGGAAAGTTTGGGGCAGAGGTTCATGGTTGGCATCCAGGGAGTGTGTGTGCAAAATTTGGCATCGACCGGGTTAACGGTGGCTGAGATTAGCTGGTCACGGACGGACGGACGGACACACGGACACACGGACACACGGACACACGGACGGACGGACGGAGTGCAAAACATACTCTCCCCATGCCTTCGGCTGGTGGAGACAACCAGTGGTTCTCAACATGGGGTCCAGCCTCCAGGGACCACCAGGGGTCCAAATGGATACCTTAAGCTCTCAGACTTACAGGCCTGTGTGCCTTATTATTAAGCAGGGGACATACAGGTCATACAGGCCTGTAACTCTTGAGAGTGGACAAAATGTGCACGCTCTCAAGAGTTACAATTTACAATTTAGGCATTTAGCAGACGCTCTTAATCCAGAGCGATTTACAGTAAGCAAGAACAACACATGGTAATACATCAAATACATAGAAATAGTCATCAAGGATCATAAGCAAGCTAAGAACCTAACATCCTATCCGTCCAAGGCTCCACTCCCGCTGCGTCCACTGCGAGCCCGGCTGTGACTAGCTAGCTGCCACCCAATTGGCCACCTCTGCTGGTCTCCACATCTCTTGTACCCTCTGCGAAGAGCACTGCACATGCACTGGCTCCAATGATTAGCTCCACCGGGCCTGCCTGTGTCGGAAACCAGGTCTGCCGGGCTCTCCATAATCATCAGTAGCTGTTGGTTTGACCTGTGGCTTTTATGACCCGCTGGGCTGTGACATCCCTCGCCGTTCCTCTGCACCAGCGGCTCTCCTCTTTCTGCGTTTCATGAAAAAAGAATGTAGGATTCGTGAAAATAGCAGATCGACAAGCTCACAACATGGGGCAAAGCGACAGGTTTTGAGCTTGTAGATGAGCTATTTTTGGGGTCCCGGGGAGATATCTAATTCCTCTTTCGGGTCACGGGCTAAAAAGGTTGGGAACCACTGCTCTGAATGGCACCCTAACCCCCGTAACACTGCTTTTAATCTGAACTGTAAACGTGTTTTGATTCTATGTTATTCTTTCTGCACATAATGTGCCCCTATCAGAATTGTCGTATCATCCGCGCGTGTGTGTGTGTGTGTGTGTGTGCGCAGGTGCGATTTCAATTCAAATATAGCAAAAATATATATGTAAATCGTCTATTTTTGCGACAACAGTAATAACACCATGGCCCTCTCCATCGTCAAAGTTGTCCACCCCTGTGCTAATTAACACCCACCTCTGGCTGCCTGTTATACCCCAGCTACCATAGCTAGCTAACCCTACCATGGAGCAACATGCACAAGCCGCCCTGACTGAGCCACTTCACCACGCTCCTACACTTAACCCCTTTGTCTTCTCCTTTAATAAACACGCCTACAGGCTTTTTATGATGTGTTCTTTTCAACAGCAGTTACTGTATTCAGTGTGTTGAGATTAGAGAGGCCACAATGCGACTGAGATACACAGGAGAGAGGGGGGGGAAAGCCTGTAGGCGTGTTTATTAAAGGGGAAGACAAAGGAGTTAAGTGTAGGAGCGTGGTGAAGTGGAAAATATGTTTTTCACATTTTAGAGCATATCCATTGTCATAATACGGACATACCTACACTTTTGATGCCAATACTTTGGGCAGTTTTACTCAAGCACATTTTGAATTCCGGACTTTTCCTCGTAACAGATGGAGTGCCTCTGCGTTTGCAGTATTAATATACTTTTACTTCAGTAAAACAATTGTGTACATTGTTTATCCGTATACCCTCTGCTTTGCAGCCGTGCGGCTGGAGGGCACCAACTTCGGGCTGGTGTGCGCCGGCACCTGGGCGGTGGCGGCCACGTGGTCGTGCTTCCCGCTGCTGGGCTGGGGCGCGTACGTCCCTGAGCCGTACGGCCTGTCGTGCACCGTGGCCTGGCGCGCCTACCACGCCTCTGTGAAGGACGCGGTGTACGTGGTGTGCTCGTTCGCCTGCTTCACAGCGGTGCCCATGCTCCTCATCGTCGCGTCCCAGTGGCACATCCTGCGCACCATCTACCGCTTCTCCCACGCTCTCTCCGCCCGCGGCATCCACAACAACCTGCGGCACGCCGAGAAACGCCTCTCCATGGTGAGCGGAAAGCTGAGCAGTGTTGATTATTTTACAGGAATTCTTTATTTAGTTTTAGACATTTTAAAATGTTGAACTGTCATTTTGATTAGATTAGATTAGATCTTCTTGCGTGTCCTTTTTGTAAATGATTGTTTTTATTATCGGGCGGCTGTGGTTCAGAAGGTAGAGCAGGTCGTCCAATGATCTGTGGGTCGGCCGTTCGAAACCTCCGGCTCTCCTGTCTACATGTCGAAGTGTCTTTGGGCAAGACACTGAACCCCACATTGCCTCCAATGAGTCAGTCGGTGCCTCACATGGTAGCTCGCCACCATTGGTGTGTGAATGTGGGAAGTGAGGGCGCTGGCGTCGACTGTTTGACAGCGACTATAATTATCATGTCTTAGCCTATATGTTAGCCTCTCTGAATGAACCAGGTGAACCCTCTTCTCTCAGCACATTGACTTTTCTTTTTTTTTTTACTTTCGAATTGCAGCGGTTTTGAAGGAGAATAGGGATTCACATTACTTTACAGCTGTAACGGCTGTTGCCAGGACTTTCCACATTTTTGTGGCCTAGGATCGTAAATGAATTTAACTCCTTGTTTGAGCCGAATCTGCGCTGCAAGTGATTTGATTGTGGACGACGTTGACGTTTAGGAAGTAGCTTGACAGTTACATGCCACGTGATATAACTTGAAACTAAAATGAACAAATCATATCAAATCATTTTAGTGCAGTAAAAAGTGCTTGCGTGATTCCCCCCCTAAAATATGATTATGATCAGGTACTATGATTATTGGAGGAAGATATTTTTTGTGGTTAGTGTTTATGTGGCGATACCCACCAGTTCCTTAAGTATACCTGGTTTTCACCTTAGCTGAACTGAAGCCTCGCCCACAGCTGTTTTTGTGTATGATAAGGGGAGGGATTAGGGTTATGATGTCACAAAATGTGGTGTATTTCAATTGGGCCTTTTGACTCAAAGGCTTGCAAAAAATACCAAAAATACACAGGGAAGACATATTTCAATATTCTAACCACACCTGAGGGGGCTATTTAGAGTAATGTTAACTCCATAGAAGTACGGCACTTAATACTAAATATACTATACGTAGCTACATTCAACCTCTGGTTGTACCCTACGACAAAAGTGTAAAAGAATACTGCGTCCGTGTTGTTTCTCTGCTTCTCCAGATGTTCTTCTTCATCAGCCTGGGCTTCGTGGTGGCGTGGGCGCCCTACACCGTGGTCTCCTTGCTGTCCATCTTCCAGGAGGACGACAATGACGGGAGCATGAGCCCCGGGGTCTTCGTCCTCCCGGCGCTCTTTGCCAAGAGCTCCCACGTCTACAACCCGCTCATCTACTTCTACTTCAACAGGACCTTCCAGCAGGAGGTGCGCTGCATTCTCCGCTCGCTGTGTCCCGGCGCGCTGGGCAACCGTGTGGGCGCCCGCTCCACCGCGCTCCACCAGGCCCCCCACCCCATCCAGATTGAGCTCCAGGAGCGTCCTCCCTCCGGCCGTGGCGCCGACCCGCCACAGAATAATAAGAGCCGGAGCAGCAGCAGCAGCAGGGCCAAGCGTCTGGCGGGCAGTTACGTCTCCGGCGGTGCCGTCGTCTACCAGTGCTGGGGCTCCAAGCTGAAGGTCATGCCGTCCTCCGTGAGCCACCAAGCTGTCAGAGAGTTCCTGCCCGTCTCTATGTGACATGTGACAAATAGGAGCAATCTATACCTTCTTGTCGCGTCTGCTGAATTAATTTTCCGGGTAAAGAATGAAGTTTGGAGCTATGCCCTTACTGAGGCGGTCACTGCCCCTGTGCATCATGGGTCTAAGCTGGGTTTCTGCAGACTGCTGAACTGGATACAGCCGGTGCAGAGCTGTACCACAGCATAGTGCTTTTCAACATAGGAGGCCTTTCTATGTTTCACCAGTTTCAATTGAAATGGGCCTCCACCCTCGGGGGGGGGGGGGGGGGGGGGGCTCCGAGCTACGACTGACCGCCAGGCGTCAGTCAACCCACCAAAATAGGTTACACCTATTTCCTGTTAATAACCTGGGTAAAATGTGGGCATTTGGAGGTAAAGGGGAGACACTTTATTGTGAAGGGACGACAGGATGAGGAGAGGTGGTGGTGTTGCTGCGTGATTATTGAGAGTGACGTCTGCGCTCTATATTGAACATTCAAAAAACTATTTGTATCAATACACCTGTATCAACAGAATCATTACGGTATGTCATAAGTATATATGGGGTCCTCATATTTGGTCTTGAAACGGGCCTCCAGATTCCTAAGTCCGCCCCTACTTTTCAAAGTGTGGGTGATGACCGGCTAGGGGGCGACCAGAGAGGCAAAATTGGAAAGGAGAGTAAAATGAAATGATTTTAATAGAAAAATCACAAAAAAATAGATTACCCTATATCACATTTAACACCATTGCTGGAGATCTTTGGCAATTAATAAATACTGCGCTTAGCGCCATTGCTGGAGATCTTCGTCAATTGTTCTTTTATAGTACGTTTGATTGATCAAGTCTATAATTACATTTTAATTTTAACTGATTGTATCTACATTTTGTTAAATAAGGTTTCTCAGTGTTGTTTCTCATTCAGTCTTTTTGACTTTTTTGGCCATATATGTCCATGTATGGAGTGTATCTCTTACGATTCTTGAGTGTACAGGGTTTGATGTCAGAAATGTCAGAACAGGTCAACTCCATATATGGAGATCTAACGGTGGCAGCGGGGGCAGTGTCTTGAGTGTACATCAGGGTTTGATGAGGGCCCAGGTAGGGTCGGGCCTTCATTTTCGGGCCTGTTGAGAACTCTAGATTTCGCCAGCTGCCAGGTGCGGCTGCAAAAATAACTTTGGGGCAGGCCCGTCTAGAGTTTAAATGGACAGGTATCAGTCAAGAGGGAGACATCGAAGTGGAAGGATCAACACATGGAATGTCAGAACAGGTTCTGACATATATCCATATATTGATGACATCTGGGATCTCTATAAAGTATATGGGCTTAATTGCAACATCAGGTCACATTTACTATGACATCAGGGATCTCCATTCCTGATGATGTCACGAGATGTGGGCACCATATATGGGGCTTCCCCCATTATGGGGATTTGAGTGATACACTGACGGGAAATGCACAATTCCATCAGTCAACTGTCAATCAACAATCAGAGGTTGACGTCAAACCAGCGTTGGGTTAAGACAGCAGATTTTCACCCTTACATCTTCTGAATTCATTTCCTATTAGTCATACACTTTCATAATTGACCCTGACCCAGAGCAGATTTAGATGATTTTTATTCAGTACATGGGACTTTGTCACAATGTTTTGTGAAATGTTTATGTCAAGTTCAGAACACATTTCCAAGGCTTAGACCCTATTCCGGCCTCTGACATGCAAACTGATCTATATGAAGACAGGTCAGAGTGTAATGGAGTAGCCCTTCCTGGAACTGTGCTACTCCGGACAAGCAGTGGCAGTTGGAGGAGGAGAGAACACGCCCACAGCGTCCCCAGTGGGAATCGAACCATGGACCCACTAGCTGTGAGGCGACAGCGCTACCGACTAGGTGGCAACGCCACCGTGCCCACAGAGGTGTGGATTGGCACTGCCCTCACGATTCAACTATATTACGATTCACCAGGTAAAGATTCGATTCTACGATGCATTGCAATGCCTCACAGTCACACTTTTCTATATCACTGCACAACATGGCAAAACTTTCATCAGTCAATACAAGCAGTCACATATACTGAACTACACATTTTATTTAGAATTATGGATATAATATACCGTATTATAATTATATTTTATAATTCATCGATTATGTGACATTGCTGCACGGCCGAATCGCGATTGCAGAATCAATTATTTTTGACACCACTACGGCCACACAGTAGGGCCATCCTAAATGAAGACATTATGTGCACAGTATAAGCAACTAGCTATTATGTTATTGATCCAAGTCCATTTGCTGGAATGTGCTCCTTCATACATTAGGCTACTGTGATAATAGGCCTACTGCAAGTCAAGACATGGCACATTCCAAATGTACTCCACGCTGGGCTCTTGACATAATGATTATTCCTGACGATCTTGATGGTCTCATCAGAGGATGTGATGGAGAGATGAACGAGATGAATATCTCCCTGCTGTTCTCATGCTGCGTCAGATGTTCAGCACGTCTTCTTAATAGGCATTATACGTCTGAATCAGTGGCATGAATTCATCATCATGTCCCATGGAGCTTAAAGATCCACGGTACACTCCATTGATTAGGGTTGGATTTGCTGAGGGGGAGGGGGGTAAATCCATACCTCTGCTTTTGATATCCCCCTCTGGCAATTTATTTGTATGGCGATACATGTTTTATCTGTGGTCCTGGTCAGACTGAATTAAATACATGAAATCACAATTCATAAAACCTGTTTGATAACCAAACTAATTTAAGACCTGAGGCCGATTCTAAAAATGTCAACAGTTTTCTGAAAAACTGCTACAGTATATCAGTGGTGCTCAAACCTTTTCAAGTCAAGGACCCCCAAAATCATTATGTATTTGGCCGTCGACCCCCATCTAAAAATATTTTCTTCCACGGACCCCCAGGAGCAAAATTCTGACTAAAAGATCTACATATTTAAAGATTTGTACAAATCTTCAAGATTTTTCAAAAATAGCAGATCTACAAACTATATATTTTTAATAACCAACCGTAGCCTACTATATACCGGTAGCACAAATCTACAATGACACAGATTCTTTCCCAGTTTTAATGGGGAAAGAATGTCACCATAGCCTTGGCTATATTATTATGGCCATATTTCCTTGCGCAAGCAGAGCGTGCAAGTAAGGTGGTTTATCTGGCACTTTGATGCGTATGCCGTGGTACATAATGTATCATGCCGGGGGTATAACTGGCTCTCCATGGTGACGTAATAAAGATATGTTTCAGCGTTGGGTGGATTAAAGGTAATGCCTCTATGTATACATGTATGTAATCTGAAACCTACCTTTATTACGTCACCATCGAAAGCCGGTTATATCCCGTCATTGATACATATCTTCATTATGTCACACTCAAAATCAGTATATATACCACACATATGCATAAAACAACCCAAGTGACCACAATATACTACTTTTCAACTTACAACTTACATAATACATGTATACGTTACCTACCTACGTTAGCTAACCAATATTTAAACGTATCGTAATTGCGTCACCATTGACGGCCAGTTATAACCCTACTTTAGTATTTAATTCCAATGTTTTACAGAGAGGCTGAGATTTGAAAGTATGTAGCAGCAAGCAGAGCGCGCAAGTATTGTGGTCGTTTTGGGGCGTATACACGTGAGCTTTGGAGGTATATATACATTATATATACCTCTATATATATATATATTACTTACTGGGGGAAAAAATTTAGTCCGCAACACTGGTATGAAAAACTCAGCTCCACTGGTTTATTGATTCAACGTTTCGATCACTGGGATCTTCTTCAGGAATGATTCCTGAAGAGGTGCATGCTCTATTATCTTTGCTATAGGTATATATACAGGACCTTGATACCAACCAAGCATACGTACTGTACATGTCATCCTCATTTCTCACAGCTGTGTTTATGATAAGGTCAGCACTGCAATACGACCACACAACGTATGGAAACCATGGTTACATGATGGAAAAAGCCACTTGCGCTGGCTCGGCAGTCACATTTATTGGCATTCGAGCGCGTCGGGTTTATCCTTAATTAAAAGGAGGAGACATGGCTGTAGATTACAGTAGCCTACACGTAACATGTTGGTTGGTAGACTTGACTATAGCTGCAGCACTGCAAATGCCTCTCGATCCATGTCATGGAAGTTAACTATTCCAGGAGGGGGGGCTACCGGTATGCGCTCATGCAAAACACTGTTTATTTGGCTTAAGCATCTAACTTGCAACATTGTTTTTAATTGCGTGATTTTAATTGCTTGCACAATTAATTTCATATTACATGCCTTTACAAAAAAGAATGTTTAGATGCCTGTGACAGCATGACAGAAGTTCAGACAATGCTGCTCCGCTTGTGTACGACAGAAAACAACAAGGACAAAGCCTACGACAGCTCCCGATCTGACGTGATTTTTATCCTGGCACACATTCAAGTTCAAGGTTTTGCGGGAATGGTAAATGCCGATGCGGTAATTGCGGTAATGTGTCTCCATTGCTTCCATTTCCCTGCTTTAGTTCCCATCTTCTCATAATTGAAGGCCCATGCAGTGGGCACATTAATTATCAATGTTCCCTGGGGAGATATTACAGTAGGTACATTGGGTGCACCTAGGTCAACCTAGTCTATATACAGTACACAAAGAAACAGGACAACATGTATATCATCTCTGTGGGGTGGAAACCTCATATGTCCAAATTCAAGAATAGCAAAAGTATAGCACTACGTGTCGAGCTTGTAGATCAGCAACTTTTGATGCTTTGTGTGGCGACATATTTATGATCAAGTAGTAGCAGTAGTAGGGCATTCATTTACAAAATAAAACCTAACTTTTTCCTGTAGTGGAAAAAGTTCATGCCTATATGTAAGGGAGTGACTAATGGAGGAGAGATCCAGTAGAACTAAAAGAAAAGTCATTTTTATTTTTGGTTGTGAGTCTTGCGACACGTGAGCTTGTAGATTGGCTATTCTCAGCATGAAACCAAGTGTAAAATCTGGCATTACGACACCATCAAGGCCTGCCAACATACATTTCGGTCAACAAAATCAACTGTAGATTTAGTCGACGAAGATCATATGGTATTTAGTTGACTAAAACTAGACTATAACTAAAACCTTTCCAATGACAAAACTAAATTGAGTTTTATTCAAAAGACATGACTATAAAACCAGAAAGAAATTGGCTGTCAAAATCAACACTGGACTAAATTAAATACATGCATTTCCTTTTGAAGACTGTCTGATATGTTTTGACATATGTGTTTGTTAATATCATTTAACGATCCAATAAAAAAAAGCATGTTAATAGAATTAATGTGGCAGCCCTATTTTGTGTGAATTTTCTAAATGTGTCACAATTGATAATGTGTCTTATATTCAAAACTTGTGTGCGACACTCTTGTATGATGAAGCAGGGCATACATTTACCAAATATAGAGATGCAGGTTTTTTCTGCCCAATAGGCAACAACAACGGTATTGTGGTTTGTTTGATTTTCGAGGAAGTTATTGGATTCCTTAATCTGTTCATTTCTGTGTAAGGGTTGAAAATCTGAATGCAGAGGCTTTAAATTAGCTTGAGATGCAGTGGTATTTACTAGCTTTTCATCAAAAAAGGTGCTAGATGGGTGCTACATTCCCACACACAAAATGGCGACAACTACAACTCCTCGACACACAGACAGGTGTAGGTACTTGAGGCATAATTGAGGCAGAACAAACAAAGCCAGGTGGTCAGAGAGGATGACTGGACGGAGATGGACATAGAAATGGAAGTAGAAACATTGGGACATTATTTAGACCCTTTTAAAGATGTTATGTGAATTGCCCTCATGTTGGCCTATCCTGAGTTGACTATCTGTGGGAATATTAAATATTGTTGTTTCTTTTCAATCCTGGACTCTGCCTGTTTGTTCTGCACTTCCTCACACTAGGGGTGCGTTCGGAAATACGCCCTGAACGCACTGGTGTGCTCTCTTGTCGTTTGTTTATTCAGTGCACTCGGTGCGATGTCGTTCGAAAATCCAGCAGTGATGGGCAAGCTACTTGGAAAATGTAGTAAGCTACACTACCAGTTACTCTCTATTAAATATAGCTCAACTACAACGAAGCTATCCCCAGATAATTGTAGCAAGCTACACTATAAGCTACATGGCAAAAGTAGCTAGCTACATGGACACTACTTTAATTTTTTTTTTTTTTTATCAACTTAATGATCAAGTTTCCACCGAACAAATAGCCTATAGGCAGGCAAAAATGCTGAGTTTGATTGTTTATTAAAAAACAAACAGGAAACAAGCCCTCTGTCTGGCTTTTGGTGTCAACTTTTTCACATTTACTTGTATTAATGTACCTTGCGGTGTCAGGAGCCGGCTGATTCATGTGTTCAGTGTTGGGAAAGTTCTTTTTTTTATTAACTATAGTTCAGTTCACAGTTAAAATGTTTTAAAGGAACTAATTCAGTTCATAATTCAACATTTTGAACAAAAGTTCATGGTTCCAAAAAAGGAACGATTTTAGTTATTTTTTGTTATTTATTTTTAAATTATTATTATTGCCACAGCCTAGCCATTTGCACACCAGCTGAGAGACATAATTTAGACTAGAGAATGCTAGTCTCTCAAGACAGACTGTTGCCTCGATAGGCACTGTTTTACCGAATATTTGAGGATGGGATACTCAGATTGAGAGAATGCTGACAGGCACTTAAATGAGATGTTAATGTCCTGTAGGTAGACTTAGAAATAAAACTAGTGTTGACTAATCAATACAAGTGGCTCTTATTTTGATGGGGCAGTTTCTGCACAAGAAGTCCGTTTGACTTCGTAACGTAAACAAGACGTAAACAAGCTACGATGAATGAGCTGTCAAAGTACTATAGTCGCTAAACCACGTTAGCGATCACATTTTTCAATATGAAAACTTTCACTTAGACAATAATGTAGGTTACACACGCTGGAATTAAAAAAAAAATCCCCCACAAAACTTTATTTAACAGTCAATTTGTAACGTATAGCTTTTGTTGAAAGCTACGTCACTACTTGGGTCTAAAAATAGCTACACTACAAAAAACGCTACTTGGTTCAAAAGGAGTGAAGCTACCATCAAGCTACTGATAAATGTAGTTAAGCTATGTAGCTTCGCTACTTGTAGCTAGCTACTGCCCAACACTGAAATCCAGTGCGCTGCGCACCGGGTGTGCACTGAGCGACCCTACCCTGAAGCTGGGGTCGTCCGGTGTGAATGCGTCACAGCTGTGGTCGTTCGTAAATATGGCACACTGAACACACTCTGTGATGTCACCTCCCACCACACTCAACAAACTGGCCTATTAAGGACGGTGTTGAGGTCAGGTTGATCTCGTTGGTCTTGTTTCACTCTGTGTCATTCAGACGGAAGTAGACATGAAGAGGGTGTGTGTGTGTGTGTGTGTGTGTGTGTGTGTGTGTGTGTGTGTGTGTTGGATTCAGGGTGGTTATGTTTCCTGGACTGTTGCACGTACGGCATGGCATCTCAACCTCGTTAGCCTGGATAGCGGGGGCGGGGCGGCGGGGCCTCTGTAGCCATGCCTGTTGATCTCATTAACGGAACAGGCTGTGGGATGGAGAGGTGGGGTTCTGTGGGAGGCCACAGCCAGGGTCAAGCGCGACCCCATCTCCTCTATTGTCTGCCGGCCCTTCATTGTTGTAACCCTCATTAGGACCAGCTGAACGAGGACCCAGCAGCCCACTCTGTGACTGTGACTGCGGAACAATCTCACACAGACGTGCGGAAAGCTCCGGAGAAGAACCAGAGACACGTCTTTGAGACGCTACACACAGGCATGGATGCGACCGAAAGTGGCTGCAAGCGACGTGACGGAGCGGCAGCGATAAGGAGGGGAAGCTACGATGAGGCCGCGGCCTCACTATGCACGGTGAGCATCCATCCATCCATCCATCCATCCATATACATACACAACACCCACTGCAAAGATGTTGAAGACACTGTTGATGAGGTGATGACCTTAATTCTAGAGCAGTGGTTCTCAAACATCTCCATGTCAACGACCACCACATTGACGTACTTGGCCGTGGACCCCCATTTGACGGAAAAATATGTGTAAAATGGTTCTGAAATAGTTGTTTTAGATTTTTTTCGTACATTGGCTATTTTCAATTAGCCGAAGTATAAGGAATTAAAAACAGGATAGTTGCTATATTAATTAATTTAGCCGTGGACTGCCTGGAATACGCTCAAGGAACCCTGTGTGTCCCTGCAGCAACATCACAACAAACGATTACGGAGGAAGACTCGAGAGCCATTACGTAACCTGACAATGTTTTATTTGTGCATAGGGGACCTAAAGGACCACTTCACCCATAATCAACCTAGTTTTATATAATTGGTCCTCCTCACTAATGCTCATGGTACCAGTGACATCATCGATGGGGTGTGTGTGTGTGTGTGTGTGTGTGTGTGTGTGTGTGTGTGTGTGTGTGTGTGTGTGTGTGTGTGTGTGTGTGTGTGTGTGTGTGTGTGTGTGTGTGTGTGTGTGTTGTTCAATTAAAAACAACTCCAACATTTTTCAAAAGTATTTCATAAATAAAATCTAATCATTTCTATGAATACATGTGTAACAAGTTTATGAAGTGGTGAAGCGACACGTTGTGAGCTTGTAGATCTGCTGTTTTCACGAGTGAAATCTCTCTTTTGTACAGTAATGCCAGCCAGCCAGCCAGTCTGTCCTGTACCATCCTGTGTGCCAGTCTGTACTCTGTCCTTAAACCTAAATTCCTATCCCACGATTTTGTAACCCATTTTTCACGCGGTGCCAATTGCCTAAGATCAGTAAACCGTAATCCCGGGCGCTATACTCCCACTGCCAACCTGGGGAGATCCCCGAACTGAGCTCATGCTTCCTTCAATGCATAAGGAATGAGCAGGCCGCTTCCTGTCACCTGACGGGGGGAGTGTCATTAATTCTAGGCCCAAAATAAAGACAAACTGAATTTACATCAAGACTGAGCTAACCAAACTGCGACATGAGGGGAACATATTGTTGCAACTCTGTGGAATAAAAAATATGACCAGTTGGTTAATGTCATTAGGCTGGGAGTGGACTGGGCTGTTGGGATAGAGCTGTGCTGTAATGGTAAAAAGCTGATTATTGTGAATGTCTACACTCCGTATGAGTGCAATCAAAATGAGGATGAGTATCTCGGTAGAATGGCATTCTTCATTATGTCTTTTATTCAGGATAATCCTTCCACCTCCATCTACGTGGTTGGTGACCTGAATGCTGACGTAACTGATGCAAAATCTTTATTTGGCAATCATTTAATGGACTTCTGTTCAGACAGTGGTTTGATTTTATCTAGTAAGATACTGTTACCAGCAAACAATATTCAGAACTGTTCAACTGTGTGAAAAGTAATCAGTTTGTAGTGGATAATGCAGAGTTGAATGATGATGTCATTGTCACTCCTGGGGAGATTTATGAAACTGTTCTGAAGCTAGGTGACAACAAGGCCTGTGGCCCTGACAATCTAACAGCTGAACATCTTAAATGTGCCAGTGAGAAACTGTGTCCTATAATTGCAATGTGCTTTACAGGCTTCTTTGTTCACAGGATTTTACCTAAATCTATGCTTTCTGTGGTGTTAGTGCCAGTCATCAAAGACAAAGTAGGCAAGCTGAACAGCTCAGATAACTATAGGCCCATTGCCCTGGCCAGCGTCTTGTCCAAAGTTTTGGAAACAGTTATTCTTAGTAGACTTGAGAAATACATTGTGTCTACAGATAACCAATTTGGATTTAAATGTAAGCATGGCACAGACATGTGTATTTTTGCACTTAAAGAAATTTTAGATAAATATAATGGACACAATTCCACTATGTTTATGTGTTTTATTGATGCATCGAGAGCTTTTGATCGCATTAATCATGAGAAACTTTTTTATAAATTATCGCAAAGAGGGGTCCCTAACTTCCTAGTCAGAATCCTAGTATTCTGGTATGCTCACCAGACGATGAGGGTTAAATGGGGGAGGTCAACCTCTGCTCCTTTTGGGGTAAACAATGGCGTCAGGCAGGGCGGGATTTTATCTCCTTTTCTCTTCAATGTCTTTATGGATGATTTATCCACGGAATTAAATGCCTGTGGTACAGGGTGTAGGGTTGGAAACCTGCTAATTAATCACCTCATGTACGCTGATGATTTGGTCATCTTTAGTCCTTATAGTGCTGGCCTTCAACAGCTGCTGAGTGCATGCTCACAATACGGTGCTGACTTTGATATCAAATATAATGCAAAAAAGAGCAATATTATGATTGTCCGTAGCAGGGAAGACAGACATTTAACCTTTCCTGACTTCTATCTCTCTGGCTCTATCCTTAGTGTCTGCAGTGAGATTAAATATTTGGGCCACATCATCTCGGATGACCTCTCTGATGACAAGGATATATTTAGACAGCGGATGTTGTATGCGCAAGGAAACATGCTGTGTAGAAAATTTAGCATGTGCTCAGTACCAGTGAAGACCTCACTTTTTAAATCCTTCTGTACACCCCTGTACACCGCCCACCTGTGGTGCCGCTACAAGCAGGCCAGTATAAGACGATTGACAGTGGCATACAATGACTGTATGAGGCTGCTTCTGAGAGCTCCAAGAAGCTCCAGTGCAAGCCAAATGTTTGTCAGTGTTGGGGTTCCCACCTGCTCTGCTGTGCTACGAAATCTTATGTACAAATTCATGTGTAGGGTATCTGAGTCAGTAAATGACATCATTAATGTCATGACTAACACTATACGTAGTTCTGTCAGGTTCTCCTCCAGACTATGGAACCATTGGCGAACTTGTCTGTATGTTCGAAACTGAATATGATTGAACTCTTTTTATTGTATATTTCTTTCTATTTTTTATTATTCTTTTTATCTATTGTGTTGTTGTACTGTACTGTGATATGGATTCCCCTGAGTCATAATCAAGTCAACATAATCCACTACAACACGTCACTAAATCATAAACAAAAGAAACATAATTAAACTGAAATATCAAATGCAATCAAATGCATTTCTTCAAAATCATTATAAATTCAAACATAAATCCCTGCCCAACCCCAATGCAAAGGGGACATGGTGCAGTCCAAAGACCCAGCTCCTTATAAGCCAATCTGAAGCAGCTGGCCCTTCTTTCTGTGACCAGCCATTTAAACTCCAGTACTCATAACAAAAACATTAAATAACTCCTGATAAAACAACTTTGCATTTGACAAAATATAACATATGGATGCGCACTCCAGTCTGTAACTTTATCACCACAATTGTAATAAACTGTGTGTCATTCAACCGGTTGTGTTGTGTGTAGTCCTTTATGCATGTAGATGTAGTAGTGCTGAAAATAAATATAAAATAACAAAAAATAAGTTGTGTTTTACCAACTTTGTGTGGCCATCATTATGTGGCCCTCACAGGGAGTTTCCCCATCAGGCTGACCAGGGAGAGGCAGTATAGAGACCAGGATTACTGCATGTTTTTTGTGAGAGTACAAGCCGCCCCCAGAGCAGCTGGCCAACGTTGAAGCCGCTCCACTCTACTGGCCAAAGTTGGAACTGCACGCGGATGGTTTTTTGCAGCTGGGGTTTAATGGATCGCTCGCGTTAGTGCTTCCGCATTTATGCAGAAGTCGAGAAAATACTGAAGTAGTGCGTTCTTGGGACCACTGAGCAACTTCCTTTGAAATGAATAGTGGGGGTCCGCCCTCTATTTTATATATAACTCCAGCGGCGCAACACGGACCGAACGCTAGGGGGGGACATATAGCGGCGCCGCAAAGCGGCGGCGCCGAAAAATCCGTCCCCCCCGTCCCCCCCCACCACCCTAGGAGAGGGGGGGATGGGGGGGTCTAACCACAAACGTGGGGTTATGGTTAGGGTTTGGAGTCGGACTACAGAGAGGTTGTTTCAGTGACTCAATGTACATACAAAACTGAGTTTTGGCACAGTTATTATTATTATTATGAATTACCTGGCTGTGATTCCTCCTCCTCCTCCACAAAAACGTGGGGTTATGGTTAGGGTTTGGGGTCGAACTACAGAGAGGTTGTTCCAGTGACTCAATGTACATACAAAACTGCGTTTTGGCACAGTTATTATTATTATTATGAATTACCTGGCTGTGATTCCTCCTCCTCCCCATTTGTCTCAAAACGTAAAAGTTTAACCACATTATCAGCAGCGCCTCGAACAGGTCAAAACTCACTGACCATCTGATCTGTAAGTTAGCCTATCCTATAAAATGTACAACACCTGGGAGGTTTTCAGGAGAGGATGTTTTAATGTAGTTAGTGTTAAACCCATGCAACTCGAGAGGAAAGAAAAACCTGCAGCGCCTTACCTGGTCTTGACAGTTAATAGCAGCGTCGATCTCCTCCTTTCCCCAAATCCCCCAAAATAATAATATAATTCCCAAAGTGGGGTCCGGGGACCCCCAGAGGTACAACTACATGATAGTTTGTGGCATGTCATGTGGACGCTCTCAGTTTTTTTAATTAACATTGATTATCAATTGGAGTCCCACCGCTAGAAATGGTTAAAATAGGGTCCGTCCGAGCTGTATAAATCTTTTCTTATGGGGGTCCTTCTCTTCTCTTCAAATGGGGGGGTCCGCAGGCTAATACGTGTCCATTTGGGGGTCCTTGACATGAAAAGGATAAAGTAAATCCATTCAGTTTTAATTATCGTCTGACGGTGCCAAAGTGGTGCGTGACACCAAAAGTGGTGTCCTATTGAATTCTGTTCCTGTATTATTAGAATCATTACAGAGTGCAAAGCACATTGGGTCACTGATTGCGGTGTAACAACTCCCAACTTCCGAAAGTTGAGAGAACGGGCCAAACCATTTTGGGATTTAAACAGGGGTGGATCAAATATATGCTTCAAAATATATCGCGTTTATGAACGCAGGATTTCAAAAGTATTACTCCTAAGATAACTTTGGAGCCAGGGGGGGACCCCCCCAGCCAGGGGGGACCCCCTAACTCATCTGGGGGGGACCAATGTGAGGCTGGCAGGGGATTCGTCCCCTGCGTCCCTGTGGCTATTGCGCCCCTGTATAACTCTATGGTATACCTACCCTATAGGGGACATGGGGAGAACATGCAAACTCCACACAGAAAGGCCCTTTCGCCAACCCCACCTATAGGGTACGGGGAGAGAACACACGCCCAGTGCCCACATCGGTACAGAGTGCACCACCATGCCCCCCCCCCCCCCCCCCCCCCCCCAGTCTGTCTGTCCTGCTGTGTGCCAGGCAGTCTGTCCTGTACCATCTGCCTCAGCCGTTTAAATGGGGCACCGTTTGGGTGACAGGATATGACACAGACCAGAAAGAGATGCTTTGTGTTGTTTGGTGAATAAGAAGTTTACTTCCAGTCAGTAACTCATCATACAGTGCTGGACAGTGGAATGCTTATTGCCCAGGGCTGCTTGCAACTATGGATTCATCCAGTAATCAAGAAGCACTGGACTTTTACTCGTAACAAAGTTACAGAAATACAGAGTATTTCTATATTGCAGCATTGATACTTTTATTAAGTAAAATGTGAGCACTTTTTCCACCACTGACTCCACATTTTGACAAGGTTTCAGCCAGATCCAAGCTCTTTATTGACTTTCATGAAAAAATGCAAGTAATTCAAAAGTATAAATATATGAGGAAAAATCTATTTGTGTGAAGCTACTTCTGTGGCCTACTGGCAGTGTGCATACAAAGTTTGGCAATAATTGGTCCAGCAGTTTACGAGATTAGCTCCGGACACACACACACGCACACACACACGCACGCACGTACGTACGTACGCACACGTGCAGTCGTGCACGTGCGCACACACACTGTAGGCTACACACGCACTCTCATAGACAGCTAGCCTATTTCAGAGCCATAATATGGCATAACATTCGACAAAAGCCTTGCATTTCTCCTGGTCTCTGAATCCTTTCTGCTGGTCATTTTAATGTTCAGAATCGGTCTATAATTACATTATTATAATAACTAAATCGCTTGAGTCAAGCGATCTAGTCGCCTATAGCGTCTAGTCTGTACTTTGGGAAAATCTTAATGTGTCAAACTTCGTCAACGAAATTGCAGATCTACAAGCTCACACCATGTTTAGTTTTTAAAATGGAACCCGTAATTTACCATCTTCAAACCTTTCTGGTGTCTTCCAGCGGCAGCTCCGTAGCTTGGCTCAGAGGCGACGCTCGGCTCCGTCGCTGGCTTTCGGGAAGGCGTTGGGGATTCCTTGCTCTCCCATCAGGTGTGTGGAACCTCTTTTTTGTCCTCTCTTAAAGGGCCACTTCACCCCTTTTGCAACCAGATCTTATTTTAATTATGTTTGGGAGACAAACACTTTCTTGGGGTTCTCATGTAGGTAAAGTGTGTTTTTAGGTACTTCAGTATTTCAAAGTGTCTATGGGCTCCATGATGTCATGGACACTGGGCTCACTTACTTCCTGGACTACATGTTGTCTCAGTAAGACAGCCCTCCCCCTATCCACAAGGAGGAGCAGTGGACCAAAGCATTATGGGAATTGTAGTCCAGGAAGGAAGTGAGCCCCGTATCCATGACATCATGGAGTCCATGGACACTTTGAGATACTGAAATATCTAAAAACACAGTACCCACATAAAACCCCCAGGAAAGTGTTTCTTGTCTCCCAAACATCATTCAAATAAGATCTGGTTGTAAAAGGGGTGAAGTGTCCCTGTAACACTTCAACAGAATGATTGAAGAGCAAGCATAATCATTCTGCACACTCCCTCACAGCTGGGAAAAGCCCAGTACAGCGAGCAACACTGTTCTGTTCTTGCTTCTAATTTCCCAGTTGGTATTCTTTAATTACGGCGGGGCTCCACCGGGCGCGTTGCGTCTTCGTCGTGTGCGTCAAAAAACGAACCAGGGCAATTTCAATGCAGTCACGCAACGCAACGCGGGCAGTGGAGCCACCCTTCATTGATTAAAAAGGGAACATTCCCTGGCGGTGACAGAGACGCGACGCTGACGCGCCCGGTGGAGCCCCGTTGTTAGGATGGATCTTGTTTTATAGGATGTCACCTACTGTATCTTTGTTAATTCATCTAACTTCATTCTCACTCCTCACTGCACTTCAAAGCCTACAGGGGGAGCTGGAAACATGGCAGAGTATGAGTCTACACAGTAAAATACTATGTAAATGTATCCATTTCTAACTCTTGAGAGGGTACAATTTGAAACAAATGGTACCTTATGGGTCTGTAACTCTTTGGGTGTACAAATACAATGGTCCATTTTTACAATTGTACACCCACAGAGTTATAGCAATATTCCACTTTCAAATAAAATAAACATATAGGCCTAGGTCTACTGTAGGAATAAAAAGTAATTGAAAAAACATGTCCCCTCACCCAATGTCACACACTTTAAATGTCAATTCAGCACCTGTTTAATAGCGTTGTGTTGGTTTCTCTATGTCACCATGTGAGCTTTAGTCCCTCACTCTGTTCAGCGCCCAGCTGTGTGTGTGTGTGTGTGTGTGTGTGTGTGTGTGTGTGTGTGTGTGTGTGTGTGTGTGTGACGTGTGTATGGGGGTTTCCGATAGCTTGTAGATAAATGAACAGAGTGCAACCGCCTCCATACTCATAGCCTACCCATCGCGTGACTCTCAGGCATACAGTAGCACTCAGGTCACTGTTTTGATATTGATTTCTGCTTTGTAAACATTGGACAAAACGGTCCTTTTAAAACTGGAATTACCGTGCGTGTGTGCGTGCGTGTGTGTGCGTGCGTGTGTGTGTGTGTGTGTGCACGCGCCAACAATGTTATGACTTTTATTGGAATTTAAATTAAAATGTTTATATATAATTCATCACTGTTTCATTTTCCTTTCTCTCTAATTGTCTCCACCAGGCCGAAGGCATGTGGGGAGAGTATGTTTTGCACTCCGTCCGTCCGTGTGTCCGTCCGTGTGTCCGTGTGTCCGTCCGTCCGTTAGCAGCTAATCTCAGCCACCGTTAACCCGGTCGATGCCAAATTTTGCACACACACTCCCTGGATGCCAACGATGAACCTCTGCCCCAAACTTTCCAGAACGGCCTGTTATAGCGCCACCAGGAGGCCGCTTTGTGCAAAACAAGTTTTTGCACAGTACACCTACAGATTTTGTCCAAATATCACGCAAATTGGTACACAGTCTCTCTAGAGCCATTCAACGAAACGGGTCTTTCAGATTTCTCAGACTCCATCCTGATTGGTTAAGATTGGCTTCCAAAGTTCACAGGAGTGCTCAGTTTCAAACAAAATGCTGCAAATCATGAACACATCGCATGATTTCCTTGAAATTGTGCACCCACATTCCCACTAGGCCGAGGACGAAATGCCACATGAACAATTTCAACTCAGCCTCAAGGTGGCGCTATAACTGGCCGAAAAGTGTTTTTACCTCTAACTGCACGAATCTGTGGATCACTTTGTATGCCAACTCCCTAGAGGTCAAGGAAAAACCTTTGTCTGGAATTTTTAACATCTGCTCTTTATAGCGCCACCAGGAGGCCCACATATGTAAAACACATTTTCTATTATTACTCCTTCAGATTTTATCCAAATTTCACGCACATCGGTACACATGATCTCCATAGTCATGTGATCAACACAGGTTTGTTTGATTTCTCATATTCCATCCTGATTGGCCACGATTGGCTCCTACAGTTTTCAGGAGTAGCAAATGGCCACAACTCCTCACGAGTCAACGCAGCGTCCGATTGCGATGAAACTGTGCACGCATATTCCCACTAGGCTGAGGAAGAATCCTGGTGGAGACCTGTGCCGATTGGCACTTTATCTAGTTGAGTTCTGTTTCGTAAACATTGGACATGTTTAGTCCGAGAATGTTGTCATTGTGACAATAGTCCATTCAAAATCTGAATGATGGATGGATGGATGGAGGATTGGATAGATGTCAACAATCTTGAGAATTAAATTAATTTATTTCCTATTGCCCCCCCATGGTGGCCTCTATAGCCCACGTTGAAACCCACCATACCATAGCCTACTATATTATATTATGAGTCACTCTCTACTATCCCACTTGACTCATTAAAACACCGTCCTCGCAGACCGCCAGAGCTGCAGACAGGGGGATTTATCATATTCACCCTTCAATGCTGCATACATTCCACACAATATTCCGTGTGGGCGTCAATGACATGTAGAAGCTGCTATCGAGACCAGCGGTGGGCGACCATGTCTCTTTGATCTAGTCTAGATCACGACAGGCATCTATGATCTAACCACATGAACCATCGACAAGCTCACAACGCATATATGCGTTCAGTCAACTAAAGTAGCCTACAGTAGTGTTGCTACTCCATATTTTTAATGTTTGAGTTTTTTTTCCACTTTTTTCCACTGACCTCACGTCGCCCCTCAGGGTGACGGTGTTTTGGGGCGAGCGTTCTAGTAACCGATCATACTACAGCGTCACACAAAAGCATATCGAGAAAAAGAATAATCAAAGCATTCATATAAACAAAGCTATCTACATATCGCGATGGCCTTTCGTTGTGCCATGCACATACAATACTGTGCACTGGAGATATTTATCTTGCATCTAAAGTAGCAGAGGACAAAGCACCTTTGTATAGTTTGTACAGTAACCGTGAAATAGATTACATTTTCTGTTCCTATAGGCAATGCTGCTATAATGGTTATCACCTGCTGCACCTTGCCGCTGTCGGGCTGCTAGCTGGGCTCCAATTATCCAATGATTTATGTTCTCACACCTATTGGATTTCAGAGCTAACCTTTTGGTTTATCCAATTCATACCCAGTAGCTGTGGTTTAGAAGGGAAAGTATTGTGTTGATGTCATTTGAATATTAAATAGGCTACACCCAACCGAAAACCCCCCACACACCCCCGCTTCAACTTTCAATGTTTTATTATTATTTATTATTACTATTACTATTACTACTATACTCAGCTGCACAATTCAGCGTTCATTTAAAGTTAATTTAAATGTAGCCTATAGTTTTTGTTTGTTTGTTTGTTTTTTAGTTCAGGTTAAAAACTACAGATTAAAACTACAGTAAACAATGTAGCTGCAGCTAATCAAATAAATGGGCCTATATGTGTTGGATTCAGGTGTGTCCCGAGCCGGGTGTGCAAGCATACAGTAGTCAACAGTATTGTCAATCAATTACAAAACGCCTGCGGTCTCTGAGGCTAATGCACAATTAATAATTGCACATTGACACACCTATAAATCTAAGTAACACACGTTATTAATTTGATTAACTGCGCAGCTGTGTTGCTGCTATAACACCGCGGTGTACCAATAAAGTCAGTCAAAGACATTCTGTTATTATTAAAGATATGCCATCCGGTGAATGGTACACACATCCTACTGCATGGTCTCCTATGTGGTCTGATAATTATTCTCCAGGTAGGCCTACTGCAGCTTCTATTGATCTGATTATTGCAGGCCGCTGGTGGCTCTGACATTTATTCTCAAAACTGTGAATATTACTTTCGCACAATGACTGTCATTGTGGGAAGAACAGGTAATCAATGGTGTCATTGAATGACATTTGATTGGGGATTTCAGGACTGCATGCTATTGATTGCTAACAACCAATATGGGCTGCTTTTCCAGGCAAAGGCTGGGCTCAGCTTTGTCCTGAAGTGTGTCTATGAATAAGATGGTTTATTACTATTTTTACCACACGAACCCTATAGCATTCCATTCAGATTCTGAACATGTCAGGAAATGCGAACATACTTATGGTAAACATACACTGCTGTGCTGTTGTAGTATACTAACTATTTGCAGTGCTGCCTGTAGCCTAGATTTCTTCAGAAATACCATACCATACCATTAATACCATATTAATTCCGGTTCCAGTTATTATATCTACTGTGGTGGACATTCTGTGAAAAGTGGACATCTTATAAGCTTGCAATCTGTTGTAATGCAACGTATTGTGAGCTTGTTTGTAGATCTGTTATTTTCAGCCCATGAAATTTGTTATAGACGAGACGGGCAGAAAGGGCCTCTGAGGGACCCTCGTCAGCAAAATGTACAGTAGGTGATAGGGTTTAAGAAGTGGATAAAGACTGATATGAACACATATCAGTCTTTTTACAATTGCTTGTTACAATTGCACTTACTTTCTTTTAGTTTTTGGGTCCCCAGTTTGACCATCAGTTCTACACTATAAGTTGCATACTACTACTGTATAACCTCTCAATCACTTCTTTTTGATCTACCAGGTGCATTGATTGACCCTTACTTTCAACCTGCCGCACCTCTTATTTTGGGCAAGTCACGATGGGTTTCAAAAATGTTTCTTTTTAGCAGATCGCTAAGATAATAGCAGGTCCACAGACTGTATTTTCCATATGTGTTGTACTCAGTATTCAGTAGCGCTATCTATCACACACCCCATGGAGCCTTGAATTCATGGCGATTTTTGTTTAGTTTTTGTCACATTCCTAAGCCAATAACTTGATGACTGGCGGAGTCTCCAGGTTGATCGATGACCCGTCATCAAATGAGTGTCTCAGGAACTACTAATTTAAGAGTTTAAATGGCTGTTGTGTGTTGTTGTCACCGGTCTAGGGAGGAGTCTTCATGCTGGGTCACCTTGGACCAGTGTCCCTTTGTCCTCGGTCTATGCAGCGAGAACGGAGAGCTCCTATTGGACGAGTGCGTCCAGGTGACCGAGGGCACAAAGACCAGGGACAGACACCTCTTCCTCTTCAGTGACGTCATCATCTTCGCCAAGCTCAAGTAAGACGATGGACACAAACGATGAAGCGGTGTGTGTAGCTACAGATTAAACGAGACATGACAATTAACTGTTTCCCTTTCTCCATTCTCTATTCTTATCACTATTTGCGAAACTGAACCGTCACAACCTACAATGTTTGGGAACCAAAACCAAATACCTTTATACTCTCATGTGCTCGTATAAGATATTATGATACAAATGGAATCATGATTAATCTTGAATCTTGGGATAGGGATACACATGGGCACATTGTGGGGCCAATGTTGATCTCAGACGTCATGTATCCAACCTTTGATTCCAGTCCTCTATGATGTCAGTCATCTCTGGCATATCATTGATATGTGACTTTAATAACGGCACTCTGTGCACAACAAGTTTTGGTGCTGATCGGTTTAAAGTTGAAGTGCAACAGAGCAAGCAAACCAAACCACGTTCCACATTTGCTGCACTCTGTAGTGTTGACACAATGAGGATTTCAAGAGTCAACACACAAATCAAAGGGAATTTCTCAATGGACTCTCTCTGTGTATAAACCACACACAGTAATAGCCACTCTTTAACATAACATGACATAAAAAAAGCTATTTAATCCACCAGGAGGAACTTTGATAAAAACATGTCAAATATGTATAATGTTACATGTACTACATGTGCTACAAGCCCTGACACATCTACATGTGATATAACATCTACCAATCAGTGCAATGGGGGAAGTGAGAAAAAAACGTGTTGCTGAACACAATGACTGTCAGGGATTCTCCTGGCATCTGTTTGTGTAGAGAGTGTCTCCACATACATAGTAGAAAACATGGGGATTCCCACTTAAGCATACTTTAGATTCCATCAGATGAAGGTTTCGCGATCAGCTTGAATTATTTTCAGAAATATCTTTAGACTGAATATAAGATTTAACTATTTACAAATTATTAACTTGTCATAACTCCAGTGATCGAAATGTGTACAGAATTTGGTATATCTTGGTTGAATAATTTTAACGGAGGATCAGGAAGGCCCAAAATCTCCATTATTGACCTTTAGGTCGGTTCTACAAATGCCTTCTAAACCTTCTCAAACTTTTTCCTCAAACATTTCAAACATTTCAAAAATGTAAAAAAAAATAGCCACAAGGATGGAGAAATTGAATCTTCTTGATCCTGTAAAAAGCAGTAAGATATACATGGCAAGTACTACTCTGTTGTACCCGCGGCACAACTTAAGACTATTTTTAATACCAAATTGTAAGATATTACGTAAGAGAGGGGCAAACGTTGTGAAAATAGCCTAACCACAAGCTCACAACGCCTCGTGTCACTTGCCAAAATAGCACATAATATCTACAGCTCATTGAGCTCTATTATCTGCGAGCAACACTGTCATCCAGCAGTGTAAATTACAGGCGTAACAATGTGTTACTAAGCAGAGGCTCAAACTGTTTATAGCTTTTAGCTGAAGAGTAGGTCGTCTGTCCCACTCACTTTACCACAAACATCTTTCCTTTCACTGTCGTTGTAGACCAACTGCCCACTTTTCCAGTAGCTGCCGCAGACTGTATAGAAGAATGAATGATACATTCATGTTTTGTTCTATTAATTAATATTATTATTAAGCTTAGGCTGATACAGGCTTTGAAGAAAAACCTTTGAGAATAACATTCAAAGAGCCTATCAGTGATCTGCAGCTATTCTGTCAAGGGTAAATAGAAATTGAATGTCGGAGGATTGAAAGTCCTTGACTGGTAATCCAGTCTGGCAGTGCCGCGGGTTCGACTCCTGATCCCTTTACTGCTGTCACCCCCCATTTCCTGTCAGTCTACTGTCTATATAAAGGCGAAAGCCACAAAAGAAAATGTCCTTGAGCTTATTACAGTCACATGTAGAGTATTGAGTGTATTAATAATGAATTGCATTTTTACGGCGCTTTTCTATGCACTACTGTACGTGCCTACTCAAAGCGCTTACAATGGTTCATTCATTCATACATTGGGAGGTGAAGCGGCGAACAGTCGACGCCAGCGTCCTCACTTCCCACATTCACACACCAATGGTGGCGAGCTGAGAGACAGCGAGATCCATTTTCGACCTCGACGGGTGGCCATGACGTTTGGCGAGTTGTCGTGACGTGCGCCTCACCGACTGACTCATTGGAGGCAATGTAAGGTTCAGTGTCTCGCCCAAGGACACTTCGACATGTGGACAGTATGCATTTATGTATTAGTGTATTAGTCTCTGTTTGGTTCCATTCAGTGTGCTGTGACTCATTTCAGTGTGTGGGGGCTTCAATACCGTAAAGCAGCATGTTTGTTTTTAGTCAAATAGTTTCTTATTTTGACTGTGTAGAAGCTATTTCACTGTTTGTTTGTTTTTATTTTTTAAATCATTTATCATGATTGTTGTTATTGTTTGGCCTTGTTAATAAGTTGTGTTTGATGGATTATTGGTTTATTAAATTATTATTTGTGGGCACTCCTCTCCAGGGCATATGTAGGCCTGGTTAATTGGAAAATGCATGCACCTGAGTGGACATGGCTGGTTTACCAGAAGCTATGAGAAGAAGCTGTAAAGTAAACATGCAAGCTACATTTTCAAGTACGTAGTTCTTTTGCCTGCATTGAAGATGAGCCTTATCAAGACAAATCCCAAGCCTTATCAATACAAATCCCAAGCCTTATCAAGACAAATCCCAGATATTTTTATTATTAGTATCAGTCGTTTTATTGACTTTGGATGGAATGAGTCGAACCGACAAAAACGCCACATACTGCAGACTGTCTGTTGCGTGTATGGGTGTGTATGTGTGTTTGTAGGAACACACAGCGCACAGACTCTTCACTCTTCAAACAATTAACTGTATATAGTGGGAATGAAAAAAGAGAAAACAAATCCAACTATCAACAATGCTGTAGTGTACTCGTTCCTATAAGGATCTGTATGAACACAACTTTAAAAAGCTTCTAGACCGCACAAAATTGGATCTCGTGAGATGGGCTTCGTTGCCCGTTTCGTTAGCAGGCAGAGTTAACACAATTAAAATGACTGTCTTGCCCCGTTTTTTGTATCTATTCCAAATGATTCCTTTGTTCTTAACTAAAACCTTCTTCCGGGATCTTAATAGTTGTATTTCTACTTTTATTTGGAATAAAGCCAGTCCGTGTGCCAAAAAAGCTCTTTTGGAATTACCAAGACCATCAGGAGGCCTGGGGTTGCCTAATTTTATGTTTTATTACTGGTCGGCAAATATTAAAAAGGTGAGTTATTGGGTTGCAGTCCATGAATACAAACATGGTCCAATTTGGGCCAGTATGGAAACTCAACTGATCCTGGGATCTCTCTAGTGGCCATGTTGTGCTCCTCACTGCCAAATGATAATTCCATACGCTCTAGCAATCCAGTAATAAATAGCTCTCTCAGAATCTGGCGCCAATTCAGAAAACACTTTGATTTTAATAATACGTGTGGCCATATGCCCTTGACCAACAATCATCTTTTTCCTCCCTCGCGAGAGGACTCAGCTTTTAAAACATGGCACGTCAATGGCTTGATTTTCTTTAGCGACTTATTCATAGATGGCACATTTGCATCCTTTAAAAACCTCCAAGATGACCATGAGCTACCAAATTCTCACTTTTTCAGATACCTCCAAGTTCGAAGTTTTGCTAAGGAACACTTTCCATTTCCAGCTATGCCAGATAAGAGTATAGTAGACACCATACTAGACTGGGACCCATACACCAAAGGTAGCATATCTAATATATATAAGGCTTTACAGGAGATTGGCCCTCCTCTCTTGGATAAAACAAAATCAGCCTGGGAACAGGACCTGAATTTAGAGCTGGAGGAAGAGACGTGGGAACTCTCTTTGAGGCGTATTCATACTACCTCTTTATGTCTTAGACATTGCCTAATTCAATTCAAAATAGTACATCGTTTGCATTTCTCGAGAGAAAAACTATCTAAAGTTTATCCTGACATTGACTCTACTTGTATAAGATGTCATCTGGAGCCAGCCTCTATTGGACATATGTTCTGGGGATGCACTTCCTTGAACCCATTTTGGAATAGTATTTTTGATGCTTTCTCAACCATCTGTCATATGCCAATTGCGCCCAACCCGATAACTGCTATATTTGGAGTTCCCAACGACGATGCACCAATTACCTCTCCCCAAGCCAATTTCATAGCTTTTGCTTCACTCATAGCGAGGAGACTTATTCTCCGCAATTGGAAATCTGATAAACCTCCAACATTTACAAGTTGGGTCAAGGATGTTCTATCCTTTATACCATTGGAGAAGCTCAGATACAACAGGTTCAAATCTCGCCAGAAATTTGTAAAGGCTTGGTCCCCTTTCCTTGAATTCACCCTTTCACTGTCTTCCGACTCACTGTCTTTTGATGATGTGTCCTAAGTGTTTTTCCTACATGTAATTTGGTTCACTGTGTAGCCCCTTAATCTAGTAAAAGGCTAATTTTATTTTATTGTATTTATTTATTTCATTTATTATTTATATCCTTTACTACCTGTTTATTTTATTTTAGTTTAGTTTTAGTTTTTTGTTGTTGTTCTTGTTGTCTTGTTTTGTGATGGAACCGGGGAGGGTGGGGTATATGTGGGGTTGTTTGTCTACAAAATTGAAAATCTTATAAATAAAGTTATAAAACAATGCTGTGGTGTGCAGTCTATAATATATTGTCTCTGTTGGCTGCAAACCTCATTATTTTACTTTTCAGGATTCAAATTCAAAAATAGCAAAGATCTCTATTGTAGATCTGCTGCTTTTGTGTGATGCTGGTTGCAGATATACAGGTGCATCAAGCATCGCAACGTGTTGTGAGCTGGTAGATTGTTTTCATAGACCTGGTTGCTCCAAGGAGCCCAGCGTAGCAATCATCACACCCGACAGACACATTATGCGATTTCATTGTCTCCTGTTGCATACCAAAACAAAACGTCTTATGCTTACAAGCATGGACAGATGGAACAGCGACCTTTAGAAGCTATGACGTCATACAACGGAATATAAATTGGGCATTATATGGTCAAGGGTGCATTTATATAGCGCCTTTATGCTAAGGTGCTTTACTTAGACTGTGCATGACATTCACCCATTCACACACACATTCATACACCGATGGTGGAGGTAAACACGCAAGGCTCATCGGATGCAATTAGGGGTTCAGAGTCTGGCTCTATTCAACACTAACCCTGGGGGAGCCCGGCATCGAACTGGTTCCCAAGCGGTCAATAATATATGATTGGCGTCGTTGGAAGAGCTTCCCAGAAACATGGGACGTGTGGAAGGGTTCTTGATTAATCTGCAGCATCTGCACTGCACACACTGCAATGCAAGTCTGAGCTCGTTAGTGACCAGCCATGTGCCATCAGCAACAAGTAGGTGTTCTACTGCAGCAGTGCTTCTCAAAATGGGGTGCGGGGGACCGCGATGGGTCCTTGAGGGGTTTGCAGGGAGTCCCCAGTTAATGACTGATAGTTAGGAACCAAATGGACATTTCAGGGCTGTAACTCTGAGAGTGTATACAAATGGAGTTGAATGAACCCTCCTCGGATTGCTGTGATCACCAGGTATAGGCTACTTAATTATCTACGAAGTTGCCTGCTCATAAAATGTACCCCTGTATTTTTACAACATTGCGGTATTACATACCTCACAATACGATAATTACACTTGCATAATATTATTCAAACGTTATAAAAAGCTTCCGAAATTCAGTATCAGACTCTAGAACAGTGGGGCTCAGTATGGACCAATGAAGCTTTGTAGCTTAACTACAGCTTAACAGTGTCATTCGGTGGGAGCATGACCTTGAGACTGTGTGTGTGTGTGTGTGTGTGTGTGTGTGTGTGTGTGTGTGTGTGTGTGTGTGTGCAGATCCAGTGCCAGCTATCGTCTGAAGCACAGGGTGAGTCTACAGGACGTGTGGCTGTACAGCTTTGATGATGAAGAAGACCCAGAGGATGAGGAAGATCAAAGGGGAGATATTGATCTCAGGATTACATTCATGTTGGCCTGGGCTCTCAGTTTCTCCCTGGTGTCGTTCCGGTGAGACACACACACACACACACACACACACACACACACACGTGCGCGCGCAAGGTACATAACATCTGCAACAGCAGACCCTGTGTACCTTAACAATCATTCTAACGTCTAGCCTATTAGGACCTGAGGCCGATTCTTTAATGTCTTCTAAATCCTACCAGTTTTCTGAGTTTTCAAGCAAAGATTTGAGTTCGCTTTTAATATATATATATATATATATATATATATATGTATTAAAAGATTAGCAAAACATGGCGTGACATTTCACAATAGATGAAAGCCGTGAAGACATGAAAGTGGATGTGATGTATCATATCCACATTCTTTCATGCCTACGTAATGCCCCCTGCAGTGTGTTGCATGTGCTACATGGCATGGGCACGATAACTATTTTAAAATGTTTTAAATAGTAAAAACAAAGCAAAAAGACTAATACGTTTAGGTCAATTATAGGGATAAGGGCTTATAGGCTCCGTGCAAGATAGGGCGATTGTCTTGTTGTTGTAACTTGTGAGGCAGAAAAAGTTTCTGTTTCTGTCCCTCTCTTTCTGTTTCTCTAATCTAGTGTGTTTATGTGACCAGTGACCAGTGACACGTAGTAATGGTGTCCTGGAATGCCCCACTAACTCCGTGAACATAGCCCGTTTCAATTCATTGAAAAAATAAAGGGAAGTAGAGAGTTTATTCTCGGTTTATTCGGTTTATTCTAATAGGAAGTTGGGGTCATCTGACAGATCGATCACATGACTCTGGGGATTTCTGTACCAGAGGACCTCATCGTTTGGAAACGCAGGCCTTTACAATAAAAACAAAAGAGAACATCAGATATTGAGTTGACTAATAGACTGTGGCCACGGAGACGTTTCTGTAACACTGACTGTAGTTATGAAATGGATCATTTAAAGCGGCACTGTGTAACGTTTTTTTAGGCCTGATTCTGACGTCGAAATAAATAAATAAAATAATCGAAATCATGACAATTTTCTGAAAGATTTGAGGCACATTTTAATGAAATGTAGCAGACCTACATGTTCATAGCGCGCCACCGAGTGGCGCGCTATGAACATGTAGGTCTGCTATTTTCCAACAGCTAAATTATAACATAATGTTTAAAACACCAAAAGGGGTTCCCGCCCAAAATGGGTTAACAAAATGTGTCCAATCTGTACGGTAGACAGAGCATGTTAATACACTATAATACCTAAATATAATTGGGGTGGTCGTATTTTTCTCGTTGCTCTTCTATTGAGATTTTTCCATCCTGTCTAGGTGAGACATGACATTTTGACACGATCCTCTCAATGCTTTGACGAAAATGTTGACCTGAAGGTCAAGGTTACATGTATCCGGGTACCTGCACTTTTTGTGTAACCGGGTTCCTGCACTTTTTGTGTAACCGGGTTCCTGCACCTTTTGTGCATCTGTTTTGAACTAACATAAGAGTTTAAACTGTTTAGCTATCATTCCAATAAGCTGGGAGTCAACAGGTCCTCCTGCTATAGTCCTGAAACATCTGAAACAACGTCTTTTACTGTTAACAGAACATGGTTGTGGTTTGCTCTTTTTCCGTGGGTGGAGATTGATGACGAATCGATGATGGCAATGACGACGAGGCCACGTGTGTGTGTGATCATGTGATGACACGAGGCCATCCATGCATTCCAAAACAAAAAAGGTCGAAATGTTGTTGCAGTTTTTCCTCTGTCGCTTTGGTACATGTCTGAAGTTCAGAATTGAAATTCTCTAAATTACTTGTTCCACTTAAGTTCCAATGACATATAGTCACTTGTGCACATCAATAATAATAATAACAATAACAATAAATAACAATAATAATATTCTCAGTACTCTGATGGTGCAGTGAATCAATCAATCAATCAATCAATCAATCAATCAATCAATCAATCAATCAATCAATCAGTCAGTCAATCGTGATATGGATGAGTATCTGTTGTCCTGGCCGTCAGGAGACAGATAGACAGCACTGTACTTCCACATACAGTACAGTTCTGCCTAAGCCTACTTTTGCTATTTTGGAATTTGAATCGTGAAAAGTATAGCCTACGTTTTGGACATTGAGGTTTCCACCCGACAGAGATGACATGTTTTTAGTTTTAGTTTTTTTTTGTGCTATGCAGTACTGTAAAGCAGTCTTGCCTTTTTCTTCTCTGTATCGCAATGACATTTAAATACCATACAAGCATTAAAGGGAATCGTCTCAATCAATCACAGAACAGAACAGAACTGTAATGTCACTAATGTGTTATTTTGTTCTGTTTGAAATTGCTTTATCATATACAGAAAAGGTACAGCTCTGAGCATTAATCAATAATTGACATTTTCATGAGAACATATACCGTTTTCTGACTGTCTGGTCTGTAAAGAATGATGTGTCATTCTGATGGCACTGACCTATTTACTTCGGAGAGATCAGCGATGGGCCTTTGCAGGTTATATAGAGCATTCACTTTGCAGGTTATACATTGTGTGGTGTTGTGTTTGCAGAAATTGTTTTTGAGAAATGCACAGTGTTTTGCAACCGTTAAACACTTGAACCCCAGCATCCCTATTCTGAGGGAAACGTTTGCCAAAAATAGCAGAACTTGTGAGCTTGCAGATTGGCTATTTTTGGCGTAGAGAGTTGTTGTAAAGAGGGATAAAAAGTAGGCCTACAGTTAACTTGGGTCCGTTATATAAGTATACAGGGTTGTACCAGGGTGTCCCTAGCGAAATTAGTTAATAGCATCACAATCATTTTAACCACGTTAAACATATTTTATACTTAATTCAAACATGGTGAACATTTGTGCAAATATATTTTTAAATTGAACATTGTACTCAAATATTTGCGTCCGGAGATGCCAGGCAACCACATCCATAACAATCTTAATCTTAATCAATATCACCACCTAAAACTGCAGTATGAATAAACCTAAAGTCTAGGGCGACCCCCCCACCCCCCAGTGGTGCTTGTCAGGTGTTCAGGTTCAGGTTCATTTATTTGTTTGTCCCCGTGGGGCGATTTGGTTTACAGCAAGGCATAACACAGGCAGGTAACATGAAACACAAAAACACAGTAAAAAGGCACATAGTAGGCCCATGCCGTAGCGTAACGGTCTGGGCACCGGACTGGTGATCCAGTCGCGGTGTGCCGCGGGTTCGACTCCCGAACCCGACACGGCCTTTACCGCATGTCATCCCCCCATTTCTCTCCCGTTTCCTGTCAGCCTACTATCTGTCCCTTAAAAAATCAATAAAAGGCGTAAGCCGCAAAAAAATATCTTAAAAAAAAAAAGAAAAAGGCACATAGTACACATAGAACAATAAAACAGGATGGCAGTTCAAGGTATCAGTGTAACATTATAATTCATAACATTTTCAGAACAGTTGTATAAATAATTAATACAAGTGAGTCAGGTGACAAGTTACCTCCTCCTATCGGCATTTAGAGCCTGGATAGCTACAGGCCCGAAGGAGAACTTATACCTGTTGCTTTTGGCCCCTGGAACTTTTAGGCGAATGCCAGAGGGAAGCAGCTTGAACTCAGAGCTGAGGGAATGGGAGTTGTCCGTACAAATGGACTGTGTGACAGTGACAGTCTCTCCGTCACACTGCAGTGTGTATCCAATGGTGGACGACATCAAGGCACAGCGGCAGCACATCAGGAAGTGGAAGAAGAAGGTGGTGTCAGGCCGCCGTGACGCTATACTTCCTGTCCCCATGACTGAGTTAGAGTTTCCAAAAGACTATGGTCTTTCCACCAGACACATTAAGCCGTTTTGGGCGGGAACCCCTTTTGGTGTTGGCATTATGCTATGCTTTAGCTATTGAAAAATAGCAGATCTACAAGCTCATAGCGCGCCACCGAGTGGCACGCTACGAGCTTGTAGGTCTGCTATTTTTGACTGACATTGAAACATAGCTTTTTCAGAAAACTGTCAGGATGTTGACATTTTTAGAATCTGATCTCGGGTCAGAATGGGTTAAAAGAGGCAGGCGTAGCCGCTGTTGTTTTCAGTCCCCCCACTGACTCTCACTCTCGTGTGTGTGTGTGTGTGTGTGTGTCTGTGTCTCTCTCTCTCTGTCTGTGTGGATTGGTCATTGTCATTGGTAACTCGTGCCATGCTGTTATAATCTGCCTCCAGCTCGCCTGAGCTCAAAGACCGCTGGTTGGGTACTCTGCACAGGTACGCATCCATGACTTTCTCACACTACATTGTTAATCACGTGAGGCAAATGAGCACTTGAGATTAAAAGACAATTACTTCATTTGTGATTGTATAGGTGTTGCATCTCTAAGAGTTTGGGTCCATTTGCACAGTTTGGGAGTTTTTATTACCAATAATGAATAACTTTGATGACTAATGATAACACATTTAAAATATTATTATATTATATTATTATTATTATATTTATTTTGTATTGTTTTATGTGTTTATTATATGAATTATTTTTATATATGAATCTCTCCTTTTAAGAGGCTCATAATATATGTATGGACTTTAGATTTAGATGATATGTGACTTGCAGCGTGAGGAGCAAATCGCCAGTCTGTGTGATAATCAGCGCTGCACAGACTGACCAAATGCAAACCATAAAATCGAAACAAAGTCAACATTATTTCTCTTTTACGCGTTTCCTCATCACAGGAAGATTAAGGAAGCAAAAGAGAGGAACGGTTGTACTTCTCCTCCAAGCCTACTCATGAAGGTGTTGAGTGGCAGTGTCGCTGTAAGTTACCCCCTGATGCAACACAGTTGGCCACACATAATATAGCACACATCGCTATTTTCACAATATTTGACAGTGGAACCGAGTCAAACTGAATATAATATGCCTCAATGAACTCCTACATTCCAAGTGCTTGTCAGGGTGGGGGGTCCCAAGTTCAAATATTCTTTTGGGTGGTCCCCAGTTCAAATATGATTAAAATATGGTATAATTATGTGTAGGCCTATTACACATACATCCACTGTGTGCCTCACTCTCCGTCTCTCTGCTTTCTAGACTAAAAGTCTAACCGGAGGTGGAATGGAGCCTTGCATTGGGTTTCCACTTGAGGTGAGCCAATTCCCATTCTGCTTTGAAGAGTGAATTACAGTGTGATATTAAGACATGTTCATGTTTGTTGAAAATATGGGCAATTTTGGAGTGGGACGGTGTTGAGGTCGGGTTGATCTCGTGGGTCTTGTTTCACTCTGTGTCATTCAGACGGAAGTAGTCATGAAGAGTGTGTGTGTGTGTGTGTGTGTGTGTGTGTGTGTGTGTGTGTGTGTGTGTGTGTGTGTGTGTGTGTGTGTGTGTGTGTGTGTGTGTGTGTGTGTGTGTGTGTGTGTGTGTGTGTGTGTGTGTGTGTGTGTCACGGATCGCATGTGCTTGTGGCTGTGGAGGTGTGTGTGTATAATAGCGTGTTTTAGGACTGTTAAAGACAGCCCCCTCCCCTCTGCCAATGACACACCTTCCCTCATCCTCGTCATGTCTTTACTCATGTTTGTTTCGTTGTCAGGGCGATGCAAAGATCTCCGCCCTGCCCAAGGCCTCACATAGCCAAGACGACAGGCTGGCTCAGCAGCCTATTGGTGAGTTTGAATGAAACCACAACCCCAGATGTCAGCTTGCATGGGGCCGCAGCACTGGTGAAAGTACTCAAATGTACAAGTGAATGAGAGCACCTCTACACTCCTCCTGGTTGTTTTGCACTGCTGCCTGTCATCATAATGGTGACTGATCCAAACGCTTAGTATTTTGTCCTCCTCCGTCCCACTCCCATCAGAGAACGGCAGCAAGTGGAACATCCTGAAGAGCGTTCTTGGGAGGAAGGCCCATCAGTCCGAGTCCAGAACGCAGCTGTTTGGACAGCCGCTGACGAGCATCTGCCCCGATGACGGCCTTCTGCCCAAACCAATCGCAGTATGTTGTTCCTCTTGTTTTAAAGTGCCGTGCCGTGCTTTTTGTACTTTTTCTGTTTTGTATGTGTCTATGGAGTTAATTACTCTAATAACGGATTGAGCTTATAGATCTGCAGCTTTTGCTGTTTTTGGATTTTAATCCTGAAAAGTAACAGTTTTGGAGGTTTCCACCTGATAAATCGGCCTCAGGTCTTAATGCTCAAAACCTTGTTGGAACATAACAGTATCTACAAGCTGCACAATGCAATGTGCCGTGGAGCCTGTCGATCGGCTATTTTTGGCCACGATCACCCTGTCATTGGTACAGTATAGGCATGCTTTCTGACTGAAGAGTGTCAGCAAGAAAGGGTGTCATCTTATAATGGCTGTTACTAGTGAGGTGGCCCAATTATAGATATCATATTGCAAGTGTGCGAGGTGTACCTTGAAGCGTGCACGCTGCATAGTGTGGTGTGGCGGCATCATTCTGAGGTGACACCACGAACAATGTGAACAGGACCCCTGTGGTCGTCTGACTCGTCTCGCACGAACGATCCACCATCATTGATCCGTCTCTTGTGAATCAGCTGCAGGTGTCAGAGTGAATTATTACTTTACTGTACCTTTCTTAATCCAGGGCTCTGTATGTGGTCCCCTCCTTTTCTCCCTCTATGGCAAATCTCTTCGCCGAACATAATAAATGAAGGCAGGATTGGGGTCCAAATGGGGGCGTCCATGGCCTAGCGCTTATCACCTTGAAAGTCAAAAGGTGGAGAATAAAATGACTGCTGTATAGGTTGGCTGTCCATCCCTGGTACCTATAGACGCATTCAGAGACGGTTCAACGGCCCGCGGTGGCTGAGCGCTGCCGTAATTAGTTACACTACTTGACAGTGACACAAAGTTGAATTTTGCTACTAGTGTTGGAGCAGCCATAAACTACACAGGTTCATCCCGATGTTCTGGGCATCTTTGTAAAGGTAGTAGTTAGTAAAAAGCAGGTAAAAGAGCAACGTTTGAGCATACTAACAGTCACTTTCCCATTCAATGTAGTAGAAGAGCTGCCCATACATATGTACCCCGCAGAATAGATATCTTGTCTCCGCCTACAGGAAATCCGGGTCCCCTGCGACCAGGGGACCCGTCTCTGAATGTGTCTATACTGTGGCAGGCGGTGGCCATGTAACACTCTCAGCCTCCACTTAAACATGCACACACTTCCACGTAATGATCCCCCATGGACCGCTGACTTATTCATGCACACACGCATGACTATACTGTTGTGCCACCGACCGTAATCTGAAGTGGTGGACAAAAGTACTCTTATTTTTTCTAAGTAGAAGTACAGAAGTATTGGCTTGTATACTTAACCCATTTAGGATGCGAACCCCCTTTGGGGTTTTTACCCTTCCAAGACGGGAACCCATGTGTGGGTTCTTGTTGCTGTACGGTTACAATGTAACATTTTTGTATAAATATTTGACTTTAGACTTTAGAAGGATTTAGAAGGTTAAAGAACCAAACGTAAAATTGCTCGTGACGCAGAATGTCCCATTTCAAGTTTTCAAATGCATCAGAAACCTTTTGAAAATGGCAGATCTACAATGCGACGCATTGTGAGCTTGTAGATCGACTATTTTCAAATGGCCGAAATGTATAGGGCAAGCTAAGTGGTTAATGTATGTTTTGTAATACTAAACGACAAAGAAACTAGTAACAAATGTTTTCAAATCGTGGAGTAAAAAGTACAATACCGGTTTCGAATCCCTAGTGTAGTAGAAGTAAAAGTATTGCAAATTAAATACTCAAGTATAGAAGAAACACCTAAAACTTGTATTTAAGTATAGTACTTGCCACCACTGGTAAGTAAAGTGTACAATATTTGGATCTGAGATGTAGTGGCGTAGAAGTAAAAGCATTGGAAATCGGACATACTCATGTAAAGTAGAAAATACCTCAAAACAGTTACTTTCCACCACTGGTAATCTGATCCGTCCCCTCCCTCCCTCTGTCCCTCGCTCCCTCCCTCGCTCCCTCCCTCCCTCTGTCCCTCGCTCCCTCCCTCCCTCCCTCCCACCAGGTCCTGCTGGCGTTGCTGTGGAAGAAGGCTCCGTCCACGGAGGGCGTCTTCAGGAAGCCGTGCAACAACAAGGCCATGAGGCTGGCCCGGGAGCAGCTGGACGGAGGACACCACGTGGACATGGGAGACATGAACGTGGCCAACCTGGTGGGCCTCCTCAAGGTGCGTCGCATTAGGGCTCATCAACCTGGTGGGCCTCCTCAAGGTGCGTCGCATTAGGGCTCATCAACCTGGTGGGCCTCCTCAAGGTGCGTCGCATTAGGGCTCATCAACCTGGTGGGCCTCCTCAAGGTGCGTCGCATTAGGGCTCATCAACCTGGTGGGCCTCCTCAAGGTGCGTCGCAGCGGGGCTCATCAACGTGTCCGTGGCAAAGGCTTTGGTCTCATCCGTGGCAAACGTTTAGATTTTCTTTTGACGCGCCATTATGATGCCAACAATTAGGACCCTATCGTGATATCCATTATCCCAGACCATATCTATAGCCACATATTAGGATATCAGTATACTGGTAATGTATATATTTCCCATCCCTAATAGTGACAGATACAGAGACTGAGGACCGCTACCTAATGCAAAGATCACAGTAAAAAATACATTATTAAAAGTGAGCTATTCTAGTGAGCTATTCGTCATCTAATGAAGTATATAGGGCTTAAGATGGTTGATTGCAGGAGGGATGGTGGTGTGATACGGTGTGTCTCCTGTTGACCACATGCAGAGCTTTCTGAAGGAGCTGCCCGGCAGCCTGCTGGTGTCTGACCTGTACGACGTGTGGATGGAGGCTCTGGACACAGAGGACGTACAGCAGAGAGCTGCACGGGTCAAGAGGTCAGTTCCCCGGCTTTAGAGCCACCTAGCTTTGATCTATTTTAAAGCCACGATCCGCGCAACATTCTGTGGCTCACTCCCTCATGCGCTGCTTCAAATACCTTTAGTGATATTGTCAGCAGGTGTCCTAACGACACCGCAGGGTCTAGATGCCTAGAGTAGGGAGACCACCGACTGCACATGTGATAGTTATTGAGCGGTGCCTAACCGCTCCAATGAACGGCTATGTGTGTCCGTATGTATGTATGTCTCCATGTATGTCCGCTTGAGTATGGCAATACCGCTGGGTGACCTAAAGTGGCACTGTTGAGTAGCCTAACACACACACACACACACACACTGCCTGCACCGCTCAGTTCAGCTTCAGACGTGTCTGATTTATTGTGTATTACTATACTGAGCTATAGTTATATTGTATATATTATATATTGTATAACGTATACATACAGATTGGTTAAAAGTAATGTTTTATTCATTGAAAGTAGTTGTTTGGTCCAAGTTTTCTGAATACAGACTTTCAGAGTGTGAGCTGAGGTCGTTTTATGTAACGTGTGTTTTTAGTTTTTCACACATTACATAAAAGTTAAACACTTCCCCTTTTCCTCACTTGGCCTACATGTCAGTTTTGAAAAAAGAGAAGTATATTACATAAAGAAAGGGGGCGCGCTCAACTGACATACATCCTCTTCCTCTTTCAGGGTGGTAGACATGCTTCCGGGGCCCAACAGGTTGCTCCTGCGGTACCTCCTGTGCGTGCTCTGCCGCGTCCTCGAGAGCGCCAACACCAACAAGATGGACGCCGCCAATCTGGCGGTGTGCATCGCGCCCACGCTGCTGCAGCTGGAGGCCGCCACGCCCATGGCGGAGCAGATGGCCAAGCTGAACAAGGTGCAGTGTTGATGCTGTCGACCTAAACTATGACGAGAAATGACCGTCGACCACGTTTTTCTTAAACCGACGAAAACTAGATATAAACTAAAACTAAAACATTTCAGATGACTAAAATGTGTCTAAAACTGAATGGGTTTTTATTCAAAAGACAAAATGACTAAAACTATGTCAAAATTTGCTCTGTCAAAATCAACACTAATAAGGTGAAAGTTCTAGATGCCACTCGCCTCCCTGCAGGGCTCTTTGAAGCTCTGCGGTGAAAACCACAAACGAGTTTCACAAGAGTTTAGGCTGCAGCAGCAGCCGTGCTGTTCTGAAGCAGCCGTGGTGTTCTGAAGCAGCCGTGGTGTTCTGAAGCAGCCGTGGTGTTCTGAAGCAACTCCATGGGTTTCGTTTCACAGAGCAGTACTGAAGGAACTGTTGATGTTCAGACAAATAAAGCGCAGTCCTGTATTGATGTCAACAATAGTTGAGAATTGGCAGCTGTACAACGCAACAGAATGTCAAATGTTTACAACTTTTGTTTAGTCAAGCAAACAATCGTACTTAAAATCGTACAGACTAGCCTACTCGCATTTACATCTACTTAATATATTGTTCATAAACATCTCCATTCATGCATGTGAGGATACACTTAAAAAAGTAAAAGGAGAAATGCACATCACAAAATAGTTAGAATAAAAAGCTGAATTATGAAACATTAAAGGAGAACTTCGTCCATTTTCAACCTTATGTTGAATAATTGGTCCTCCTGGCTGTGGAGTCGTGTGGACAGTTCAGAAACCTGCCAGTGACATTGACAGTTGATATAAAATGTCCTTTCATAATATGTAAGGTATGTTGAGCGATGTTCAGTCACTTTGGATGGCGAATCATGTTGGCTCATCCAGCTCTCCTGTCCTGGTTCCCTTGCAGGTGACGGAGCTGACGCGGTTCCTCATGGAGAACTGCTGCGCCTGCGACATCCTGGGGGGAAACGTCTCGGACCTCCTGGGAGACTTCGACGAGGACTCCCTGTCCTCCCAGCAGCACGACTCGGCATACGACAGCCCCGGCCCCGACGGAGAGGCGGGCTCCGTCCAGGGAGAGGCGGCGGGCGGTTCGTCCAACTGTCCGCACGATGACGCTGTCTTCTTCCCAGCGACAACCAGGCCCGCCGCCTCCAACCGACGCCGCTCCGAACCCTTCATCTCGCACATGTCTGCGGTGAGGAGCCTGCGTGGCGTGGGCTCCAGGAGCCAGGAGGACTGCACCCGCGAGAGAGAGCAGCCCCTGAAGAAACCCGTCTCGGACGATTCCTTCTTGCTCAGAGGGCGGGGGGGAGGAGCCTGGGCCGCGGAGGCGCTGGCGCCGTGGAACGTGGAACCGGCGCTGCTGTATGTCGCCTGCAACCTGTCCAAGGAGGGCTCGCGCTCCTCGTCCTGCTCCCTGGAGAGCAACCAGTCGGAGGGCTCCGTTTTCGCCAGCTCTCCTCCTCCGGGGTCTCCCGTCTGCGTCCGCAGGGCCAACTCCACCCGCCAGCCGGCCACGTCCTCTGGCGGCATGAAGGAAGGAAAGGACGTGGTGGAGGTGAAGAGACGCTCCCATTCCATGAGGCTCGACGGCGCCAAGGTCCCTCTCAGGACCAAGAGCCTGGGCGGCTTCTCCTTCTCCAGGGGCAGTCTGAAGAAAGGCGGGCACCACCAGAGAGAGAGGCCCTTCACCACCTGCGGGACCCTCCAGGAGGACTCCCAGAGCGAGGGGGGGCCTGAAACGCCAGCGGCGGACAAGCTGATCAAACAGCGCCGGCCCCTGTCGGCCATCGAGGTGTTCCGGCATGTGGACGCCAAGCTGCCCTGCAGGCCTCCGCCCTACGCGCACGCCGTGCTCAGCACCGCCCTGCCAGCGCCTCCTCCGCAGTACCGGACCATGATGACCGTGCAGGTCGCCCGAGAGCTGGGCAGGAGGTCCCGCCCCTCCTCCGTGCATGGCGATTTCACTGCGAGCTGTCCCGCGATCCGGTACGCCGCTGCGGACTGCCTCACGCTAACGCCAGCGGCCACAGCGGTGGGAGTCATACCGCCGTACCGCCGCCCGAGGGCCATGTCCGAGTCTGTGTCGCTGTGCTGCGGCCAGCAGCTGCCATTTGAAGACTTCTCTTACGCCAAGGAGTCTTACGTTTGAATGGACTTTCACTCTTTCACTTTGAATGTACAGTATGTTGACTGTGCGCAACCATTATGCTTAATTTATGCTATCATATGTCGGTGTTGCATGCCTGAAACTGCTGGCTTTTGGCACGCGACACCAGCGTATGACAAAGTAAATGAGGCGTTTTCAGTAGTACCGTTTAGAGTACATCATTTCGTGGATATTTATGGTGTAGGGTAGATATCTAGTCGATGGCAAAAAAGCTATGTAAATAAATACAGAATATCATGGAGAAAAGTATGCTGAACTTAAAAATGTATCTGTATCTGTGTTCAAGTTTGTGTTTTGTTTTGTTTTGTATAGTCCCACTGTATGAACTAGTATCTGAGCGCACATTTTATAATCTTTTGTAAATACTAACCTGGTTACTTTCACTACATTAAAGCACCTTTGTGATGATAAGTCATACTTTGTCCTCATTTTATCTGGTGGTGTAAAAAATAATCGATTCAGCAATGCACCGCGATTCAGCCATGCATGATTCTGCATCGATGCAGCATCATGACATAATCGAAGCCTAAAAAAATTATATGTAAATATAATAGGCTACTGTATAATATAATTCAAATTAGAATTTGTTGTTCAGTATATCTGTGCCAAGTTGTGCAGTAATATAGAAAAGTGATGCAACACGATGCATTGTAGAATCAAATCGAATCACTACCTGGTGAATCATAAGTAGTAATCGTAAGCAGTGCCAATGCACTGCAATGCAACATAATTTTAGCCATATACCTGTAAGTTCAAATTCTATAGTTGACCATGTTGGTCCACCCAAAACTATACTTGGGCTGCTCCTTTTTTCCTTATGTTGCCGAACCAAAAATAACCGATCCACACGCTTGTGACTTGTAGAATTTTGATCAAAAGATTTGATTGAAACAATGTGAGGAGGATGACAATGCAACAAAAATCTCAATATTGATATTATTCTGTTAGGGATAACCATGTACAGTATAGGCCATCCCCTGGTGAGAACATATGGACCATTCATTCAATCAGCCTGGTTAAACAGAGTGCACAGAAAGCTTAATTGGCCTCACTTCTCCTTTAGCATGGTGTTGAGTAACAGATCTTAAAGAACAACATGTTCTTTCTGGCACACTTATCGATGAGCTAGGCGGGAAACCAGACATGTCACATGAACGGATTTGGTTTTTCTCTGAATTGTCTTGCCTGCCATCTTTGGCTGCTTGATGAGCTGATGGCAGGTCTTCTTCCTCTTCCTCTCTGAGCATTTTGGTTTCACACTTTTCCTTCCTCAATTGTATAACCCAAAATGCATTAATAGTGCTGGTTCAAACGGAACTGCTATGAGCAGTTACTATTCTGTATACACAGTACACACTGTCAAATGTTTAAGAATGTGTCTGATGGGTTTGGGCGAGCGTTCCAGGTAATCCAGCCTGACAGTGTGTTGCGGGTTTGAGTCCCTATCCCGACGACCTTTGCTGCGTCGCTACATACTAATTCCTACACGGGTTGTGTTTATAACCAAGTTAAGTTTACTGAGGTTAAGGTTAGGGTTAGGTTTAGGTATAGTTTTCTTGAGGTTAAGGTTAGGGTTAGGTATAGTTTTACTGAGGTTAGGGTTATATGGTTAGGTTTAGGCTGTCAATCACAGCGACTGGCCAATCACAGCGCGTCGACACAGCCCGTGTAGGCTTGGTATGTCGCTGCTGCATGTCTTCCCCCACATCTCTCTCCCCCCTTTCCTGTCAAACCGCTGTGAATCTGTCAATAAAGGCAAATAGGCCAAAACATATATTTAAAAATAATAATATTAATAATAATGTGTAAATAATGTCAAAGGTGTAAAATATATATACGCCAGGTTCAAACATTTGAGTAAAAAAGACAATGTAATAACATAAATATTGTATGGGGGGGTCTGTGACACAAATATTTTCAGATTGGCGGGTCTGTGGCACTCTGTGCCCACTTATTAATTTGAACAATTATTACAAAACAATTGCATTGAGTGCACATACAGAGCAGGCTACAACAGACATAACTGTTCTGTTCTGCACAACAAGAGCTTCAAAATTGTGCTTACTTTGTACTGAATACACCATGGGGATAGAACAGCTAGCACATTGTTGCAGTGCCAAACACAGCCAATTAAAATAACACAGAATGTAACGCACCTCTCTTGGACGCTAGCATGTGGACAGCGCCCCCAGCAGGAAACCGATGAGACTTCACAAGTGATGGAAGAAGTAGATCTTTGACATGGCCACTTAAAGCAGGGATGGCAAAACGTCAAACTGGCCAAACGTCTAATTTATATTTTGGGCCTTGACCTAAAAAGTCTGGGAACCATCCACCGGCTTAACCGACAGTATAGGCAATATGAAAATAGATTGTAACGTTTATAATTTGGATGACTGTTGTAAACTCTAATTGGACCCTCGTCTGGTTCTGGCAGACCGGTAGTGTGTGCAGGCTGGCTGGTCACCCATTCTTGAGATAAGGGACAAAACTTTTTTCAAACTGGATTTTTTTTTTTTTTAAGATACATTCAAATCAAATGGATGTATTTGTAGACACAGGTCTCAACTACCAATATTGAGAAGGAACAGGTTTTTCGCGTAACATTTCTTTCTAAAATGGGACATTTATGCACTTAATACCTGATTCATGTCAACTCCGTCAGACACACTAAAATATTTTTTAATTGAATTTGATAATTTCAACAATAATATAAAGTCCTCAGTTATCTTATACTGGCTTTCAGTAATCAAGTTAAGTAATACAATTATTTTAATATTGTTTTTTTCCAATATCACACTATTATGAAATATCCAATTTCTCAAATCCGTCATTTCAACCTCTATTTTCAATATTATAACATGAAAACCATGTAAAAAAAAAAAAAAATCATCATTACGTATCATTTCAGTTGGTGTTTCAATACATATGCACAAAATATTTAACATCGAATTTTCTATTTCTTTGGAAATTAACAAAAACATCACGGGACGAACGTCTGACGGAGTTGACGAACATCTGACGGAGTTGACAAGTTTAACTGATTTAGGTTCTAGACCACCTAGGATCTTGATTCTGGTGACTAATCCCACATTTTCAAGGATGAGGAATACAGTGGTACTATTTATATTGGCCCTGTGACCATGGCAGCCATTTTCAAAATGGCCGCCACCTGCTGTTATTTTACAATAACTCAAGTTCTACACCACCTAGGATCTTGATGCTGGTGACTAATCATACATTTTCAAGGATGTGGGATACATTGGTACTATTTAGATTTGTCCTGTGACCATGGTAGACATTTTTAAAAATGGCCGCCAACTTTTTGTTATTTCCCAATAACTCAAGTTCTACACCACCTAGGATCTTGATTCTGGTGACTAATGCTACATTTTCAAGGAGGAGGAATACAGTTGTACTATTTAGATTTATCCTGTGACAATTGCAGCCATTTTCAAAAATGGTGGACCTGCTATTATTTTACCAATTTAGTCAGGGAATATTATCAGAATAATGTCAAATCTGTGATTACATTTCTTACCAAGAATTTTTTCACCAATGTGTTTGTAAAGGTGTCTACTAACATATCCCACATTGGTTTCTATTGAACCACCCTAGGGGCATTTTTGACAGCTGCTGAAAGTTGGGTACCATACCAAGTGGCTATGGCCAAACTAGGGAGTCTATGGCCAAACTAGGGGTCAAACCCCTTCGGCTAAATTCGGCCATATATCCACTGGCCCAAATGTGCTGACCTCATTTTGTGATGACGGCTATGGCCGTTTTCAGCCCAAGGAGTGTTCTTCGTGCATAGCTAATGCTTGGAATGCATTCAGAATCATGCAAACTCCCTAGTTTGACATGTCACATGCTACTTAAAGCATAATGAACATTTTGCCTTATATAGGTTGTTGATGGTACCCCAACTTTCAGCGGATATGTTAGTAGACACCCTTCCAAACACATTGGTGAAGAAAATTCTTGATAAGGAATTTATTACCAGATTGTATTAATAATCCCCTGACTAACTCATCTTCTAGACCACCTAGATCCGACTTCACCAACAGAGACCCGATTGACACCTAAACAACAAGTTTGGACAGCCCCACCAATTAGTGTTACGGAAAATAGCAAGTGTCTACCCTAGGCCCAGAGGGAGACACAGAACTTTGATGCGGCTCAAATGTTGCACGACTCCTCAAAAAGCTGCCACCAGAGATGAGAGCTGAATTCTGCCGCACAATGCTCTGCGGCCCAGGAGCAACCAACACCATGTTGGAGTTCTCTGAGTGGTTGAAGCACGAGTCCTAGCCATATAGCCTGTGCAAAGGCAAACACCTTGAAGACCTGCTTGAGGTGAACAGTGAGCAGTGAACAGTGAGCGAAAGACTGAAGACAGAAGATCTGCCTTCAGGACTATCAGGCAGGATGTGCAGACACTGAAGGCATCAGTGTCGTTCTGTGTCCCCAGCATGTCAACCAAAGCAATGTTACCAAATCAAAGGAGCCTTCACGTCAAGTCACCTGGGGCTGGGTGAGCAATCGTATCCTGTATCTAGCCTCACAACTAAATACAGACACTTGGCCAGACTGCCGTTTGAAAGGGTCAAACCCTTCATCCTGATTGGGGAAGACCACCCCACCTAATCACACCAACCGAACAAGTGAGGTTGGGGCCTCCAGGTGGGCCAGCAGCCATCTGCACAAGACTGCTAGACCCTGCAGGAAAGCAATCTCCAGCCAAGACAATGTAAGTTGACTATAACAGAGCCCCAGAACACAGAGCTCATGAGAAGGATGGAGAAACACTGGCAGGAGGCCACCAAGATACAACGCCACACTGCAGTGGCCAGTGAAGTCAAACTGTGCGTCTTGTGTACCTGAAAGGGACAAGTCAAAGGCCAGAAAGCCCACCTCCTTTTAATGTCCTGTCAGTAGCAACTCAACCTGCAGCTGAAATAAGCCCTGACCCCTCCCAGAGAAAGTTCATCCTTGAAAATGTAATGATTAGTCACCAGAATCAAGATCCTTGGTGGTCTAAAACTTGAGTTATTGGTAAAATAACAGCAGGTTGGTGGTCATTTTGAAAAACAATGGCCTCCATGGTCACAGGACAAATCTAAATAGTACCACTGTATTCCTCATCTTTTAAAAATGTATTATTAGTCGCCAGAATCAACATCCTAGGTGGTCTAAAACTTGAGTTATTGTAAAATAACAGCAGGTGGCGGCCATTTTGAAAAACAATGGCTGCCATGGTCACAGGACAAATCTAAATAGTACCAATGTATCCCACATCCTTGAAAATGTATGATTAGTCACCAGAATCAAGATCCTAGATGGTGTAGAACTTGAGTTATTGTAAAATAACAGCAGGTGGCGGCCATTTTGAAAAATGGCTGCCATGGTCACAGGGAAAATCTAAATTGTACCACTGTATCCCTCATCCTTGAAAATGTAGTCTTAGTCACCAGAATCAAGATCCTAGGTGGTGTAGAACTTGAGTTATTGTAAAATAACATCAGGTGGCGGCAATTTTGGAAAATGGCTGCCATGGTCACCACGAGACAAATCTGCGATGGCCCTATAGCCAAAAATGTTCCTTAAGGCATGCTCTAACTGTGTGCCAAATTAGAATACGTCCCATTATTCAAAAACTATAACTTTATTGTTTTAGGAACACTTTTGTCAACTCCGTCAGATACATGTCAACTCCGTCAGACACAAAACCTGACGGAGTTGACGTCTGCCGGAGTTGACAAAATGTCATTTGTTTTCATCTTAACCCTCTGTAGTACAATGTAGCCATTTTGTTTTTGCTTCATTTGTTAGCTAAACCTAACCCTAAACTAAAATAATAAACATTATTTTGGAATTCTTAACAAAGATCATAATAATGTCCTGACGGAGTTGACATGTAAAAGCTGTGACCACCCTGATATCAACATTGTTTGTTTAAAATATCAAACAATTGAATGCTTGTCAGACCAGGTGCTCCACTGTTGCAACAAATACAAACGGGACTTGGAAAAGGAGTCTTCAGGCTAAATCTGTCGACAATATTTTCTGATTAATTTAAGACTTTTAAAAAACCTGACGGAGTTGACGGGAGACGTGGGACACACATTTGATATGAGATAACTAATGGAAAAAATAAATTAAAATTATTGTGTATATTGTTTGCTATGTTGTTGACAATCTACTTTAATTTAGTATGTATATTTATGTGATTGTGACAGTATTAGACACTTTTTTAGCAGTTTGAAATTATGACCACTTGCTGGGGACAGGCTAAATACAGGCGTTTTTGGGTACAGTGCCTGCTTTTAACTAATTCAGATGGCATATGAAAACAATTATAATGAAATGAATGGCATAATAATGCACAACTGTATTACATGTAACTTTGCAAGTGCTTTTATTTTTATTAAATTAATTTATTTTTAACAATAATAAGGCTCTTATGTGTGGGACATGTTTTTTCCACTTTTGTCCCTCATCTCAAGAATGAGTGGTGTGTGACAATCCAGTTGAATTATTCCTTTGGTACGACGACTGCGGCGGTGGGCCCGGGAGAATAAATAACGGGACACAAGACAGTATCACGCTAAAGGTTCACAAAGTTTATTACACACACAGGAAATAGAGCTGGATCCCAATGACGTGACAACAACACAACAATTGAGACATAATATAAATATTTATATTATCATTTCCAAGAATCACAGCAGTAGCCTTATATAATGTCTGGTTATACACCTGCTCATTATGAGCAAGTGTTACCCAATGATCCATATAATGACACCGTAGCCAACGGTAACAGGTCATCTCGCCCCTTTGCCAACTCGCCAAGGTTGTAGCCTACTTTATTGTTACATCTTGTGTATAGGCCAGCAGGTTAAAGTTGTTTGGCTTCCTTCAGACAATGCAACAGCATAGATAACAGCAAAACACAGCAAACAAAGGGATAGAATAGAATAAAGAGTGCAACTCATGACCTTGTGGAGTTGTGGTTCATGATCGAGTTGCACTCCCCAACGGGAAGATCGGTCTTCCCGTTGGGGCGACCGATCTTCGCCGCTTGGGGCGAGTTGGCAAAGGGACGAGCCGTCTCGTATTGGCCTAATTCTCGTATTGGTCAAATTCACTGTTCACTTGTATAATTATATATCTTATATCCATTGGCAACAGATGTAGGCCTACTGTACATTCATCATGCATTGTATTAACTGGTGATAGATTGTGCTTTAACCTACTTATTTCTGTCTGTCTGTCTGTCTGTCTGTCCGCCCGAAGGTCGCTAATTCGTATCCCCGGACGGGCACATTAAAATTACCACCGCTGAAGTGCCCTTGAGCAAGGCATTGAACCCCTACCATGAAATGTTCTATGAGCAGGGCCTGGCTGTAAACAAGTTCTTGAGCTTAGTCCAGTCCAGTTACCCTGGGTAAACATGGTAACTTTGCTTTGCTTTACTTTTCTATAGGGGCTCAGTCAGTAGAGCTCTCACCTTTGAACCACAAGGTCATGAGTGCGGCGGGGCGGCGGTGGCTCAGGGGTAGAGTGCCTGGATGGTAACCGTAAGGTTGCCAGTTCGAACCCGGGCTCCCCCAGAGTTACTGTCGAAGTGTTCTTGAGCAAGACACTGAACCCCTAATTGCTCCCGATGTGCTAGTTGGTGCCTTGCATGGTTTCCGCTGCCATCGGTGTATGAATGTGTGTGTGAATGGCTACGTTTACATGAGCAGTTAAATCCCCTTTTCATTCCGAATAGAAGTTCAATCCTATTAAACGTTGTTATGTAAACACCTACAGAAACTTACATCCGAATGAAAACGCTCGATGCGATCTAAAAACCATTCCGATGTCACTGGCCGGATTACTCCGATGTTCATTGCGATTGAAAGAAAATTGGACTCATGTATACGCTGCTTCGGATGTAAGTTCATTCTGGTCTTTCTGAGCATGCTCATTTCCATTGCGCTCCAACTCCAAGGCGCTCATATCCAAGGCGCACCGAGGAGTTTGCACATAGAGTGCGTTATTTCTTGCATTTTGCAGCTCCGAAATCCCCCCCAAAAAACGTGGAGCAGGCTGCAGCATGCAGTGATGATTGATGATCCCCCTGTGAGTGTTCAAAGATCCAACCGTCCCGAGTTGATCATGATCACTGATCATTTTCAAATTATATAGTGCATCGGGGACTCACAGAAAGACAGTGGAGAGAGGACACAATGCCGTCAGCCCGCGCACGCACACGCACACGCGCACACACACACACACACACACACACACACACACACACACACACACACACACACACAGAGTAGGGGGCTACAGTACAGTAGAGGGGCCCCTGGGGACCCCACGGTAACTCTGTCATTTCTCAACCATTTCGGATGCGGGGTAGCTCAGCCGGAACCAGGACCCAGGCCGGCCCCATGGGCGCGTTCCTGGGGGTCTGGATGTTCTCTGTCCTTTCTCGACCGTTTCAGACGCGGGGTGGCTCGCCGAAACTGGGCCGGCACGCTGGCCGCGTTCCTATGTTTCTGGAACTTCTGAGGACCCCCCGGGGACCCCCACACAGTTAACAGTCTTTGTATTGAGTTTGTGCTTAAAATGTACTGTAAATTCTACAAACTGTTAATAAAGATTTCAATCAATCAATCAATGTACTGTAATTCTGCAAACTGTTAATCAATCAATCAATCAATCAATGTCTAGACATTTTTGTGAGTTTTGATCAAAGATCCCAGGAGTATGGAGTATAGATTTTGTTTCCATGTAATTCGAATCAAAATTAAGGTCACAGTCACATAAAAAGTTTACATGAAATTAAACTTTATTGAACATCTTCAAATTACACTTCACATTTCTGAAAGAGGAAGTGATGTAATGAACGACGCGTTTCCTGGATACCGTTGCGTTGCCTTGATAAACATCAACACCGTTTCAACCCCTCTGTCTCGCTCAAACATCCAGCAGCTTAGTTGGCATTAACAGGCCAATCTATTTGATCCAACGGGGTAGTAAACCTCCAAGCGTTGCTAGTCAAAGTTGTCAGTGATATAACTACAACTGATCGTTTTATAATTTCCATGAGAAGACAATGACGTCGGTTCTGAAGCCTCAAACTCAGAAGGAGTCCACCAACAGCACCTACACGTTCTCAAGTCGACCCAGACCCGCACAGAACCGCTCCAAATACAGGGAACCTGTCTCCGAACAACAGTGAGTTTGAGAACATTAAGTCATTAAAGCAGTTTACTTCAAGTTCACTGACATAAACCCTCATGCACAGACAGCATATATATATCACGGACACGGTAGGCGTGGGCTATTCAAATAAACGTGTGCGCGCGAGTGCGCGCTCGCTCGCTCACAAAGCATTGATCTCATCACTCGGGAGTCGGAAGGTGCACTTACCGTAAGTGTCATTGTTGAAGTGTCATTTTAATTGTGATCAAAGGCCCAGGGTCACGGTACGGTGGCTTGCCTTCTCAGTTCTTATAAAACCACTCCATTCCATATCCAGGAATATGATGATTGGAAGTTGCACTTAATTACTAGATCTATAGATTGACATTGCTGTCTCCACACCATCCACCAAGAATCCAAAGTGGTAAAATGATATAACATAGCCTATGTAGCATGAATAGAGACAGGCATATAGAGTATACCTTAAAGGTATATTTCACTTTCAAACAAATAACCTTAAATATTATATTATTACAATAACAATCACATAGAAATGTGGAGTTTTCACGGCCTCCTCACACATTAAAATGTCCTTCTAATGCTTGAGGGGCATCACTCACACACACACACACACACACACACACACACACACACACACACACACACACACACACACACACACACACACACACACACACACGCACACGCACACACACACACCTAAACTTTAGGACTATGGCTGCTGTAATGAGTTTTTGTTCAGCAAACATTGAGTCTGTTTATTTAAGCATATTGACAGAATGTCCTACAGTATATGTTTATGCTATAGAATAATTCACACAAGTTATTGTGAATTGCGCTTTGAAAGTGTTGATAATTGCACAATTTCTCTTTTCCCTGACATCACAGGGATGACACAGCCAGTCAATATGGAAACATTATGTATGACCGCCGTGTTGTCAGAGGAAACACTTATGCCCAGCACATCATGCCACTTGTGAGTATAACAATGCCTTGCTTTGACCCATTAAGACCTGAGCCACAAATATTGTGTTCCAGAAGCCTTGCTTTAAATAAATAATATATATATATATATATATATTCAAAGATGGCTGCCTGTGATTTCGGGGTTTCGGGTCTCTCATCATCATACCCCTCACTCAGGTGACCCAGCCGGGGGTGATCAAGTCCCGACGTACGAGTAGCTACCCTCGATCAGTCCCATTAGGGAAAGACAGGGCCACACAATCCGATGCTCCGGAACTACTCTGCCGGAACTGGGAGTGAGAGGAACTGGCACGTGGACGGACTAGGCTCTGTGGGTTGCCTACTGTCCGGGCCCCTCCTACGTCTCACCAGGTCCATTCCTGCTCTCACCAGGTCCAGGACCTGTGCGTTGCACCAGGCACGTCATTCAGTAGTGGTGGATTCTCGAGCCGCAATGGCTCTGCATGGTGGTGCTGCAGGCTAAGCTTGCCTCATAAAGGCCTCACCGTGGGTTTGTTGGGCTTCCTCATCACGGAAGAGACAGCCTGGGGCGCCAACCCAAACTGCTCCCGGGTGCCGTCTACATTCCGGCTGTCATCCATCTCTCCGGTGGTCACCAGACTATTCCTGGTTGTCATGTAGTCTATTCCTATGAGTCACTATTAATGGCAATTATTTCCTCCCCACATAAATGTTTGTGTTGTTGTCACTGCTGTCGTATCTTACCGACTTACCTGCCAGTGAGGAGCCACCACTGGGATGATGTTGTAGAGCCTTTGTCAGACATTCCCCGCTGACAGCTGCCGCCCCAGGCTCGTAGGAATACATGCAGTGACAAATATCACCCTCCCCACCCGGCTTCACTCCCCAAACACAATTGGTCCCGTGTTCAATGGGACCAATTGCATAGACACTCGACAAAGTCGGATGCACGGCGGTGGATTAGAACCCACAACCTCTGCACACTTTACCACTGCGCTACCCCGAACGCCAAGAGGCTGAATCTTAAAAACGTGCATGTACAATATAATCTACAGTATGTATGTTTGTGTGTGACAGACAGCTCAGCTAGAGCCAGCAGCAGAGATCCAGAAACAGACGGAGACCAGAAGGAGAGTGCTGGCTCGTAAACGCACCAGAGAGCAGTACAGACCCAGGACCCCCGAGGCCCTGCAGGGCAGACAGCACATCGACGTACAAACGGGTACATCATCACCCATTAAGACCTGGAACGTGTCTGTGTCACCTTAGCTTTTAACCACGTTAATTAACCATTATTTTAAACTTTAGCCATTGAAAGATAGCAGATAGCTTGCTGAAAATGTCTGACTGAAACCTGCTTTTGTTATCCCCCTCTCTGGTCTTTCATTTGTATGACCGGTGGAGATATGTTTGATCTCTGTACTGTTCTGCATGTGGCAGTCTCCATGGAAACATAATGGTCCATTAAAAAAAATAATAATAATCAAACCTCTGAGAAGGAGAGGACATTGGAGCACTAAGGTTGCCTTACCCCTGTTATAGACAGTTCCTGAGGTTGCCACCATACTCTGACTGTGGTTGTATTTGTTTGTTTTTATTAACCAGTTTTTGTTGTAGTTGTAAGTATACCCTATACGTTTCAATCCGGGAGCTACCTCTGTCTCATTTCTTTAAACTTTTGAGGGGCCCTCCTATATACAGGTTTAATGTTTGTTTTTAGTTCAATGTTTGTTTTAAAAACGCCATTGACAATGAAGGGAAAATATATGTCATATTGACCCTCATTACTAGCCTGGTTAATAAACCAGACTAATATCGCACGGACCGCGGGATATTAGTCTTGGGAGGCTCAGCTTGGATTTCATTTCCAGGGGGGGCGGGTTGAAACATTTTCTCTTTGACGCAATTGGTCAGAGCTACTGTCAGTCAAAGGTCTCAAGCATTGAAAGTCACTGTACCAAAGCCCGCCCATATTGCATATCGTGTCCCGATTGGCCGCCCCATTTCTCTGGTGTAGGAAATGGGCGTACAATTGAGCCTCTCCAGACCGTAATCCGCCGGCAGGCAAATATTATTTTTGCCAACGGCTGATTCGGTCTGGTTTATTAACCAGGCTACCTCATTACGTCATATTGTCTCTTTATTGTTAATGGCATTTAATGTTTGTGTTGGCACCGTTTGTTTTATATCACATAATCAACATTAGTTAGACTTTTTGAATACGAATTTGAAGGTTTTCAGAAAACTTAGGTCAGGATTTAGAAGGCGTTTTTAGAATCGGCCTCAGGTCTAAATGGGTTAATTGTATGTGAACCACCTGTCACTTTAAATGTGTCACAAAAAGATTGGCTGTTGTTTATCGTACCTCAAAGTATATATGGCTATACGTGCTTGATAAAATGTCTGCATTTTGACTCAAACAGTAACGCCCTTTCTTCTCAGAGCTCTATCTTGAGGAACTGAGCGATCGCATTGAGGTGACTGATGTCCAGTGCCAGACGGACGCTTTTCTGGACAAACCAGCGACTCCGCTCTTCATCCCGGCCAAATCTGGCAGAGACGTGGCCACGCAGATAGAGCATGGCGAGGTAGGTGGTCCACTGTGGGTCAAGGCACAGTACTGTGATTTCCCCCTCCCCTTAACTTTCAGCGCCACCTGGTGGTCACCAGTTTAGGCTTTGAGTGCCAATTCTCCCATTATAAAGAAAGAAAGAATTTGTAATTCTATTATGCATGTAATGTGCATGTCATCACCTGTACACCAGATTAAAGGGATTTTCAAAATATGGATAAAAAAAAAGAAAAAAAAAGATTTAAGAATATTAAAAAAAGAAATAAAAGAAAATCCCAAGGGAAGACGTCTTGTCGTCCGTGGCATCCGGTACTTAATTGGCAATTAGACGTCTAGACGTTTATGGCTACCAAACACATGATCATCAGGTACTATTATACTAGGAGGAAGATTTTTTTTAAAGAGTGTACAGAAAGTGTTAAAACCAGTAAGACGCCCTGAGGGCAGTTGCATGCACGCATCCGCCTGGGTGACGGCAGGCGGCAGGCTGCTGGGTGAGCGCTGGTGTTGTGGCATGGGGGGGGGGGGGGGGGGGGGGGGGGGTCAGATCAACATATGGAATGAATTCTGTACTGGCCATAATATGGAGCATGTGTTGAGTATGTAAACATCATCTGTTCAAAACTTCTTTGGATTCAAATTCAAAATGAGCTAAAGTAGCCGATCTACATCGACACGTTGTGAGCTTGTTAAAAAAATTAGGATTAGGGGTACGGCCCCTTGTCTCTCCATAATAATAGATATTTTGTAATGTTTTTTACTACTAAAAGAATGGCGCACGAATATTGTGAAAAAGCAGATATACTCGTAAATTGGCTATATATGTTTTTCAAATAATAAAAAAGGAGCTGTTTGGGACATGAAAGGTTTTCAGCTGACAGCAACCCACTAAAGATGACTTGAGATCTAACCTGGCCTTCTGCACCTAGGACTATGCATCAGTATATAGGTCACCTATTGGTATTACCAACATGTTTTCAGCACTATACAGCACTGAGTTTACATAAGCCTGTACATCGCAAATCTATTCAAAGGGCTTTTCATGCAAAAATGTTTTCACCACTATACAGCAGGGGTTTTCAACTGATTGTGAACCAGGGACCACCACCTTGACTAAGAATCAAGAATGTAGTGTTGTAATGGGATATGGGATAAGATTAGTGCTTTCGTAACACTTGCTATGGAATGCATCTTGCATGCATGTCTTATACTGTTTCTCAAACGATGGTCCACGGACTTAACTGATATACAGTACGGACACATGTGGCCCTATCTTGGGCATGCCTTAACATTTATCCCTAAACTTTTTTTTTTCCATATTTTACTACAGTATCTTGAAAAATATTTTAAAATAGTTCAACTAGCAGATCTACATCCATACATTATGGCTATTATCGGCTATTTGAACTATTTTAATAATAGTAATAATAGTAATAATAGTAATAGTAATTATATATAATATATAGTAAAAATGGCAAATACGTGCAAGATATAGCACGTGATTATATGGGCACATTAACATTTCCTAATAATGATGACTCAATCAGGCAAGCTGGTACACTTCACCCTACTTCAGATTCTAACTGCCTTTTCTGTGGAATTTATTAATCTCAGACTTCCCAGTAATTCTGATAACATTGACGCACTTCCACGGAACAGTGCACGAAAATACAAAATCTTCACTTTGCTACATTGCTAAATGCATGTTCAGGGACCACATGCAATACCTCCACGGATCACCAGTGGTCCACGGACCACCTGTTGAAAACCCCTGCTATACAGCACTGAGCTTACATAAGCCTGTACATCGCAAATCTATTCAAAGGGCTTTTCATGAGTGACTCAGAAGCTAGCCTGACCTTTTCTTGGTCAGTCCAAAGCCTGCAGCAGTGTCTCTTATGGAGTTAAAAGATCTATGGTGTAGCTACGGTATGTGAACCCAAACACATGTGCCTTAAAACACATTTAACCTTACAATCAAATAGTGTGCATGTGCATGTCGGGTGGAAGGTAATCTCCAAAACCGTCCAAAAAGTAAATTTACTTAAATGTACTTAAGTAACATTTTGTGGTACATTTACTTCACTGGAGTATTTCCAATTTTCAGTTCTTTTACTTCTGCTTATATGTCGGATCCAAATTTTGTACTTCACTGCATTTATTTGAAAACTTCACGGGAGTGAGTGTAACACGCAGCGAAGGTCGTCGGGATCACGACTCAAAAACCCGCAGCGCACTGTCAGCCAAGGTGGCTGGACCGCTAAGCCAGTGACCCAGGAGAGTAAGGTTCTGGTCTGTCCTGTCTCTGTCCTGTGTTCAGCTCAGAACCCTTCTGTCCTGTGTAGGCCAGGCAGTAGGGTTCTGGTCTGTCCTGTCTCTGTCTTGTGTTCAGCTCAGAACCCTTCTGTCCTGTGTTTTTCCCCGTCCCCAACACCCCACGGCAGCTGTTTGACTTTGACCGGGAGGTGCAGGCCACACTGGAGGTTCTGGTGGGGAAGACGGTGGAGCAGTCTCTGCTGGAGGTGATGGAGGAGGAGGAGCTGGCGGTGCTGCGTGCCCAGCAGAGGGCCTTCGAGGAGCTGAGGAACGGAGAGCTGGTGGAGGTGCAGCGTCTGGAGGAGCAGGAGAGACGCAAGCGCCAGGAGAAGGTAGCCTACATAATACTATATACGCACAAAACAGATCAGTTGCAACTATCCATTATTATTGCTTGGTCTTGGTGATTATTCTATCCATCATCTTTCAGATTTGCGGATAAATTGAATACTCGAGAAGTGGATTTTCTTTGGACATTTGTGTTTTGAAAGGGAGTAATAAAGCCTGCCCCCAAAAAAGAAAAAAAAAACATGCCCAAAACATACATCTAGAGGTCCTTTCAGATGGACAGTGACCTGACACGCCTAGTAATTAATTTTCAATGAGAGGCATGCGTTCATTTTGGACACGCAGAGAAGTTGAGGGGCGACAATGCAAGCGTTTTTTGGTGGGCGCGGCCCCATGAAATTGTCACTCACGCACGCACTCGTGCACGCGCCCGCGGCTGACTAGACCAGGGCCTGTTTCACGAAACTTGGATTAGAGATTAAGCCGGGATTTAACACATATCCTGGCTTAATATATCCTGAATCAGCGATTAACAGGTTTCATGAAAACTGGTTAATCTTGCCAGATTAATTTAACCAGTTAACCTAGATATGTTGACTTGAGGCTTGATTCGGTTTCATGAAAGTGATGCTACATTAGTTACCATGGAAACTAATGCTTTGGATTTAGCCTGCTCCGGACCAGGCTAACAGCCAGGTTTAAACTAATCCTGATGTCTTTACTGTTCATTAAATGCCCAATGCATTCTCAATGGCAATAGCACAAATTTGGCATGCTACTAGTCCTACATACTTACACCTAGAAACCCCATTCAAACGTATTTAGGTTCATCTTACGGTGGACATGTTTGCCTGAAAAGGAATCTTTGAAATGTTTCATAGTTTTAGAAATATAGTGCTTTCAAATTTGAGACATTTATAGGCAGATAGTGGCATGTCGAAAAATTACTTTCACCTAGAAACTCCATTCACACTTTGTAAAATTCAGTTTACTGTGGAGACAGATGCTGGAACTTTTTACTTTGAAATGTTTTGTAGTTTCTGAGTTATTTAACTTAAGCAGTCAAACTGATCACAAACCAATGATGTTTTCCAGACTTATTCAATTATTATGGGTTTATGTTGCCTTATTTGTATCGGTTGGCATTAAAGGACTAATTTAAGCACTATATAAAATCAAATAACCAAAATATATAGGCTGCACAACATCATGACAGCTTGTGAGCTTGTAGATCAGCTGCTTTTGGTGAATGTTCCCCAGAATAGGTTTGATGACGTGCAAGTGCACGGTTAAGAAGAAGTATTATATTATATTATATTATATTATATTATATTATATTATATTATATTATATTATATTATATTATATTATATTATATATATTGTTTTGTAAAAGTGAAAACCACTAAATATTACCATTAATCATTGTTTTACAACATATTACCATTGTAACGTTTCACAGCTATTTTTATTTTTTATTTTATATGTTTAGCTATTTTTAACACTACGTGTCCCTCATGAGCAGATCTGGAGACCTGTCATTGATCCAGGCAACAACGCCAGCGTCACCTGGGGCCTGTTTCACGAAACTTGGATTAACTAATCCAGGATTTAGGCCAAAACCAGGCTTTTTCAATCCTGGTCTTTACAGCCTGGTTTATTCCGTTCCACGAAAGCACTTGCACGACAGCAAACCTATTCTGGGGAACATTCACCAAAAGATGATCTATAAGCTCATAAGCTGTCACGATGTTGTGCAGCCTATATATTTTGGTTATTTGATTTTATATAGTGAAATTTAGTTAAATTAGTCCTTTAATGCAGACCGATACAAATAAGGCAACATAAACCCATAATAATTGAATAAGTCTGAAAAACATCATTGGTTTGTGATCAGTTTGACTGCTTAATGAACAGTAAAGACATCAGGATTAGGTTAAACCTGGCTGTTAGCCTGGTCCGGAGCAGGCTAAGTCCAAAGCATTCGTTTCCATGGTAGCTAATGTAGCATCACTTTCATGAAACCGAATCAAGCCTCAACATATCCAGGTTAACTGGTTAAATTAATCTGGCAAGATTAACCAGCTTTCACGAAACCGGTTAATCGCTGATCCAGGATATATTAAACCAGGATATGTGTTAAATCCCGGCTTAATCTCGAATCCAAGTTTCGTGAAACAGGCCCCTGCTCCCCGTCTGAAAGGACATAAACACTGTCAGGACCCCGGGTGTGTTTGGACCCATATGCAGAATCTCAAAATTCAGAGTACACACAGGAAACCTAGGAGGACAGTTTACACAGACTGTACTGAACTTAAACAAGGTTAACACAAGCATACACTGAGAACATACACAACAGCAACACACACTGAAACCCGGCAGAAACAAACAACATGTTGCACCGTGATATGTTGTATAGATCTGTTATTTTACCCGGAAGTTGTGCAGGAACGTCTATGCATGCGCATACCCTCTATATTGCACAATATGATTGCTATAGGCCTGGAACTGGGGTTAAATATTTGGGGTTAAAGAAATGTTTTGAAAAAGTTATGAAAATGTATTGGTAAAAATGTGTACGAACCCTGCTAATATCTCCCCTTGCCAAAGTGGAATCCCCTTTTAGGCTAGTGGATAAGATGTTAGCTTTCCACGCGGGTTCGAATCTCGGGCATTATTACACTTGCGCATTGAAAAGGGGATAGACTCTTTCTTGTCACAACGCAACTGGCAGAATGTGTCCCATGCACAGCCCATACATTACATTCAGGTTCAGGTTTATTTGTCATGTGTATAGATACAGTGTATAAATACAATGAAAATTATTTAGCTCAGAGCACTCTCAGTCTTACATACACAGGACATAAACAAACATCTATAGTGCAAGAAAAAAGTGAAGTGACAAAACAGTGCAATACAGTTCAAGGTCAGCTGTTTAGCAGCCTGACTGCCTGGAGGTAGAAACTGTTACTGAGACGGGTGGTGCGAGATTTGATGCTCTGGTAGCGTTTTTTGGAAGGGAGTGGGTATTTGCGGGATGGCTGATGTCTTCCATGATGTTGTGGGCTTTTTTCATACAACGAGTGGTGTAGATGTTATGGAGACTGGGTAATTCTGTGCTGCCGATGATTTTAGCTGCTGTTTTAACGGTCCTTTGCAACCTGTTGCAGTCCTGAGCGGTCGTGTTACCGTACCACACTGTGATGCAGCCAGTTAAGACACTTTCAATTATACCGCGATAAAAGTTCACTTTTGTACTTGAATGTGTCTGTGATGTGTATGCCCAGGAATTTAAAGTTATCAACTATGTCGACAGATGACCCTTTGATGGAAATGGGGGTGTGGATACCTTTGGACTTCCTAAAGTCTACAATGATTTCTTTGGTCTTATTGGTGTTAAGTGAGAGGTTGTTGTTATCGCACCATAGAGTTAGATCTTCTATCTCCCTCCTATAGGCCCTCTCATCACCGTTGGTTATTATTCCGATCACTGTGGTATCATCCGCAAATTTAATTATGCTGTTATTCCCATATCTGGCGACACAATCAAACGTAAACAAACTGTACAACAGAGGACTGAGCCAGCAGCCTTGGGGCGCACCGGTTCTGGTGAGAATTGTGGATGAGCATCTCTCTCCTATGCGTACACACTGGGGCCTGCCTGTCAGAAAACCAAATAGCCAATTACAGATGGAGCTGCCCACACCAAGGCCACTGAGTTTCAACACTAATTTAGATGGTACAATAGTGTTGAATGCGGAACTATAGTCTATGAACAGTAGTCTGACATAAGAGCTTTTCTTTTCAAGATGTACCAGGGCAGTGTGTAAAGCAAGAGAGATTGCGTCGTCCACAGATCTATTTGAACATTAAGCAAACTGTAAAGGATCAATACTAGCAGGAATGATGCTCTTGATATAAGAGATAACCAATTTCTCCAGGCATTTCATGAGGAATTTCATGGGAGTGAACACAGTAAAATGCTGCCTATTATCTTTTCTTCAGATCACCATTGTGGTGGTAGATAGGCTACTGACAATGCATCTTCAACCTAATGAAAGTAATCGTATAGAATAGAGACACTGAGTGGTGTGCTGCTCACGCATCAGCAGCCTGATGATTATGCCTGATGAAGGTCTGACGACCGAAACGTTGCTCAATACATCTAACAAAGTGAAGACAGTGTGCGGGATTCTTTTTCTCTACATGTCAAGAACCCCAGAAATTATATTTATTTGGCCGCCGATCCCCATCTGAAAATATGTCGTTCCAGGGATGCCCCCAGAAGCAAAGACTTTAGTTAAAAACGTTCACTCTGAAAGAAAATATATTCAAAGATTTGCGCCACATTTTTACGATTTTTCAAAAATAGAAGACCTTCATAGCGAGGCACTCGGTTCACATTGAACATTAGCCTTGTTTCTGAAATGTGCTTGCCTTGCCTTTATTTAAGGATTGGGAGTCCGTAGAAAGCCTACAGTATAAAGTTTGGGAAATACTATTTTATACTTTGGCTGTTTGCAAGCTTGTAGAGAAAGTAAATATTGAAAAATTGAAATACGAAAAAGTGGAATTTAGATTTTATTTCAATGTCAATCTTATGTCAATCTTTTGGAGTCCTTGACATGAAAATGTTAGAACTGTGTTCTCTCTCTCTCTCTCTCTCTCTCTCTCTGAGCCCAGGATGCTAGACTTGCAGAGGAGCAAAGGATGCTGCAGAAGGACATGGAGACTGCGGAGAAGATCGCTGCGCGGGCGTTTGCCCAACACTACCTGTCTGAACTCCTGCCATCGGTCTACAACACCCTGAGGAACCAGGGCTACTTCTATGACCCCGTGGAGAAAGGTCTGCCCTTCTTTACCATTGAGCCAGTGGTTCTTAAAGTGAGGTCCAGGGGGACCCTCTGAGGGGATTCTAAATGGTCTGGTTCCATATTATGTACACTCAGATTTAAAATCTGAGTTTGATAAAAAATAAAGTTTGAATACGAGTACCACTGCCATAAGGTTTCTGCCTTTGGTTTCCATTTGGGAACATTTGCACATTTATTTGTTACCAACTTACTATATAAATTAATTTTATTCTGTTGGTTTCATTTTCGATTAATTACCGTAATTGTCGGTTAAATCGATTATTTCATATAACCTCAGTCAACGTAGTCCCTGACACAAGAAGGTCAACGACCTCCAACCATAAAATAGGCAACGCAGCGCAAAGCAGGTCAAAGCAAGGCAAGGCAACGCAACGCATTCTTATGGCATTCACCTCAGAGTCATAACTTGGTTATAACACCAGGAAGGAACGCTAGTATACAGGATTTGTGTTGTTAAAATATTTCTAAAACATTCCACATTATTCTCATTTAAAGCTCACAACACATGTTGTGAGCTTGTAGATCAGCTATTGTCCAATAGCTGCTTATGTATGAAATAGGGTTGAAGACTAAGTGGTTAAACAGATTTTGATGCTGTATTAGACAATTTAGCTGGGGACCCCCCTGGAACGCCCACAAGGACCCCTGGGGGTCCTCAGACGCCCAGGGGTCCTTGGCAAAAAATATCTTTGAGATGGGTGTCTGCAGCCAAAATACATATCACTTTGGGGGTCCTTGAAAAGGTTTGACATCACTGATATATGGCCTATAGATACTGTAGGGCTACATAACCTTATTGTGATGATCATGATCATTATCTATTATCTTTAACCACAAGGTGTCAGTGTCTGTAGTGTCTGTGTCAGTAGTGAAATCCATATAAGGGCACATAGAGACAGGAAGTCAGAGGAGATAGAGTTCATGTCAAGGACAAACATTTGTATACCTGTTTGATTGAATAAAGAAGCCTTGGAGTCAAAGTACTTGGTCATCATTGAATCAACAAACAGAACACTTATGTGTGTCTGTTGTTTTGACCTCTAGACATCGAGAGTGATTTCTTCCCGTGGCTGATGACTGAAGTTGGCAACAATCTGGAGAAGAGATGCATCGCTAGACAACAATTGGACTGTAAGAGAATACACGCACACAGATTTTCTTGCATAAGTAAATGTAGTAATAATACACAACAAAGTAGGAATACTCCTTAAAGTATCCTGTCTGAATGTGCTGAATTCAAACTTTCAGGTATTGGCATCAAAATATACTTTCAGTACATTTCTACAGTTCTACTGAAGCAAATATAGTAGTTTGTAGATAGTTTTCTATCCACCAATTTGTACACATCTTTTTCAACAAGCAGGGTGAGACAAATAGGCATACACATTTTAGCCTAACCCCTGGTTGCTAAATGAAACCAGCAGATCTACAAGCGAACAAAGCTAGATCAGTGTGTGACTTTGTTGTATGATGATGTATCAATTTAGCTGCCTTAAACTTTAAGCACACTTTACTGGTGGCGTGCCTCTAGGGATGACAATTTATAATGTTATTACATCTCCATCTAGTGTTCATGTTTTAGCATTACAGATTGCTGTAGTCCAGTGGTTCCCAAACCCAAACGAGAAATTTGCCTGGGAAAATATTATGAGATGGGGTCTATGGCCAAATACATATCATTTTGGGGGTCCTTGACATGAAAATGTTTGAGCATCACTGACATAGAGAAACTTAACATTTTCAGAAAACTGTCATGATTTAGAAGACGTTTGTAGAAGCTGGTCTCAGGTCTCAATGGGTTAAATCTCACATCAAGCACATTCTGTCTACACTTCAGTAGTCTCAAGACAGATTGTTGACTAAGGAGAAGAGGGCGCTGTTTTTCCTTTATTTTTTTATGATGGGTTCTCAGATTGACACTTCAATGATACTGCTCTCCTCTGTTACAGTGCTTATCCTTGATGTCACACAGAGGCAGCTGGAGGCCTACTGGCAGCTGGAGCCAAACCCACCCAAATGACTGTGGGGTATAATAATATTAGTGATAATTTCGTCACTGTCGGGAGGAAACCTAGTAAGTCCCAAAACCACTACTTTTCAGGAGATGGCAAAACAATTTAACCTGTGTTCCAAAGTGTTCAATGTAGTTATTAAGTTACAACAGCACTTAACAGATACATTTAACCAATTTCACAAATGTTCAATAGATTGGCTGGCTATTTTTTGCTACATTTGTCAACATTAATTTATGAAAAGACTTTACAAGTTGGCCTGGGCCGTGGCTTAGCGGTCCAGGCACCTTGGCTGGTAATCCAGTCTGGCAGCGTGCTGCGGGCTCGACTCCCGATCCCGACGGCCCCCTCACTGCATGTCATCACCCCATCTCTCTCCCCGTGTCCTGTCTGCCTACTGTCTGTCCCTGGCCTCCATAAAAAAAAGAGAAACGTCAAGGCCACGGAAATAGTATGAACAATAAATGAACGGTTCTTAGTTGCATAAACTCCCTCGTGTTGTTCATTTGGTAAAATAACACAGACTTACGTAGATATAGATACATGTGTTGGGAGGGTGTTTCATTGTTGGAGCCTTGCCAACATAATGAAAAATCCTAATGACAAAATGTGGTCTGTTTTACAGTTGCTATTCAATAAATCACAATCTATGTGTATTAAAGTGTGTATCGTTTGAACACTTATTTAACGATAACAACAGGAGGAAATCACTTAATATGAAGACTGAGTTGTTATAATGCATACATTAATTGGAGGGTCCTTGGCATGAAAAGGTTTGAGAACCACTGCTGTAAGTGACCGTTGTTGTTGTTGTTGTCATTATTATTTTATGTATAGTTATAACCAGTGGTGGAAAGTAACAAAGTATTTTTACTTAAGTTCTGTACTTAAGTACAATTTTGATGTATTTGTACTTTACTTGAGTATTTCCAATTTCCAGTACTTTTACGTCTACATCTCACAGCCAAGTTTTTTACTTTTACAACTATTTGAAAACTTTAGTTACTTTGGCGATTTTAATTTGGATTAGAAAACATACATTAACCACTTCAACCCTATACATTTCGGCCATTTGAAAATAGCCGATCTACAAGCTCACAATGCATAGCAACGTGACGCATTTTGAGCTTGTAGAACTGCTATTTTCAAAATATTTGATTTTGATTGATTGTTTATTTATTTTCGTGTCCTGCACACAATGTGCCCAACCCTCATGGGTTTATAAGACACCATTTCACAATTGCATTTACAGCATGTTTACATTACATAATTCATGCATTTACAGCATGTTTACATTACATAATTAATTATATTACAACTCAGATTTATACAGAGTACTCTGTTTTCTTTCTCAAGCTTGAGAATTAAAATCTGCCACAACAAAAGTCCCTTTGGCAAAACATATCTCCATTTTTACATAGTCATTTAAATCTAGTACACAGTTTGAACTTGGGACATTCTGCAATATGACATTCTGCAATATGAGTACTTCTGCTTTTAGTACTTTAAGTACATTTTGATGCCGATACTTTTATACATTTTCAATTCCGTACTTTTACTTGTAAGGCCTCACTCACACCTTCGCAACAGACTGATGTATGCTTGTTGTATACAAAGAGTGTGATACATCTTGCCCCAATGCATTTCCAATGAGAGTCACTTGACACAACATTTGTGTTGTATGAGGGGGAGGGGGGCAGTCGAAAACACAGCCGAAAGCCATACAACAGCTTGTAGTCCAAAATGTTGTATCAAACCATGTGACTTCCATTGGAAATGCATTGGGGCGGCCATGACACTTATCTTGCTTACATCTAGCATGCATCAATGTATATGCAGTATTGGTACTTTTACTTAAGTAAAACAATTGAGCAATTTTCCCACCACTGTCGTACTATTATTGTGATGGTAATGGGGTCCTTTAATCCACATCTTTATTACGTCATCATTGAGAGCTAGTTATACCAGTTATACCCTGACGTCATATGCTGGGATGGTGCATACGCATAAAAAGTGGCGTAAAGTAACCACAGTATACCGCTAATCAACTTACAAATTACATATACACAGAGGCATTTAGTATTAATATCACTATAGTCCAAGATTAAGTAAATTTAAAGCAATTGACAAATTTAAAATAAATAATTATACTGTATACGTGATAACATATTTTTTACCTTTTTTTTTCATCAGATAGATGATTTACTTTTCTTTGAGAAACTAAAAAGGGATCCAGAATAATTCTGAATCGATAAAACTGTATTTCTTTTATAGATGGAAACTTGTACCATACTTCATAATACTACTTTTTTACATGCATAAAGTAGGTAGGTAGCAAATAGCTAAACCTAATAATTCAACATTTCAAACGTTCCTTCACAGAGAAGCTGAGATTTGACAGTTTGTAGCGGTCGACAGTACTAGCGCGCTCTGCTTGCGCACATGTGCAACAAGCAAGTAGGCACTCGACAGAGTGCAGTTCTAGTTATCTTCTGTTGTGGTAAGTAGTCCCTTAAATTAACCAGAGCCAGACAATATTTAATATTTCATATCTAAAATAAAGAATCATAGAATGCAACTGGTCAGTGTAAATCAGAAGAAAATTAACTTTAATAACTACAGTATCTCCCTATGAGAGCAAAATAAACAAGGCAACAACGTTTGAAGGAATGAATAAATAGCCAACACACAAGAAATGTCCTTTTCACATGGTTTATTTACCTCTGATGGACAACGGACGCGTTTCGGACTGATGGGCCTTCCTCAGCGTTGTCAACAACCTATAAAGGTGTGCATCATCCAAATGCTACAAGACAGAACTTCCGGCGCTGCCTTCCACTAATCTCAGGTGAGCTTTGAGATAGTTCTCGAAAACAGTCTTAAAGAGGTCTGTCTTAACCAAATGAACCCGGGCCTATAGCATCCCTATTCTGGGTCACTCTAGTTAGTGTTTGACTACATTTTCCTGCCCATCTGTACATTTAATTCGCTACTAAATGGTAGCAGCCAGTAGCCACCCCATTGAAAATAATATGTATTCGAAATTAGTAGACATAGGAATATTCTCGGTTATTATGCAGCATTTCTGATGTGTCTTGGTTGTATTCAAATTGCTCAACAGTTTTTTTCTTTTTTCTTTTTACTGTTTATTGTTTGGGAGCTGTTTATCTGGTTGCCCTAGTAAGCAAATTCAAAGCAACGTGTCTTGCAGGTTATTCAGTGTGATCACTGCTCTAATTTCATTTAGCCAATTTCCAATACTTTTAATATTTTTTCACATTTGTTTGTTTATGTATAGCCCTGTCTAGTTAATAAAGGCTTTTTAATCTATGCTTGCTCGATGGTGTGCCTTCCCGATGGGACCCCTCTTCACTTCCAATACTTTTACTTCTACATCTTGGATCCAAATATTGTACTTTTACTTCACTTAATTTATTTGAAAGCTTTAGTTACTAGTTACTTTTTAGATGTTGACTATTAACAATTCATACATTAACCACTTCAGTCCTTTGGCCATTTGTACTTTTACTCAAGTACATTTTGAATTCTGGACTTCTACTTGTAACAGAGTATTTCTACATTGCAGTATTGATACTTTTACTAAATGCACCAAAGTCTCTGTCTGTACGTCTGTCCGTGTGTAATCCACGTAACTCTGGAACTTTTCGCCCCCCACCAACTTCAAATTCGACACACACGTTTCACACCCCCGCAGTGGGTGCAGTGCCCGGTGTCGAGTCGGTCGGACCCACAGCCCCAGTTGTCCAGAACCACCCCAAAAAGGCCCGGGCTCTGGACAGGGCCCCTGCCCATGGTCCAATATGGAGCTGGCCTGTTCTGACATCACAACACTCATATTTGGGCATGCCTGACACAGAACTCCATATATAGGAATAAAGTGACACATAGAGATGCATACATAAATCTTCATACAGTATATGGGGGGGGGCTTCATTTCTCTATCAGCTTAAGGGGTCTTTAGGCTGAAAGGTTTGTGGACTAATGCTTAGAGAGGTAAGCTATAGTCTATAGACTTGTAGGGCAGGGTGAGGAAGTGGTTGCTAGGTGTGTCCAGGGCCAGGCTGAGGCTGACTCACTTGACTGTAGTGTGTACACTGCACACATGCAGACTACACTACTACAGAGACAGCGAGCGAGCACTGAAGGTAAACTGCACGTCCTACCTCCGATATATATGACTCTATTTTAGTCCTGTCAAACTATTGGCCAGCGGTACTTATGACACCTCCCCACTGGGTTTCGCAGCTCTACGTTGGAACTCCACAGTCAGGGGGCGTGTACGTGCACACACTCAGTGGGCGTGTGCGCTGTGGGCGTGTGCACGAGTGTAACTTCCCCGACTGAGATGGAAATAAACGACAGCGAGAGATGATGGTGCAAAACTGTAAATGTAATCACTTACTGGCTGTGTATTTACAGACAGTGTTCACACTTTTACATAGCATTACACACAGGGCAATGCTATGGAAAAGTGTGAACCCAGTGAAATCGTGGTGTTCCTGTGTCAATTTGTTGCATATTGTATCCTACCCTCCACTGTCTCCCAGACATGGATAAATGAACACTGAGGATTTTACGGTCCCAATTGATCACACCCAATTTGCCAGACATATTAAAATGAAAGCTTGCAGACTAATTAACTCTGAAGGGAGACTGGAAGGTAATAAGGTTTTTTTTAATGAAAGCCTAACCTTTTTCTCTCCCCCTAAAACGTATTCTCTTATTAAGAGAATACTTTTGCTTTAAATCAAAGCCTCAGAGTAGAGGCTGTGTGGTGTGATTGCTTATTAACTAATGGCTTGAATGATGACAGCTCGGTGCGGCGGTTCTTCTTGTAGCCTATTTATTTTGTTTTACTGAGAATAAGGTTAGAAATAAGTTTAGGGTTAGGTTAGGCATAGTTTTACTGGGGTTAAGTTTAGGTTTAGGCATAGTTTTACGAGGTTAAGGTTAGGAATAAGGTTAGGTTTAACCGTTTTTTAAGCATAATTTACTTAACTAAAGTTTTCAAATAATTGTAGTGGAGTAAAATACAATAATTGCCTCTACAATGCAGTGGAGTAGAAGTAAAACATAAGTGTATACATTTTTAAATACTCCAGTAAAGTAAAAGTACCTCAGAATTGTACTTACGTAATGTAACTAGTTACTTTCCACCACTGGTGGGAACTGGTGACAACACAACAGTATGTGGGATGGCTCATGGATGTGGATGCGCGCAGAGCGCGTGCGCCGCCATATTGTCGCACGCTGCAACTTCCACACACACGGCAGGGGAGGAGGGTCAGGGTGGAAATCTCAGATCTGCGGCTTCAGGACTGAAGACGTTCTAATTTCATCATCTGGTAAGACTTTCTACCGCGGATTGCACCGAACGAACGAGGACCCATCATACGGCGTCACCACATTGTACGTGTTCGGTTTACTTTTTGCGCACTTTGTTGCATTGTGCGCGCCTCCTCACAAAGGAGGCAAATCTCCCAGACAGCACAACAGGTGTCTGTGTGGGATTATAGTGAGGATGTGGCTGCTTAGCCAACATGACGGATCTGCGATAAAGTGCTTCTGCATAATGTATATCGACTTTATAGAAGGCAAGAAGCCCATATGCGACATTTTAATTGACCTCATAGGCTGTCTTTCAGTTCAGTCTATAAAGCAATAAGCATTACAACGTTTTGGAATTGTTTTAATATTGGTTTTGGGAAATCTGCCGCGTTTAGTTTAAAAACGAACCATAATGCTGATATAGTCACACTTCTGTTATCTCTTTCCAAGTGAATGTTTAGCCTAGCTGCTACTGGACACATTTTGTAACTTTATTTTTGCAACATTGTGTTAATTTGTGTAGCTGCTTGCTTGCAATAATCGGGGACTGCCCAATAATCAAACAGTCGCAGCTAGGCTAAAGACATTAATCCAGTGAGCGAGATCTGACGTCTAGCCTTCCTTGTCCAGGTCGCACGACAGAGTAGGCTATAGGATAAAATGGTGAACCAGCTTGGTTTGTAGCGTTTTACGCTTTTAGAAGAAAAAAAAATCGACAGATATTTGTTGTCTGTCTTGTTCGGTGCCCGCTTGCGTTTTCCCCAAACAGATGGGTGGAGACTATCCCAGCCAGCCAGCAGTTCCATATTAAGATACAGTAGTGATCATGACAAGTAGGCTAGATGTAGTGATTCATCATGATGATGATGTCTGCTGCCGCTGCCTCCTCTATATGAACTGAAAGGGAGTGTTTATTCCCTCAGTATCAGTCTTCTTCTGAAGTGGGTGAAACTCGTTTCTCTTCTTTTCCTTTCTCTGTTCAAGGACGCCTCTGTGAGAACCAGACCTGCTTGTATACGGACGGAGCAGGGAGCAACTTTATCTGGGGACACATTTTTTTTACAAGCTCGTTTTGCTGAGAGCTTCCAGCACCAGGACACAAGATGCCTAAAGCGGTAAGTAGTGATTTTTGGAATAGGATACACTGCCTGCTGGCAGTGGCACCCCGCTGTGCTTCATCCACCCCTCTAGTCGCTATAGCCTACTGAGTCTGTTGATTGATGTTGGGTCACAGTTAACAAATTTCATCTGAAAGTTGAGTCATAGCCTTGATTCAAATGAGATTTTAGCCTTTGTCTGTGAGTTTTAAGTGAGGGCTATTTGAGTTAGCAAATGCAGTCTGTTCTTATCACATCATTCATAGGTTAAAAGATGTATAGTGGTAGTTATTTAAATGAACTATATACTATAATGTTATAGGGCTTGTATTTGGGAAAAGTGTTTCTTACAAAACGGTTCAATGATGCTGAAAGAGCCAGGTCATGTTTTAGTGTTGCTTAATTTAGTCACATTTCTGAACCACATAATACCGATTGGTCATCGTGGAACCTCTCCCTTGACCTGCCCCAGTGCCCATCAGATGACATCATCTGTGATTCGTCACATTACCTCCTTCCTATAAAACAGGGAAAATGTTGTGAAGCCATGGTCCTTGAACTAAAACTACAGTATTGTACACAGTATTGACTTAGCAGTTATTATGTATTCCATACTTTTTAGTGTCCATCAAAGACAAGACACTCATTTGTGGGGTGCCAGTCTACAACTGGAATGCCACATACGTAGCTGTGTCACCTGTGTTTTTTTAAGGATCGAATGACAGAACTGAAGCTGTAATCTGTGATGTCATCATGACTTATACAATTTAATTGACATTGATGTAGATTTATATGTCGTGTGTCTCTAAACTTGTATTGTCCAAAAGAGCTTTTACAGTAGAGTCGACCTTTCTATATACTTCATTGAATTCTTTATAAGGGTGTGCATTGGTGTGATGTCATAATTAAAGGGGCAGGAACAGTGTTGAACTTGAATACACTGATCTGTCAGGTGGAACAGGAAGGAACTGATCTATCAGCTGGAATATTATATGACTTTAATGAACAGTTGTTTTGCTTTCTCTTTGAGGAAGCAAAGACTGGGATTTATTTAGGTCCCCTTAGCCTCTTACAGTATACCTTAAATACTTAGTTGACCGGAGTGAGAGTCCCCCAGACCTCTGCACTAGGTCCACTCCTTTCTTCCCCTTTACTATACCTCTTTGCTGACTTTGTTTTGTTTTGCCTAATTTGTGTCGCAGTAGGCAGTAGAGGCAGTATGCCCTATAGGGACGCTAGGGTCCATGTATGGTGAATAGAAGGCCTTTTGCAGGGAGTTGGATTTTATCATATCATTTCTTTTAGGCTGGAAGTGGAAACCTTATATTCAAAACTGTAACATTTCAGGAATGGGTGGGGTTCCAATGGATCTAATGTAGATATTTAGTCACAAGCTCTACTTTTGTGTGACACTGTAGATATTATATATATTATGATGATGTTGGGCATTATTTTACTAAATAACTTGAAAAGTTGAAATATGGAGATGCAAGGTTTCAACGTAAGCGGGAGTGCAAGAGCATTAATGTACACTCTGCGTCTCCCTAGCCTCCTTTCCTCCCTCTGTTCACTGTTAGGGGAAACTTTAAGTAGGCACATTGCTTCCAGTAATGACATTTTAAAGACCATCCATCATGGAATTCAGCTTGAAGTGGATGTGTGTCCAGTGAGTCAGTCCACACAGTGAACTGAAAACTCATTTTGTGACAGCAGTGTGTCTCCGATGTTAGTAAGTACATGATATAGCCAAAGCGCCATAATGAACAGCAAGAGTGACCGAGTGACGCGGGACTGTTGTTGAACAGTGCACCGCATTGTGCATCGCATTAGCACACCGCGCTCCTATGTCCCAGACACAGACGGCATCATAAACTGTGTGTTGTTGGTTTGTTTAGAATGGCCCCCGGGGTTGTCATGAGTGTCACTGTGGAAATGACGCCATCGTCTGATAGCACCGCCGCAAATAAAATACTCCTCCGGTAGACACAAAAACTCTGCCTTTTTTAGTGATAATGGCAGACTGTTTTCTTTTCCATGCTATCAAGGAGACATTAGCACTGGTTAGCAGCAGTCCGTAATGTGAACTAATATAGCTGGCTTGATTGAAAATGGCATGAAAAAAGAGATTTAATAAAATACTTTACCATTTATCTTTGTACGCTTCTCCCAGTAATCCCCACAACACGGAGGCCTATTCTTAGAGTTGGTTTTGGTCTATAAATATGGGTTTATGTTTTGGCAGTGACAGCTTTCCTAACTTGATGGGCTTTCTAGAGCAGTAGTTTGTGACAGTGACATGGCAGGGAATCTGCTACTCCTGGAAACGTTTTTCTAGTTACTAAAGATTTATTTGTAAGCTAGAGTGAAAACAAAGGGGGCCTAGTATAGAACCCTGGGGTACTCCGGTCAATGAAGTGTGTAGGGTTTAAGTGGTTAATTTGAGATCTTGAATGAACTATAAGAGCTGTACTATTAATTAAATATCTGTAATCTTGAATACAGTTTGACAGGTCTGAACTCTGAAGCATCCATCTGTTCATTCGGTAGGATACATCCTGACTGTCACATATTATATATTTAAACACATCCACTATTTTGAGGAAAGAATCTACTTGAGTGGCATTCAAAAATGTCTTGAATTGACTCAAATGTGGAAACTTCAGTTTAATGTTGCATGTTTTCACTAGGTATGAATGAGAGGGTGGAATTCTTTAGTGCAAGCTTCCCACAAAGTTGTAGTTATATTTTAATTGAGAATATGAGAAATACAATATCAAAACAAATGTCAAACAGACCGTGGGAGCATGTACCACACAACAATTTAACCACATGGACCCATACGGTACCTCTACTGGGCAAAGTGGGCATGTCATAATACGTGAACATTCTGTGGAAATGGCAGATCTACAAGCTCATCTGTGTACTTGGAACTGAATTATTTATCTTTATATCATATTATCTTTTTTAGCCAAGGCGTTTGGTTGTATAGGGAGTGAGGGACAAAAAGCAGGGGGCGACTATAAGTATAGAGCCCTGGGGGCCTCTATACCGCTGGTGCCTGTCAACAAAGTACAGGCACCAGCTCCTTTTTGCCATGTTTTCAAACTTCCAACTGCATGTTTTAAATGCAATGGCTTCAGAGGGAACCACATAGATCCCAGGGGAGAGAAGGCCGGGCCACACTCAAGGAGTCGACAAGGATCTTGTGTGGCTTGTGTGACTCACGTTTCACATATCTGAATGACACATTGTCATGCAGGAAACCTACGGAACTCCTTGGCTCTCCCAGAATCCTGTTTCCCTGTTGGTCACAGGGCCCACGCATAGAAACCACGTCAGGCGTGGCCGCGACCAACATGTATGGGTGTTTCCGCTCCATGTCCACTTCCATTGTTTCTGTTTGTTCCTCTCAATAATTGATATGAATTGAATGATGTGTGGCCACGCCCACAGGAGGTTCAGTCTTATACCAATCATTTCATCACCATTTCACAGACTCTTTAAGGAGAATGTTGGTGGAATGTGTGGCTCGGAATGTTGTGGCGATAAAGTAACGCTCTTCCTCTTTCATGTGTAACCTCTTAGGCTGTGTATTTGTCGCCGGCGAATGCTTTGCATCATACCAATTCCTATAGTTACAGGAGTATTTCACCCATATTCAACGTTATTTACATATAATTGGTCCTCCAGTCCTCACTAATGCTCATTAGAAGATGGTGCAATATCTGTCTACTCGGTCTGTGGTTGTGGACAGTTCAGAAACCTCCCTGATGCCTACCAGTGACATCATCAATGGGGATTCCAAGCTAATAGAAACTACAGTCTTTGTCTTCCTGGAAAAGTAGCATGCTGAAATAGAAGCCATTGTTCTTGCTTCAATGGAATGTTTTCTTTTAATGGCCAAATCTACCTACCGATGATGTCATTGTGAACTACCAATGGAATTTTATAATGAACATTAGTGAGCTGAGGACCAACATTGAAGATACATGGGTGAAGTGCTCCTTTAAGGCCTCCTACAGGTCCTTTATGATCCTTTTATCCATGATGAAAAATCTAATTGTGTCGCTTTCATTGCAAGTTGCAACTTAATATTTCGTTCTGTGTAGAAGGATGTATGCATTCATGATATAATGGGTTTCGGAATCACTGCTAGAGCCGTAAAAACCCTTCATTATCGGGGTCACTGGCATATGTTTTCAAATGGGGGGTCCATAGCCTAATAAATGTTGCTTTCGGGGTCCTTGACACGAAAAAGTTTGGGAACCACTGCTGTAGTGGGTGCTTTATAGCTCCGGTATTATTTCTCTGTGTGCATTTCAGCAGTGTCCATGGCTACACTCCCCCCCCCCCCCCCCTGCCGCAAAAAAGACTTGTAAAGCCATGCAAACCATGCACAGGGTTAAATATTGAACACTCTCCACTGAAGAATGCAAGTGCAACCCATTGAGAGTTTAACTACCGCGGTGGTCAGATGATGGCCATCTCGTTTTCTATTTTTTAATACATAACCTGAGCAGGCCGTTTATGCCTAATTTAGGCTCTTTGGTACGGCAGTGTCGCGCGTCAAAAAGACTAATCGCAAGATCACAACGCGTCGTGCTTTCCGCGACACGTGAGCTTGTGAATCGGCAATATTTGGCACATGACACCATGATTACATGAAGTATGGATCAGGCTTTAAACCTCACCGGGGATGGAGGTTGAAGGGTTAACAGGACAAACTGTGACGCCTAGCAGCAGCACTGTTCTTGGCATGAAAGAGCCTTTTCAGGGAGAAGGTACCATACTTGTTACCATAGGACTGAACTGATCCACACTGCTCTTCTTTAATAAAGTTCAGTCCCCTGTTCTTTTTTCAAAAAGGGTTAATAAAATACTAGTAGTAATTCTTGTAGTGTGGTCTCTCTGGACAGCAACGGCTCTCAAAGTCAAAACACAACACTTTGTAATAAATAATCAGGCCGTCTGCTCCATCTGCCCAGCTCCGTGAGCCGTCTCAAGACTTATTTTACACTTCAGTGTACAATAGTGTCGTCTTGCAAATTAAGTGTGTTTGAATGAATTTGACAATTTTTGCCAATGTTTTGAAACTGCATTTTCGCTGCCCCCGGCTAATGACTTGTCCAAAGTAAGGATGCCAGGTTGGAAAAACAATCACTGCTAGATTTCTCAACCGTCAATCCTGTAGAGTAGAAGGACTTTTATATTGTTAATATCCATATTATAAATAACCCTTGCGTTCCTCTGACTACGGCTTCCCCATTGTGGAACGCTGTGTCCCTTTGCCTGCCTGGCATATTTTTAGCCTATGTGTCATGTTGTCTTTACGGCTCTGAATGGGGGGCCTGAGTTTATTGTGAGTTATACCGTCCCATCAGAGGACTAAAACTCTGAGATCACATATCACTCAGTCAGCTAGGTTAGTTTATTGTGAGTTATATTGTGAGTTATATATGCAACAAAAAGGAATAACATTGGAAATGTAAATTAAGCCCACATACCTAGTAGATAGGACATGTGGGATCTTTAGTTGATGTACCGATAATTTGAGTATAGACATACATGTATGTTTTTTTTAAATGGTTTTAAAATGTTTTTAATTAGTGCACTAAAACTACTACTCACTCAGGGTTGACGTGTCACACCTGTAGTGATGGGAGGGGCACCAAAATGTGGTGTTTTGATTGGGTAATGGGGGCACTCCCTTATTATAAAAGTACAAACTTGTGTGTATGTTCACATGACCTGATGAAGATCAAATAGATCGAAACATTGTCAGTATTTAAATAAAGAACGTCTTGCTATTACCTGTGGTGTGCGGGCTCCATCCAATCTACTGAAGTTTCTTTTAGCCCAGCACCCAGCCTGTCGATGTGCGTATTCTACGTCTGCTCGAGTTATACCGTCCCATCAGAGGACTAAAACTCTTGAGATCACATATCACTCAGTCAGCTAGGTTTGCGTCTGCACTCTGCACACTCAAATGTTCCGACCCACGCTGGTCAGGGGCGTGTTTTTCTTCTATAATCGGTGTAAATATAGACCTCGATGTTGAGAGAAATGTCCCACTGCATCTTTTCCAGCTGATCTGGTCTGAGTCTGATCCATGGAATCGGCCTTTATGGACGAGCTTCGTCTCGTTCTACGCCGTAACTGTTCTCTGTTCGGTGTGGCTGTTAAATCTCTTGAGTCCATTAGAATGCAGACGGAGGCTGCAGAAAGACTGCTGTGGACCCACATCTAAAAGGAGAGCTTTGTTTTGCTGTGTAAATGGATAGATCTCTCTCTCTCACACACTAACTCTCTCTCTCTCTGCTTCCCTCTGAGATGCTTTTTCCCATTAGCAGTGCCTCTCACTCTGTCTTATGATCAGTTTTGATTGCCACAGTTTTGATTTCCTATATTTCTTTGATTTGTTTAATTTAGGCTAGACGGGACCGTAGAGAGACGGGGCACTTGCAATGCAGTTCAATCCGCAGGAATTGGGGGGGGGGGGTTCAATAAATTCTGCTGCTCATTAGAATAGTCAATCATACATTGTTTTGTTTGTAGTAATTCCAAATTTGAGGGGGAGCCCCTCAGGGTTCACCAGACCTCACTTTGAAAACCCCTCTGGGCTAAAACATCTGCTCGCGAGCCCACGTTTCTCTCATAATAACGGCCGAACTTTCCATTCAATGTTGTCATTGACTTTGCTCTGTCTGCTGAAGCTGAGCTGGCTTCTTTCGTCAGTGGGTCTGTTTCTAGGAAGCGGGGGGGAGGTGGAGGGGGGCTGTGAGTCACCAGGCCAGGCTGCCCAGACGTTGGCCTTTTCCAGTGGGCGTCATTCACTTTGTTCCACTCCCAGTTAGAGCCCAACCAACCCATCATGCCAGATCGTTGGGCGCCATCCCCATCTCGGAGAGTCCTAGGCCATTGCAACATTACCTATGTTTTTTTACCCATATGTTGTCAAAACGGGACTTGACTATAGTTTCTTTTTGAGAAGATAAGCAAACCATGATTAAAATAACGCATGAACTGATCTTTATTTTATTCAACTACCGGTACTAAAATGAGTCTCTTGCACACCTACAAAGGCGTAGGAGAAGACCAAACGATAGTCTGACACAAGACAAAAGGTCCTGCACACTGTCTTCAAAACTGTCTACAGTTGAAGGCTTTAATGGGAAATCACAACATTTCGGTCTATACGAGCTTCATCAGGCTATCTTTATTTTATTCAACCACTTTAACCTACTGTACAATAACTTAACGTTAGAAAACTGTAGAAAACTGTTAGAAAACACATCGGGACACATCGCCTGCATAATTGCAGATACAGATATTGTAAAAAAAAAAGGGTCAAGCAATGGCTGATATATCGGCCGGGTTCTAGTGTGTTGAAGCCCCGTACACTGGTCTTTCCCACTGGGCGTCATTGAGTTGGTTGGGACTCTGAGCTCACAGTGGCGCTCACAATGGCCAGGAGATGAGAGATCTCCCAGGCTGCTGTGTTAAGCTGTCTTTCTTCCCCTGCACGCCTGTGTCCACACAGTTCTTTATATGGTTTTCGTTGGGCACTAATAACTTGAGTCAATACCCCCGGGGGCTGCTCTCTTTTTTTTCTTCTCTCGTTCGAAACCCCCGCAAATTCCACAGGCGCTTGGCATTGTGTTCAGAAAATTTGGTGAAAATAACACACACACACACACACACACACACACACACACACACACACACACGCTCAAAAAGAGGGAAGGGGCGCACGTGTGTGTGTGTCATCCTGTTTCTTGGGTAATGGACACGTTGATAATGTGCGTATTTTTCTTGAATATAATATTTAGTTTTTTGGAATCGCTTTGAAAGCGATTCCAAAAAACTAAATATTTTTGAGCTAAATATGCCCCAGGAATTCGCAGCTGAATTCCCTTCCCCCTGTCTGTATATGAGAACCCGGGGAAACACAGGGTCCTGTATGTTTACTCTGCAAATACGCCCCCTTCCCCAAACTCCCAGCTCTGCTGGGCATGCTTAACTGTCTTCGCTGGGTAGACTTACAGTAGTATTTCCCAAACATGGGGTCAGCTGTGACTCATGATGAGACTTGTGACCCCATTTGGTGTTACCTCTCTGTAATCCGTATGGGTCGTAATCTTCATACCAACGACAAAAATACAAACGGATATATCTATGGGGGTTCGAATCTACCACGGTGCGTCCAACTTTGTTGAGCATCTACTCTATACGATCACATTGGCCCGTGTGTTCGGGGGGAGGTAATCCGGCCAGGGAGGGTGATATTTGTCACTACATGTATGTACTCCTACGGGTCCAGCAGGGCGTGTTGGCAGGTGAACAGCAGTGAATAATTTGGGGGGAAAGAATGGGGTAAAAAAGCACACACGGCCAAAACAATCTGAAAATTATGCCGCGCTGCGAGCTTGTACATCTGCCACTTTTGAACACTTTTGGTCATCTTGAAAGAAGAGAACTTCTTAGAAGACATTTGTAGAATCGGCCTCTGTGTTAATTCATAATGTAAATTCATATGTTTGTCTTGAGCTGAAAAGGTTTTGGGAACCTTGTGCCCTAAACCATTTTCTTTGTGTGTTTCTGCAGGTCAATGTGCGCGTCACCACCATGGACGCTGAGCTGGAGTTTGCCGTCCAGCCCAGCACCACCGGAAAGCAACTCTTCGACCAGGTGTGTAAAATGTGCACTGTAGGTGCACAAAATTGTGCTACAGTAGATCTGCTTATAACTATGCGACGGTACATATTGCTGCTATATTGATTTCTGATGCCAGTTTTGATATGTTCATAATATTGTGTGGGAGAAAAAAGGCGACACAGGTTAGAAACCTTTTTGACTCGCCTAAGGTCATTTTATTATGGTGTGTCCATATTAAGAACACATTGAAACAAAAACCAACTCACATAACAAAATTAGCTCCAAACCTGTGCATTCAGAACGGCATTTTAATATCTTGCTCAGTGTTAATTTTACTATGACATAAACTGCTTGATGTCGATGCTTATTAACACAGAGATTGAGAGAGAGACAGATGGATAGATCTTGGTCTCTCCTATCCAGGCCACTCCTCCATGTAATCCTTCCATTGATGGGTTATCTCCCATAGAATGGAGGAGGTGGTTGAGACCAGAAATGTTCTTATCGGATAATTGGCATGAAATAAGTGCCTATTTCCAGGTGACTCAGATAAAAGACGTCAGCTTAACGAGACTGAGAATATTAGGAGCGATGTTGAGGGCCGATGGCAGTGGAGAAATCACAGCACTGTTGCACAACAACCAAGGTGGCTGCTAGCAGACAGCTATACTGAGAGCTATACTGTGCCGAGTTACTGAGGGCAGCATGAAGGGTGTGACCAAACGTAGAGATTTCCCCCAGTAATGTTTATGTTCATTCACTGAATGGAAGGTTGTTGTATTGTAACCATGCATTTGAGCCCACTCATAGAGGGCAACATGTGTACAAAAACGATAAACTATGAATTTGCTGTCGTGTGAGGCTCCTTTAATGTAAAGACCTTGGTATATGACACAAATAGCTGTTTCTAAACCATTATGCCTTGTATGTAGATGGCTGCATTTATCTGGAAAACGTTGATCCAGTTGACGGTATACCGGTACAATTTAGGCATTCAACAGGCGCTCTTAAGACAACTGCAAGATTGGCTTACAAAGTGCGAGAAGAGAGTAAATGGAATGATCAAAATGACAAAACGCAACGGCTGAAGTGTTGCAAAGTAACTAGGAAAACATCAAAGCTAGCATCTGGGACAGACGTCCCATTTTAGCTGTTCATTAGTGTGCCGGTGTGTATCATGTTCTGAAGGTAAGGGGGTGGCCGTGCCCTTAACTGCCTTGTATACTAGTAGGTCATGACCAGAGTTCTGAAGTGGATACAAGCAGCAACTGGAAGCAAGTGGAGGGAGCACAGAATGGGGAGAGACATAGGAATTTAGGGAGGTTTGAATACTGTTCTCCCTGCAGCATCGTGGAACATTTGCATGGGGTACTGCCAGGAGTGTGCCAGGAGACCGCTCCAGCAAGGAGGTAGATGCAATTATATACTGTATATATATATATATAGTCAAGTCTGTAGATGACTTGAGGCCTGAGGATAAGAAGCTGGGCAGAAAGTCATCTGACCCTGTTCTGCAGATGAGATGGAAATTCATCACTGGATGGATGTGATTAACTAGACTGGCTATTTTGGTGGGAATCCCTCCGGCCCACTGTTTCTTTAGGGAAGATTCACACTATGATGTTGTGGTCTGTGAATGCTGCATATTGTTCCCGGGAGTGGATCACCCAACCATTCCCATGGGGAGGTAGTCCCGGGACCCTTTGAAGTGTACTCGGATACGGATCGCTACAATGTGAAAGCCATCCGTACTAAAAGGCAAATGTGAATCATGGCCAGCAGGGACCAGGCAATCATATTTGTGGCCAGTTCTGCTTGTTATAGAGCCAAATGGACCCATATAGGTCTGTAACTCGGAGAGTGTACACTTACACAGTTATGGGGGTCCGTGGCCATAATGAATAACAAACTTGGGCGTCCTTGAAATAAAAAGGTTTGAGAATCACTGCAATGTAGATCCACTGAGATCCATTGATTGTCACACACACACCTGGACAGAACTTTTTACTTGGCTGACAAGGCTGCACAACTTTCACAGCACTTACCAGAGGTTACTAGAGGTGAAGGAGCCATTCTGCCTGTGTGCCTTTGGCCAGTTGTGGGCCAGCTCAGTTCACTGTGTCTCTCAGTGATTGGCATAAGGGACACGGGTGCAACAGGACAGGTAATGATGTCATGGTATCTATGGGCACACAGTTTTTACCGTTCATTTATTTCGCATTAACAACCTTGCAATTCCTGTTACATTGAATAAATGGGAACCACACCCAACAGCAGTTTGAAGTCTGGACATTTGATTATTTGAACGCGTCAAAAACGGCTTCCATGTGTGCCCAGCCGAGTGTCGAAATGTTAGTTTTTTTTTATTGCCACTAGAAGAGGTCATTGTCATTTGCTGTTGGACTTGGAATTATAGTGATCCTATATTGTTGGGCGAGCTTGGAGCTTATTTGTATGTAGTCTTCTTGGAAGTGTTTGCGGATAACCGTGTCCGTTTTAAAATGCGTAGAAAATGTATATGGCTTTTGGCAGGTTTAGTGAGAGCCTCTCTGTGCATCTCTATTTCCAGCACTGCGAGAGGAAAGGCATTGTTTTATCCACTTCCTGTAGAACTCGTTTTTCAAAAAGCTCCTTCATGTAGGTCAGGTATGGTGGTGACAGTACATCAAGGGATTCATACACTTCTGAAGCTCTGGCTAAGAACAGAGAGTTCTGCCAGTGTGGAACGTCAAGTACATGAACACGATAATAATAATCATCATCAAGCAGTGCTACAGCTTAAAAGTTATTTGATGTCGGCTTTCTTATTGATGTACTTGTTTTCAGTGGGGGGTGGGTCATGGGTCACTGTGTCATGAAGTGGTGTACCTTTTGGACAATATAGGGGCTGGCCTAACAATATCATGAAAACTTTTCTCCGCATGGTCGGTTTGTCCACCACCAAAGTAGACAATTGTTGGACTCACGGCGCTCCGCACGTTGAATGTTAAAAACATATGAGATTTGTTCTCCAACCGCACACACCTTGAGATAAGATGTACTTAATTAATCCCTGAAGGGAAATTAAGCATTACAGCAGTATAATGTGACACATAAATCAAACTACTAGATAAACAGAAAAACAACAGACACAGGTGGACATGAACACACAAGACCAGGACCACCATAGAACCATATGCATTGGGGGAGACAGTTCTTATGCAGTTGCTTTATAGAGTCTGATGGCAGTTGGCATGAAAGAGTCTGTTCTGCTCTGTATGCATTCTTGGGGCGGAAGGTGAGCCTTCGACTGAAGGTGCTCACCCTATCCTGCAGCATGACATAAAATGGATGGGAGGGATTTGCCAGCATGGAGTTAAGTTTGTCCCTGATCCTCCTCTCCGCGACTGACTGCACTCCATTCGGAGGCCAACAACAGAGCTGGCCTTCTTAATGATCTTATTGAGCTTGTTGAGCTCCCAGGCCTTGATGCCCCCCAGCATGCCACTGCATAAAACGGAATGCTGGATACAACAGACTGATAAAACATTGCTAGTAGCTAGTTTTGTCTACCTCTTCCCCCTGGAAGGTGATGGGTACTGGGGTCATCCCCTTGCTCCGCCTGGCATCAATCACCAGCTCTTTGGTCTTCTTAATGTTCCTAACTTCCTGTCGAGAGCCGGAGATCAGACAGGAAGGAAGGCTAATGCGGTTATTAGACTTTGTATTGGGAAACTTAAAAAAAAGAGAGGAAATGACACAGATTTGTTATACTTTGGCAGGACTGTATATTTAGTGTCAGTGGATTTCCCCCAACCGTCCCACTCGATATGCCGCTGTTCCAGAAAGGGCTTCCTCCTTTCCCCCTGTATTGGTGTGGAGGGACAAGACAACGGTATACTGAGCTATTCAAACATTAGGCAAATAGTGTGGCTGAAGTCCAGTTATAGCTGTGTGTTGTTATCAGAAGCTGCGGCAGCGCTGAGTAATTCAGTTGAAGTCTAGCTCTGTGTGACAGTGGTCAGTCCCCAACGCCTGTCGTCACTGACATGATTTACTTTAACCCAGACAGTTAAACCGGGAAGGCAGTTATTTTTAGGGGGGTCCCCAGGAAAAAGTAGTTAAAGTGTCACAATCATTTTAACCATCATTATACCATACTTTGGCTATTAAAATAAATATATATATATAAAATTCTTTTTTTTTTGCTTCTGGTGGTCTCTGGAACAAAATATTTTGAGATGGGGGACCGGCGGCCAAATGCATAGAATGTTTCGAGACATTGACATGAAACGGTTTGAGAACCACTGATATAGCAATGTGCATTTTTCAGATCTTTTTAATGATTTGGAAGACCTTTTTAGAATCGGTCTTGCCTGCATCAGCAGCCTGCTGAGAAAGACAGTCACGCGTGAACACACACACGTGCGTGCAAACACAGCGGTTCAGTGGAAATGCTGAGTAACAACGGTGAGCTCATTCCCAGGCACATGGCGAGAGGCCTGGCGTGGCCCCTGTGGTCAGCTCTGATCACAGGCTTAGTCCCCGACGCTGGCTGCCACTCCCCTACACACACTCTTCTTCTCTCTCTCGCCCCGCTCCACTTCCATCTGCCCGTCTGCTGTCTTGCCTCTCATTTAGCCATGTGCAACAGAGTTTGCAACACGGGTCGTTCACAGCCTTTACTGACATCATCAAAATGCATGTGATCATTATTGACTGTGTGCCATATTAATTATACATTAATTAATTAATTTGACAACCATGCAGACTTACCCCGGTCATTTGTTCTCGTGTGTGTGTTACGTTGGCTTGTTTTGTTTTTTTACCATAAGGTGTCATTTGGATTGTATTTAGACATTGTTTACCTGGTATCCTATAGTTTCAATGTACAAATTATTCTTTTGATACTAATTGTACATACACAGTATAAAGTATTAACCCACTTAAGCCTCGACACCTGCGTAGCACCGCCGTACGGCATGTATGAACTCAGCTTATTATATGCCCAAGTTATTTTGGGCTCATTTACGCCTACAATCACATGCCCAAAACAGGGACACTAGGGTTCATGTGGTTGGAAATGTGTTTAAAAATAGCGGCCCACCGGCGTTTCATCAGAATGTCTCCCTTCAGTGGTCTTTACACAATAAACGAGTGGTCTTACGGTAATGGGTCCATTTCCTTTGGGCCAGTACCTACCCTCCCTCCCTCCCCTCTCCCTTTAGTCTGTGGGCGTCTGTCTCCGTTTGGGGCCCCGTCTGGAAATGCCCCTCCCTTTCCCTCCTCCGCTCAAAGAGAAAGCCCTCGTTACTCAGATGCAGTGAGTAATGCCGTTTCCATGCGGTGGCATTCCTCTCTCGCACCACAGAGCCCACGGATCTTGTAAAAAAAAAAAAAATCCGCAGAGAAAGTTTCACTCTCAGTCAGACTGCTTTCTGAGACCCGGCCCGCAGGCTTCGTCAGTACGTAGAGATGGCATGCACCGCATCACATGGGACCCGGCGGAAGCCCAAACTTTGACCTTCCCCCCCCCACGGGCCTGTGACTACCATGCTTCTCGCAATATCACTGAATCTCTCAAATTGAGCATCGGAAACTTGACTGTAAATGTTTACCTTTTTGTTTAATCATTGGCGGAACAGAGTAGACTGGCACGCCGGCTCATAACTCTCGGGTTCAAATGAGGCACTGTCACAGAGCTTCAATACACAGTCTGTAGGCCGTCTCTCCTTGACAATAAAGCTGTTCCATTAGATTTTATCTACAGACCAATACCTGAACGTTTACCAAGCCTATCTCGCTATAGTTTTCAGGTTAGATCTTGCAACGATTTGTTGCGGGGATGGAACTACTTACACGACTTATTACAGACTATTTCATCAAAGCTGTCTGATCAAGTAAATGTTTCCCTCTGTAAAAATATCAGGAAGGACAGGAAATGGTTACTTTTGGTGAACAACAATCCTTCACTAAGATATCTTTTTAGAGTCTCACTCTTTGACTCTCTCCCTGTGGATCCCAAAGCAAAGTCGCCATGAAAGGGTCGATTGTGTTGCGATGCCGTTGGAGTTTCGTTACAGGTGAGATCCCGGCAGAAGTGCTCTCTCATTTCAAGCCTGCTAGTGCTCGTCGTTGCGCTAAATAAATAGAAGAAAAAAAAACGTTTTCCCGAAGAAAAAGCAACAAAAAAAAAGCTCCCTGAATCCAAGCCATTCATCTGTTGTGCACCCACTGTCTAGCCGGACACATATTGAGTGTCGGTCACTAAGAGGGGGTGTTTGATTTTAATTTTAACCTTGGCCGGAGCTTATCAGATAGAATGGGCTTGGTCCAGCCAAATGCCTGTACTGTATGTTGACTCAAAATTCACCCAGGCAACTTAGCACCCCACCTGGTGACTGGGTGGGGAATTTGGCAGAGCTGTATTCTAAAAGAGCCTGACACAGTAGCATGTGTGCGCACGCGCGCACACACACACACACACACAGCTCTGTCTTAAAGAGCCTCTGGTCGGCGAGTGAGGTTTCATTCAGTGGAAAAATGTAGCTGTCCCTTCTAGGAAAGAAGTGATTTTCTTCCAGGGCTATTTACTTTCTAGGTTGCCAAAACAAAAAACATACATATTCAGAAACAGAGGGTCACAAAAATATACAGTTGGGCTTGATTCTCCTGTAAATATGGAGCGGGACATGTTGAGTTTTAGCTTGCAGGCTTAGTTAGAAAGTACACAGTAAAATCTCATAATGCTACACTGTAAATGTTAATTTAACTCAGTGTACAAATGGGATCAATTGGTTCCAATTCTGAAAATGGTTCCACTTGTCCGCTCTCGGAGTTAAATGAACAGTGTAGCCGCAGCGGGTCTGTATGTTGGCCCTGACCTCTCTACTCTGTCTGTATGTTGGCCCTGACCTCTCTACTCTGTCTGTGTTCCAACATGGACACAGGAGTTAAATGAACAGTGTAGCGGGTCTGTATGTTGACCCTGACCTCTCTACTCTGTCTGTGTTCCAACATGGCACATGACACAGGATGCTAATCATGCAGCACACCCTATAATGCACTTTCACTAGAGTACATTATCACTCCTACTCGCTGCTCAAACAATAGGACCGCATTGTTTCCGTCTAACTCTTCCAATTCGGCCTGTTCTGTCACGGTGTGTTGCCCTACATAGCCCTACATAGTCCATAGTTACAGACCCTAGAAAATCTACTGTAAAGATCTGTCCACATTGGCATGCATCATGCAACACTATTATTTGTATCCTCTCCAAGGTCTGAATGCAACCTTAAGGCTGCACTATGTAACTTCCCTCTTCTACACTGGATTTGAACCCTAGGTTCACCCTAGTAGGTTCTAGGTGAGACATAACCTTTGACACAGTCTAAATGTCTCAATAGAAGAACAGGGAGATCAAATACCACAGACAAAATTCAAATGTTTTCATACAAAAGGTTACATAGTGCCACAACAACCAAGGTTTGGTATCTACTGTATGCATTCAGCATTCCTTTCTTTCTGTCACAAAGATTCAACTATTGAAAGGCCTTATTAGTTTGAGCAGTGAGGTATTGGTGTGATAGAATAATGCAGAAAATCCTAATACACTTTAAAGCTCACATCCTGAGAGACTTACAAGTGTGAGATCAGAGTAAGCAGAATAAACATGAAGCCTAGTCAACAAACAACTGGGTAAACGATCACACAAATGCAGTGCAAAGAGAAGAATGTAGTGTCTCAAACAAACTAGGATACACTGTAAACATCAAAGCTAGCCTCTGTCTAAATGGCATGCTACTGCATATCTATAGGTCATTGTTGACACGTGCGGTCAAGAAACGGAACCCAAATCTAATTACTAACTACTAGTTGTCAAGTTGACATATTGAATACATAGTTGGAACCAAAATCTTCAGGCATCAGTTGAGCAGGGTGAGAGGGTACAGTCATTTATTATTAACCCAATAAAACCAGGAAAGCATCTTTTTAATTTGTACTTTTGAATACTTGCAGATAGTATTTACGTGAGTATATTTTTTTGTATATCGCTGCTCACTATGTGAAACTACAGAGCAATTTGATCCTTATAACTAACAGAGTTGAGCAACGGCACAATGATTGGTAAATCAAAATGGCATTCTAGCACTTGTATTTTATCCTCTGCAGAAGATGAGTGAACTTATGTCCTCAGGCCAACAAGGTTATTATAGTATAGAATCTTTCATTGTCTCCACCAGGCCGAAGGCATGTGGGGAGAGTATGTTTTGCACTCCGTCCGTCCGTTTGTGTGTCCGTCCGTGTGTCCGTCCGTGTGTCCGTGAACAGCTAATCTCGGCCACCGTTAACCCGGTCGATGCCATATTTTGCACACACACTCCCTGGATGCCAACCATGAACCTCTGCCCCAAACTTTCCAGAACGGCCTGTTATAGCGCCACCAGGAGGCCGCTTTGTGCAAAACAAGTTTTTGCACAGTACACCTACAGATTTTGTCCAAACATCACACAAATTGGTACACACACTCCCTGGATGCCAACGATGAACCTCTGCCCCAAACTTTCCAGAACGGTCTGTTATAGCGCCACCAGGAGGCCGCTTTGTGCAAAACAAGTTTTTGCACAGTACACCTACAGATTTTGTCCAAACATCACGCAAATTGGTACACAGTCTCTCTAGAGCCATTCAACCAAACCGCTCTTTCAGATTTCTCAGACTCCATCCTGATTGGTTAAGATTGGCTTCCAAAGTTCACAGGAGTGCTCAGTTTCAAACAAAATGCTGCAAATCATGAACACATCGCGTGATTTCCGTGAAATTGTGCACCCACATTCCCACTAGGCCCAGGACAAAATGCCACATGAACAATTTCAACTCAGCCTCAAGGTGGCGCTATAACTGGCCCAAAAGTGTTTTTACCTCTAACTGCACGGATCTGTGGATAACCTGGTGGAGACCTGTGCCCAGAAGGGCACTTTTTCTAGTTTGCTTTTATTTTTATTTAGTTTGCGCTGTATAGCTTGTAGATCGACTATTTTGGCTATGTCTGAAATAAAGGACATTCAATTAGGACAATCATTGAGAAAATACATTTCTCTATGATTTTAGTTCATTTGTTAATTTTGTGAACACAATACAGTGTCGTTTTAATTTTTTTGCAAAATTTAAAATATATTTTTCAATGACGGTTTTAGTTGGACTGTATAGGCCTGCAGCAGGCCCCCTGTTTAGGCCTGGGAATGTGTAATCCTATGAGGGCTGTCCACCACATTAGTCTGGTACCTGAGTATGTCACCTTAAGGTTAGCTTCTTCAGGCGTTGCCAAAGCCACTCACAGGCCTTTTCACAGGCCCGGTGCTGGCACAGCGCCATCTCTGGAGTTTAATGCAAAGATAACTTGATTTAGATATTAGTTTGACAAAACAAGGCGGGTGGGTTGGTATTTTCCTAACCATGCATATACCCCTACAGTATATAGTTCTCATCTACAAGCTCACAATGTGTCACAGTAGCTTGTAGACCTGCTATTGTCACTATTCTTTAGTTTTTAAAAATATCATTTAAAAACGTGGTTGGCAGACATTTCAAATTGTGTATTACACCTCAGCAAATCGATCCAGAACAGTTTCTGTCCCTGTATAGCGAGTTTTGCAACTTACACTCTCTTCACAATTCAGTGGATGAAGTTTGACGAATACATTTCTACAACGTCGGTTTTTTGCAGCTGACTGTTTGTTTCTACAGCTGAGCTGGAGTTCACGTTCAGTTCAGGAAGTGGTTTCTTCCATAATTAAAAGACTGTAGACTGTAGATCTTACAGGTCCATTTGGTTCCATTTGTACACTCTCAGAGTTACAGACCCGTACAGGCCCATTTGGAACCCACTCAAGGACACTTTGAGACCCACTGGTGTAGCAGAGTGTTTCCAGTGAGCCAACATGCACAATAGCAGCACCCTGACTCTGTTTGACCAGAATGGAACAGAGCCTTCATTAATATCATCGGTAACGCGTATATCTATTCTACGTCCAAGCATAGACATGGTAACGCCCCGCCTGCCTCTGATTGGCCTACCGACACTGCCCGTCTTGCCTGTCCTCCGAGATGCAAGGGTACTCCGTGGTGGGAAATAATACAAGTACAAGAGAATGGCGACAGTAACATTTTGTAGAATAATTGATTGATGTACTATGATTTGATTTGGCTGTGTTCTAAATTAAAGTGTTAGTGTTGATTATCGTGTACGTGTATTAATCTAATTATAGTAAACTAATACTATTATACTAAAAAAGATAAAGATCAAGGTTTTAATCAAATTATAGTAAACTAATACTCACTAAAAAAGATAAAGATCAAGGGAAAAGAGACCTTTTTACAGTACAATAATGTTTCAAGTTTCACACATGTATACAAATAAAAAGGCCAACACCATAAACAATATTAGTTTGCCTTTTCTACAAAAATAAGTTACTGTCACGCGCTCCAAGCTGTCATTCTCTTGTATTATATCGTACTTGCTTTATTTATTTATTTCCCACCACGGAGCAGACTATCGGCAGACAATCCAGCATGTATCTTCCACCTCGGAGGAAACTCTGGTAAGGCCGGCAGTGTCGGTAGTAGGCCAATCAGAGGCAGGCGGGGCGTTACCATGTCTATGCTCGGACGTAGAAAAGATATATGCATCGGTAACACCTGTGAAGGAAGTAGGGAAGGGTTCCACGTTCTTTCCAAAATGGCATGAATGCATAGAGCCCAGTGCCCTCGGGTCCCAGACTGAGACGTATGGCTTAGTGCCTGTTCTGAACTCTTCTCTTTGTCTCAATGCAGGTGGTGAAAACCATTGGATTAAGGGAAGTCTGGTACTTTGGGCTTCAGTATATGGATGGCAAAGGTTACCTCACCTGGCTCAAACTGGACAAAAAGGTAAGCTCCAGCTTCAATATAATATTATTTTGATTAATGATGTTTTATATGATATTTATGATCTGATGTGTGTGTTGGTCGAAGAGGAACTGTGGTGGTAAATCAGCATGCCCATGCAATGTCACATCATTTATCACATATGATTGCTCATTTACACTAACGAATTCTTGTTCATTTTTGAGTGGTGCAACCACTCCCTTACGGAGCTGTGTGGGTGGGTGGGTGGGTGGCTGCCTGGCTGGGTGGGTGCGTCTGAGCACGAAAACAGCATGGTTGTTTTTCACCACCTGTGCACAACCTAACAGTCCCACACACAAACACACATGCACATATTAACTGTATATATGGTGATTTTGGGTGTGCCAGTACAGTACAGTAGAGGGACACCCACACGGTAACTGTCATTTCTCAACTGTTTCGGTTGAGAAATGACCCCCACACGGAGTTGCAACACTCACTTCACACAGGTGTGATTTTTGTCTGTGATGATGCACTGCTGTTATCCTGTCACTGTGCTATTAGTGTGTGCATAGTTTAATAAACTGTGGCTAGACTATATGCATGTACGGTATATTATGTGTGTATTTTTAACTCACTGGTACAAGTTCACATATCGTAATCGATATTAGGATGGGCAAAAGTGGTATTGGAACATCGATCTCGAGAACACTAAAGGTCCTTTTGTGTACTGTATGTGTAAGTCTTACGACATGGCCATAATCACTCCTCACCTCAAAAGTCCTCACGCAGGCACATTGTAACGACTTTTGAAATGCCATTCAAATCGAGACGAATACCGAAAGCACAGTGAAAGACTGCATTCTTTCAAAGGGAAGGGCCCGAATCGCTTTGTTCTGCTGTTTGCCACTTTAGTCAATCAGTAGCCACCATGTTATGCATGCATTATTCACATCGATGGGGTTGCGGTCACCGTGTTCTGCTTCCCTCCGCGGAGGGCGATTGTTTAGCCGTGGTCATCTGGTCGGTATCTGCAGCGGACCGGCCGGCGGGCTGGCTGGCTGGCTTCTGTAATCAGCCGTGTGCAGCGGCGTGAACTCTTTGTGAACCATCATAAAAACGGCCTCCAGCTTTCCTCGACTGTTATCCCTGAGCAAACACAGATTGTCTCCATTCACCGTGTCTCAGCCCCGAGGTGCTCATATACTACAGAAATCCTCACGTGTTCATTTTACTCTGAGATTGTACAAATGTAACCACGTGGACCCCTCCTTAACGGGTCCATTTGGTTATACATTTGTACATTCTCAGAGTTGGATGGATAAATAACACTGAGGGTTGTAGGCGTCTGTAGAACCATTATAGTCCTATGGAATGAAGTCGCACAACACATTAATGCTCAAGGTGTTTTGTTTTTATTGTTGTTTGTATGACATCATACAACATTGGTATTCAGACCTGAAAATGTATTTTCTGTTTACTGAAGAGCTGGAGAGATGCGGAGGCCCCTGTTCACTTCTGAACCTCTGTCAAGACCGCTTGGTTCCTGTTTTGAAATTTGAGGAGGACATGCATTGTGTAAACACTTACTTAGCACAGGGTTTTTCAACTGTACCACCGCCCTCCTCTAGGCAAATTATAGATACCAGATGGAAATACACTCGTAGAACTGCTAAACATAACTAAGTTGTTGTGTAGGGCTGCTAGGGAAAAATGACTCACTTAAGTTGTGGGAAGAGGATATTTACCATCATATTTTCTTTAGCCTACATTACATTATCAGTGTGTGTAATATTTGCATTAACAAGGCTGTCAATGGAAGACCACATACTGTAACCCACTTTGACAACCACTGTAAACATAAAAATAAAATAAAAAACTCGACGTAGTAGTCGTTCGACTCATTAAAACCGGAAAAGCATCTGTGATTTATTTGAGCTTTATAGCAACATAATTTATTTTCTGGAAATTCTTAGGATTTAGAACAAAAATAGCAGCTCACAGTGCTTTTGCTATCTGCTATTTTTAACAGCTGAAGTTCAAAATAGTGGTTAAAAGCTATAAGGTGACACAGATGCGTCCTCAAGTCTAAATATATATATATAACCGTGTGTCTTCTCCTCTCGGCGCCCACAGGTGTCCTCCCAGGACGTGAAGAAGGAGAACCCTCTGCAGTTCAAGTTCCGCGCCAAGTTCTTCCCCGAGGACGTGTCTGAGGAGCTGATCCAGGACATCACGCAGAAGCTGTTCTTCCTGCAGGTGAAGGAGGGCATCCTCAGCGACGAGGTGTACTGCCCGCCCGAGACGGCCGTGCTGCTCGCCTCCTACTCCGTCCAGGCCAAGTTCGGAGACTTCACCAAGGAGGTCCACCGGCCCGGATACCTCACCTCGGACAAACTGCTGCCCCAGCGGTGAGATTCTAAACATTTAGTTTTCTAATTTGTGGAATTTCTTAGATTTTTCTTTCATTTCTTGATGAAATGACTACAAACATTATTACATTTTGTTAATAATAATAATAATAATTAAAACAAAATGTAGATAACAAAAAAATAAATTGACCCATGAAGATGTGTCTGCGACCCAGAAGTGGTTCCCGAGTCCTGGCCCAGTGTTTGGGAACCACCAGTGATTTAGATCATTTGTTTAGACAGAATCTAGGCTCATTGTTTACCTGGTGTCCTCCTAATTTCTTTAAAGCACTACATTGTTCTTGCGCCACTCTACGTACAGTATGTGACTATTTACCTGGCTGTTTGTTAACTAGACCATAAGTCAGTCTCTCTGGATAAATTGCACAAGAACAGCGACTTTTATCCCGGATAATGTTACCTTTGTGTGAATACTGTATCTGTTCTCTATATACCTGACATGGGATGTGTTTGTTTGTTTGTGTTGTGTTTGTTGCGTGTTGTTTATGGTTTTGTTGTGCGCAGTGTCCTGGAGCAGCACAAGCTGTCCCGTGAGCAGTGGGAGGAGAGGATTCAGGTCTGGCATGAGGAACACCGTGGGATGCTCAAGTGAGTGTTTGGAACAGTCATTAGGCTTATCACATGACATGGCATCTGGCCACGTTGAATATTATCATATTTTCTTGATATTGTTGTAGTTTCACTATATCTTCACTGTATCTTGCTGTTGGGCAAAAACCTCATATCTCCACATTCTAACTTTTTGTGTTTTTTCATAAATGAACGCCCTACTTCATGGGTTTTCAACAGGTGGTCTGTGGACCACTGGTGGTCCGTGAAGGTATTGCATGTGGTCCCTGACCATGCATTTAGTAATGTAGGGAAGTGAAGATTTGTATTTAATTTAATTTATTGTATTGACCACAAGTTGAGAAACAATGCAGTAAATCAAATGACATGGTGACATTCGATGACGCTCAATCGATGTTGTCAGTTACTGGGAAGTCGGACGTAAAGAACTTCCACAGAAAAGGGAGGTAGAATCTCAAGGGAAACTGTACCGGTTTGCCTGGTTGAGTCACCATTATAAGGAAATGTACCCATAATCAATTGCATGCGTGTGCTCGCTCATACATAGAGTAAGTTACAATGAACAGCAACATGATTTTAATATGGAAGGTTAATTTTCCCCCCACACCACGCCCATATCCCCCCTCCCAACACAACAGTGGTCCCCAGGTTGATTCTAACTCAGGGTGGTGGTCCCTGGTTCATAATCAGTTGAAAACCCCTGCCCTACTTGATCATACTACAGCGTCACACAAAAGCATCAAAAGTAGCAGATCCGCGTTTTGAGCTTGTAGATATGCTACTTTTGCCATGTTTTAATTCAAATCCTGAAAAGTATAGTTTTGGAAACATGAGTTTTCCACCCGACAGAGACGATACAGTTAAGTAGATGTGTGCGTTCCCTCTCTCTCTGGTTGAGTGTGCACTGGTTTACCTGTAGCTCTCTGTCCTTGCAGGGAGGACGCCATGCTGGAGTACCTGAAGATAGCCCAGGACCTGGAGATGTACGGAGTCAACTACTTTGACATCAAGAACAAGAAGGGAACAGAGCTGTGGCTGGGGGTGGACGCCCTGGGCCTCAACATCTACGAGAAAGAAGACAAGTAAGGAAACAAACGCACATCGCATCATGGTGTCACGTAACGTTCTGTCCGTCCTTTCTGCCCAGTGTTGATGTTGACAGCAAATTTATGATTTTTAGTTTAGTCTTTGGAATACAACTTAATTTAGTCACGCATGTCATGCGACACGGTGTGAGCTTGTATAGATCGGCTATTTCAGAACGTACCCAAACATAAAATGACTTGTCTTTTAGTTCTACTGGATCTCTTATCCACTAGTCCCTCCTTAACTTTTTAGTCTAGTTTTTATTATTGTCAATATTTAGTCTTATATAGCTTTAGTCATCATAGCTTAGTATTTATTTACTTTTTATTTACTTTTCGCCAGTGAAAAAAGGTAGTCGACGAACATTTTTCATCATAGTTCTATTTCGTCCCTGCTGACCGCCAGAGGCGGTGCTTTAAGCACTGAATACGTCCCTTCGCGCATGCGCAGTCGAGTATTTTATACCAACAATGTCGGTTGACCCCGTGATGACCCGGAGTCGTCTATAACTTCCGGCAGTCGTCCGGGGCTCAGTCCCTAATTTCTTCTCGCTTTGCGCAAGTTGTACATAGCACAGAGTTCTACAGCAGAATTAAACTGCACGATAACAGAACTATTGCTTTGCTACTACTAAGTCGCCGGTAGTCCCGCGACCATTGTTGGTCGGAGCTGTGACGCGTGCGTTCGCCCTCCAGGGACTGCGACTTAATACTACTATTATTGTATCGTTTTCGAGTGGAGCTGGGCTTCACATCGTCTTCTTTCCCCGTGGGAACAAGGTAAGCAGACAACCCCTGTTCGCATAGGCTGCGTGCGCGCTGCTTCCCTGCAACACACACGGTTGCGTGCTATAAACGGCGACCTGAGCGTCCCGTTTTAGCACCCGTCAAAGTTGAACGGATAGCTCGTTCTCTTTAACAGCTTACGCTGTCTTGTTTTCCCACGAAGGCTGCGCCGCAGTGCTGGTGACGGCAAGCGTTAGCACTACCCGCTCCCAGCACGTGAGTCGACGCTAGTATTATTTGTTTACTACTTACCTATACTACTTATACTTATACTACTTATACTTATAAGTGTACTTATCTACTGCTATATTACTCTGCCTCTCTGAGCGAGTCTTTGCTGGCACTGGCCAGCTATATAGCACCGCCGCGTGCTACAAACGGCGACCTGAGCGTCCCGTTTAACACCCGTCAAAGTTGAACGGATAGCTCGTTCTCTTTGACAGCTTACGCTGTCTTGTTTTCCCACGAAGGCTGCGCCGCAGTGCTGGTGACGGCAAGCGTTAGCACTACCCGCTCCCAGCACGTGAGTCGACGCTATTATTATTTGCTTACTACTTATACTTATACTACCTATACTTATACTACTTATAAGTGTACTTATTTACTGCTATATTACTCTGGCTCTCTGAATGAGTCTTTGCTGGCACTGGCCAGCTATATAGCACCACCGCGAGGTTACGTCAGTAACCCCGGTTATATGAATTGGCTTGACTGATTTAGTCACTTGTTCTCAAATAGTGTACTTTAATTTCGGCACAGAGCCATTGCCACTTTATAGGTTGGTTTTTCTGAAATTATATATATATAACTATATCATTATATATATATCATATATACTGGTCTCTGCTAGAGCACCCCTTACCTGGCATAGGCGGCGTGCGCGCCCCCTCCCTCCAGCTAAGCGGCCTTTAGCAGCTACAGTAGCTTCTACTGGCACAGGCAGCGTCCGCGCTCCCTTCCTACCAGTTTACGGCTCCACCCCTAGCGACCACTAGCGTCCGCGCTCTGGGCTACATCTGCGGGTTTCCAATGGACGAACCCCGCCACCACCTGTGCACCTCCTGCCAGGCTCCTCTGCGGCCAGAGGATGGGCATGACCTCTGCCCTGGGTGCCTTGGCCCCCAACATCTGAGGGAGGCACTCGGTGACAACCCATGTCACGTGGACGCAGGTGCGTCCAATCTCTCTCCCCGGTAATGAAGGCTAACAAAACCCTCCCCGGACAGAAGGTACGTTATCGTTTAAAGCGGCGCTATCCCCGCTAAACAGACGTTCATATGATATCATATACTTATCATGGCATAACCTCCTGTGTGTGGGTAAAGGCTGCGTTCGCGCCGCCTCCCTGCTCTGCATACGAGGTCTGTTCGACTGTGAACGCTAGCGCTTATTATAAGCGACTATAAGACTTGCCGAAGGATAAGAACACTGTCATATTACCTTCGTTTGTTAAACACGCTACTTTTTAAGCTTTGTTTAGCCCCTGCTGGTGATGGCAAGAGCCTTGCTGGCCAAAGCCATATACCGATATTGGCAGCATTCAAGCTTAACTGCTTTTGCGAATAGCTGTATTGTTGTTGTTATTATCAGCCCGGTACAGGAGCAGCTTCCTGCGTCCTCCCAGGGTATTGATGTTGCTACCAGTATAGTTTGTAGCAAAATAGTACTAACAGCTACTGGTGTACATAGCCTGTCTGGTTGTTAACCCAGCTGACCCCCAGTAGTGGGCCTAGCTGAAGCTGCTACCAGTATGTCTGGAGCTCAAAGCTCCATTAACAGTTTTTTGCATATACAGTGGGTGCAACCTGGTTTGTTCCCACAGGTCGGATTAGTGCCCCTGGGTACCTGTAGGTCCTATTAGCCCAGCTGGTCCCCAGCACAGAGTATCTGGCGCTGCTGACAGCGTAGCTCACAGCTGCCACCAGTAGCTTAAAGTTAAAGCTGTGTATGAACAGGCTATAGCTTGTCTTGTTTTTTAGTAGCCTAGCTGGTCTCCAGCATAGCTCTCTAACTGGCGCTGCTACCTGTAGTTGTAGCCCAAGCGCTTATTATACTATTGAAGATAAAAAGCTATCTGTATATAGCTTGCCTTACTGTTTGTTGGCCCAGCTGGTACAGGGCAGGCAGCGTATGCGCTCCGCTCCTCCAGCATACGGCCAGCTTGATGTTACTTACTACTAATCGTTTGTTAGCTCAAGCATTTATTAACAGCTATTGGTGTATAGCTTGTTATGTTCATTAGCTGCAGCTGATACAGGCAGCGTACGCGCTCCCTTCCTTCAGCAGGTGGCCCCTATCGGTGGAGCTATCGGTTGTAGCCTTTTCTCCAAAACTAGCTTGTGTCGGTTTATTTAACCGAACCTGGCTGGGGTAGGCAGCGGTAGCGCTCCCTCCTCCCAGCATGAATGCGTAGTAGTGCACACGTGACTAGTGTATTGGAAGTGTCTTTTGTTTCGCTCTGGACTAGCAAACATAAATAATAATGCACTGGAGTTTGGATAAGCGTCATAGTGCCGTGATAAACGGTCACATAGGAAACACTACAGCTGCTACATAGCAGCGTCCAAACCTTGACTGAAGGCTACTTTATTATCATAAATTATAAGTAAGCCTCCGCCGGGGGTACAGGTAGCGTAAAGCTCCCCTCCCCCACCGCGACCATGCAGGTCGCAAAGTCTATCTAACAGCAACGTTTGTGTGCTGTTTCTATGATGCACTTTACATCTGGTTGAATCTCAAAGTGCTGCAATGAGCATTTGCATAAACGTAAATGCATATTCACATGCTGCGGCAGGTATAGCAGCATTCAGTTTTTCGATTAAGTCATTATATGCCGATCTAAGTTAAAGCCTCTGCTGGCACAGGCAGCGTACGCGCCCCCTCCCTGCAGCATATGGCCAACACCTAGCAAACCAGTAGCGTCCGCGCCCTGGGCTAGTTGGGACTGGTGTGCACCGGCCGGTCCAAAGGAACCGGTGCCACCACAACGGAGAGCACCCACTTTCGTACCTCGAAAGCCTCTGCTGGTACAGACAGCGTATGCGCTCCCTCAAGCATATGGCCAACACCTAGCAACCAGTAGCGTCCGCGCCCTGGGCTAGTTGGGACTTGTGTGCACCGGCCGGTCCAGAGTAACCGGTGCCACCACAATGGAGAGCTCCCACTTTTGTACCTCGTGTGAAGCTCTCCTTCAGCCGTGAGCCGACCTTGGTCCTGCCCCGTGTGCCAGGAGGAAAAGGTCTGACCGCTGACTACAGCAGATCCGAGAGGGCTCAGCTACCTGCAGAGTTGGCCCGCATGAGGGCCATGCTCACTTCAGATAACACCTAGGCACCTCGGAGGGTGCCGAGGCGCCTACCTCTCCGATGCCACAACTGACTCGAGGTTGATGTGCTCTCCCCGACAGCTTAAGCTACGCACTTCCATGACTATGAGGAAGATGCAGAAGGCGGTGCCTCCCAGGCATCAGAGCCGGCCTCCCACTTCTCAGCTCATGCGCATAGCCGTGGAACGCATACTAAAGCAGGCAGTCGGCTCCTCCAAGCGCCTTCTTCTTGCTGTCTTCGCCGTCCCCCACGCCTGTACCTGAGACAGCTACAGGCCTGCCGGGCGAACGATCAGGGCCCTCTCCCATCTCTATACCGATGGTGAAATCCTGGCAGCCCTGCCCTGATTGGGAAAAGTGTCCTGAGACAACCCGTTGCGACGTGACACTTTAATAGATTTGAACGCACAAGGCGATAAGGGCTGGCCTGGGTTACATGCCAGCCACCAAGCCTGTCATTGCATCCCTCATTGTGTTCCCCAACGAGGCCCGGCGGCAGAACGCTAGGTGACCTCGACCCCAGTGCAGGAGCACAGACAACCTGCTCACTGGGGCCTCCCGTTCACACTTAATAGTGGCAACGTTAATACTGGCTCAGTCACCTTTGGTGTGTCACTGGAGGCATTGGCGTCATGTCCTCAGAGCGTGGGCGGCTGATGTCCATCGTATCTCTAGCCCGTCGCCAAGTCGGGTTTTCACAGTCAAGCTTGACTGATGAGCCTAGGCCAACTCTCCGTAGTCTCCCTGAGGAGCCAGGAGCACTAGGTGGTTCAGCCGGGCGAGAATTGCCGGAGCGAACCATCCAGGGGGGGAAGACCAGGCTGCAGCTTGCAGGCCTACGACACATCCCGCCTCCCAAAGGGCCGAGCTCCAACATTGATGAAATCATCTTGACTGCCCTCGGAGCTCGCGTATCACCGCCGGCCCACACTAGAGGCCAGCGTGTTCCCTGGCGTCCCACGCAGGGACCTGACTGTGACTGTGACTTTCCGGGCTGTGCAGTGCCTTCTGACGCCAGCCCCCCATATCCGGCGGGTCAAAATGGCCATTATCAGCAACATGACGAGAGCCCTACTATCAGACCAGGAGTGATGTGTCCTCCTGCCCAAGGGCGCAACAGAGGCTGTATATCCTCAGTCACACTAAGGGAAGTCCGATCTACATACTTCCTCGTGACGCAAGACAGACGGGTGTCGACATGTCTTGAATCTGATGGGACCCAACAGGGTTATGAAGTTTATGCCAGTCTACTGGGCCGAACACGGCAATGTGCTGGAGCGGCAAGTGGTGCGCTCCGCTCTATAGCACACATTCTCATACTCATGGGACCTTAACCGGGTACTGGACGCCCTGTGCGGGCCTACCTTCGAACCCTTGGCACAGGCAGAGCTGAAGTGGGTGTCATGCAAGACAGCCCTTCTCCTGGCCATTACATCGGCAAAGCGTGTCAGTGAACTGCACGCTCTGCCAGTCAGCGAATCATGTCTGAGGTGGAACGCAGACGGCTCGGGGGTCACGCTGTGGCCAAACATAGCATTCCTCCCGAAGGTGCTGTCGCAGGCTCACCTCAACCGGCCTATCAGGCTGGCTCGATTCAACCCCCCACCTGGGGAGCTGACAGACAAACTGGAGCTGTTGTGCCCAGTCCGGGCCCTGAGAGCCTACATTGAAGCTACTGCACGCATCAGGCGAGCAGAGCAGCTGTTCTTTTGCCATAGTGGTGTGAACAAAGGCGGCGCTCCCTCCAAGCAGCGCCTGTCCCACTGGATTGTAGACACAATCAGCCACGCCTATGAGGCAAGTAACCTCCCCGTACCATCAGGGGTACGGTGCCACTCTACAAGGAGCATTTCCACATCATGGGCTGCCATGAGAGGGGTGCCCTTGGAGGACATTTGTGCCGCCGCCTCATGGGCTTCGGCAGGCACTTTCTCAAGGTACTACAGGGTGAATGTTGCCACTCCCCACCCAGTGGACGTGGCCCTCTTCCCCGAATCCTCCGGTTCTACCCTTTGAGGTCTGTAATCAGGATTCCTCGTGACTTGGCTGGTATAAGTCATTCAGTGCTTAAAGCACCGCCTCTGGCGGTCAGCAGGGACGAAATAGAACGATAGTTACGTATGTAACTACGGTTCTATGAGTCCTGAATGACCGCCAGAGGCACTCTTGTCACTCAGAATCCTCGTGTTCTCGCGAGAAGATTCTGTAGGGACTGAGCCCCGGACGACTGCCGGAAGTTATAGACGACTCCGGGTCATCACGGGGTCAACCGACATTGTTGGTATAAAATACTCGACTGCGCATGCGCGAAGGGACGTATTCAGTGCTTAAAGCACCGCCTCTGGCGGTCATTCAGGACTCATAGAACCGTAGTTACATACGTAACTATCGTTTTAGTTGATGAAATCAACACTATTTCTGCCCCCCACCCACCCACCCAGGCAGTAACCAGACCAGTGACACACATTGTGAGGGAACTGGTCTGGTCGCATCAAATGGAAGTTCATGGCCAAGTTGCCAGACTGTTGCCTCCCACAATTTTCGAATGCTTCCGTCCTAGGATAATAGGATAAAGCGGCACCTTCCCCCCAAATTAAATCCAAATAATTGAAGCCTACAGTATATAGCTTGCTGCTTATCAGAAATGGAAATTCTGCAAAATGGTAAAGATATTTTAAAACATATTTTCGCGAACGGAATTGACAAACTGATGACTACCTCCGTTCTCGGCTTTCGGGATGTGTAGTTCCAGACTCTATATAGCATTTGGAGATTGTGAAATAGTTGTCTGGCTACGTGAGACTGACTCCAGCAGACCCTATGACAGGAAGTCAGCAGGTCAATAAGTATCTTTTTACTTCACCTTAGATGAGTTTGACTTACACTGACTGTGCACGTAGTTGCAGTCTGATGTCACACACCGAAAATAGCAGCAGTGTGACACATTGTGTGTTTGTAGAGCTGCTATTTTCGATGTGCGACACGGCTCACAACCAAGTTTCATAAATCGTGCACAACCCTAACCAACTGGCTCGTATAAAGTTGAGACCATCAGTAATAATGGATATTAAAGTTATTTAAGACAAACTAGTCGTAGAATACATTCAGAAGCAGGTTTAGAATGGTAATCCCTAAAACATCATCATTCTGCACATTGTGCTAAAAGCTTAGGAGACGGTGCTAGTGTGTGCTGTGTCCGGCTCCTTCAACGCTGGTCATACGAATCACAGGTTATTGTTAATTGAATTCCTGGTTACTCAGTGATGGTAGTGTTCAAGGTTCAACTATGTTCATAGTGGTGTTTACTGTATGTCTGTGGCTGGGTGACAAATCCCATCACTATGCGGCAAATGTCTTTGAAGCATTATTAGTCTGTTCACCTGCTGATGCACTTTTGGAATTTTCCGCCCCCTGTTTGTTTCTTGGTCTGGGTGGTGGTGGTGTTACTGGGGTCTGGTAAATCATGTCATTAGGTTTGACCTCCCTCAAAGTAGACCTGTCCTTGATTGATTCCACAGGAAATTGAGTTTCAGCTTCATCCAGCCAATGGCTGCTCAGATCGAGATGAGAAAACAATAGTGGTGTCTTGCTGAGGGACACTTCAACACATATAAATGATAGATAGTTAAGAACCTTAAGAACCTTATGCGTCTGTAACTCATGTTTGTTTCCATTTGTACCCTCTCACAACACTCATTTTACAGTGTACATTGCTGGGGTCACAGATTCACACCCGTGCTCTTACCCGTGCTCTTATCTAGGACAAAACAAACATGGACAAACATTAAACTCTGTTCATTGTCAATGGCATTTTAATGTTTGTCTAAGGAAAAACAAACATTAAACCTGTGTATATAGGAGGAAAATGCCATCAAACTGGGGGTCCTTGAAATTAAACGGTTTGAGAATCACTGCTATAGGTACAAATCTTCTCTCATGGGGGGGCCTGCCATATCTGTTCAAATGGGGGTCCGCGGGCTAATAAGTGTCAATTTAAGGAGAACCACTGCTCTTACCCACTCCCCCCCACACCCTCCCGCGCCTAAACCCAGCTGTTTGAGAACCACTGCTCTTACCCACTCCCCACGCCTAAACCTAGCTGGACGAACCTTCCAGTCATTGACCCGGGCGAGCGGCCAGCCCTGCCAGTTGCACTTCTCCTCCTCTGCTGACCACACTCGCCAGCTTTTGTTGTTGACAACCGGGGGCCGTTGCTCCCTGCGTTGGGCTCTGAAACGCAGCGTGTGAGTGAGCGCGCGCCATGCCAAGTTCCACTGAAAGGAGCATGGAGCTCTGCAGCTGCTCTGGCTGGGGGGCTAGATGAATGCATCCACTCAGTGGTGGCTTAATGAGAACGTGGATCCACTGGGCACTCCGGCCACATATGGCTCACATGGAACTGGAGTGGAGTGGAGCCTTTTTTGAACTGGTGTGATTTCTGTCTGCTGCTGGCATTTCTATTGAATTCTCTAAATGATTAGTTTCTCATACTGATAATGTAAAACTGTTTGGTTTAGTCTTGTTTGGCTTGACTGTAGTCTTGAAGGCGAGGCAGGTTTATTTGTACAGTACAGCAAATTTAAACAAGGCAATTCAAAGTGCTTTACATGAAAGATTAACAATTCAAGTATCAAGAGAGTGGAATAAAAACAAAAGTATAAGACAAAATCCAAATAAAACGGAAAATGACAGTGCAGAAGATGGAAAAAAACTCGGTAAAAGGCTGTGGCAAAAAGAAAGGTCTTTGTCTTTGATTTAACAGCAGTTATCTGGGAGTTGGTTCCAGATATGTGGTGGCATTAAAAAAAACGTAACAATGCTTTATTTATTTTAGAAGAGTTGTTTTGCTTAATAGCGGATCGCAATGTGACACGCTGTGAGTTTTTAGAGCGGCTATATTCGCACGGCACCTTAACACGAGCATAGGTTGAGCATAAGGCCCCTCCGTCTGTGTGCAAATCTGCCTCCTCAATCCTTGTCTGTCTGTCTCCCTAATTAAGCCATTGAGACCTGGAATGTGTCTGTGTCACCTTAGCTTTTAATCACTTTTAAACTTTAGCTGTTGAAAAATAGCAGATCTACAAGCTCATAGTGCGGCACTACAAGCTATTTTTGAAAAATATGTATTCTTTCACAGCAAACATTTTTTACTCATATCTTTGCTTCTGGGGGGGGGGGGGTCCCTGGAACAACATATTTTCAGATGGGGGTCGGTGGCCAATACAACTTTTGGGATCCTTGACGTGAAATAGTTTGAGAACCACTGATATAGAAACACACTGAATCGGCCCTTAATGGATTAATTCCCTGGGATCAGTAAAGAGAGAATGCCTCTCCTCCGCTGCCGCGGTGCCCTCTACGGTAACCATGGCTACCGCGACTGGTTTTTCAAGCTGTGCGGCACTTAAGAATGTGAGGGCCTAACCTCCACCACAGCGGGGCTGTCCAATGAGAACACGGCAACGCGGCAGCGCTTGCCAACAACAAGGCCTCGTCGAGGAGGCAAGGCCGGCCCGGAGGAGCCGTTTAACCCCTCGCTCTCCACCGTTGTTCCACTGACTGTACTGTAGCCAGCGGGCCGCTCCGTTCCCGCTAGGAAAGATTGGGTTTGAACGACATGCCAGGTTTTCCTCTTAGCAACCACCTGGTCAAACACACGGTGCGCGCGCACACGTTTTCTATTTAAAATACTTGCGAGGACATTTTACCAAGAAAGTTGTCCTCACAATGTCTATTCCTCAAATTCTACTATACTTGTTCACTCCATTGACATTTGGCCCTATTAACTATGTATAGTAATACAAGCTCACGCACGCACGTGCACACACAGACACAGCTGAGCTTTGAGAAGGTTTGGCTTTCAGACGTAGGATTTTTACAAAAAAGAATTAATGGTGTGTTCAATAACTAATAATTCGTTGCTACAAATCCACACATGGCACATCTTGAGACATTATTTCAAGGCCTTATTTGGACCGTCTGCACTGCACTGAGTAACTTTCACTTATTGAGCCAGGTTTGAACAGAGCATGAAGTCTCGACTGAACTATTTTATTGCCGTTAGCAGCAGCTGCTAAAGTGACTTCAAATGTACTTTAATCACAGACGTCTGAAGAGGATAATAACGGCCAGTAGTGGCATCATCATCCCTCACCCACAGTACCAGAGTACCTATACTGGAGTACTGCACTTAAAAAACAAACACACGCTGTGAGCTGTATAATATTTTGAATGGCCAGCGTTAAATGACACAGATGCTTTCTCGGTTCTAATGGGTTTTTTAAGTCCATCTTTTTAGTATCTGGATTTTACTGGATTTTTTAGCTTATGACTTCCCTCCACTACATTTGAGACAAATGTACATTTCTAGGAAGGGACCCAAACATAGAGCAATACACTATGAATCAACCATGTGAGTTATAGCAGAATAGCAGATCTACAAGCTCACACCACCCTGCAAAGTGACCGTATGTGAGCGTGTTGATCTGCTATTTTCACAATGTAAGATAAAGATTAACAGAGCAACTTTCACTTGTAGTTGAGCAATATTTAACCAGGAGTATCTGTACTGTGACTGGAGTACTGCGGTTGGTTGGGTACTTTGTCAGGAGTATCTGTACTGTGACTGGAGTACTGCGGTTGGTTGGGTACTTTGTCAGGAGTATCTGAGCGACTGGAGTACTGCGGTTGGTTGGGTACTTTGTCAGGAGTATCTGTACTGTGGTTGGTTGGGTACTTTGTCAGGAGTATCTGTACTGTGACTGGAGTACTGTGGTTGGTTGGGTACTTTGTCAGGAGTATCTGTACTGTGACTGGAGTACTGTGGTTGGTTGGGTACTTTGTCAGGAGTATCTGTACTGTGATTGGAGTACTGTGGTTGGTTGGGTACTTTGTCTGTCAGGAGTATCTGTACTGCGGTTGGTTGGGTACTTTGTCAGGAGTATCTGTACTGTGACTGGAGTACTGTGGTTGGTTGGGTACTTTGTCAGGAGTATCTGTACTGTGACTGGAGTACTGTGGTTGGTTGGGTACTTTGTCAGGAGTATCTGTACTGTGACTGGAGTACTGCTGGTTGGGTACTTTGGGTACTTTGTCCGCCGCTGTCCAACGACGCCACCCAAACCTTCTGAGACTCCGTGCCGACCGCATGGATTTCCACCACTAATTGCGAACGCAAGCCTCGGCCGCCACACCACGTAGGCTCAAAAGCAGCAACAGAAAAATGGCAAATTGCTAAGATAACTTCCACATTCTTCAGCTCTCAGTTCATCAGCATGCGTCAGGGTCAGTAATTGATTGAAATTCCAGTTCAGGCAGTAAAGGATTAGGCTACGTTGTCGTGGCAGCCAGCCAGACAGCTCGCCTAGCGACTACATTGCATTCAGAAGTGTGTCAGCTAGGGCAGTGGTGGAAAATCACACGTTACATTTGCTAGTACTGTACTATTATAATATTACGTATTAATATTCCAGACAGGGGTGAAGTGTACAATTCAAGCAGAAAAACAGCATTTACAGCAGCGTAGTGGTCCCAGAAGCCTTATCATCTTGTCATCTTGGACACCTCTTATAAACAGAGCAGTTATCCTAAATGGTCAGCTAGGATATTTGCTATACTAAGTGACAGCGTCGCAATAATAATGCTGACTGGTTCAATTAACGTCCATGTACAGTATGTATACTGAAACGGCTAATGCAGAGTCATTGCTGACGCAGAGAGTAGAAGTTGCAGTCTGTGGGGGGAAGAAATAGCTCAAATAATTAATATACATTATGTCTTAATATAATTGGTCCTCCTCATTAATGCTCATTATAATATGGTGGCATTTTGGTCTGTGCCTCAGAGGATGGTTGTGGACAGTCCAGAAATGTGCCTACCAGTGACGTCATCGGCAGGTTTGGGCATTTCAAAATTCACATTGCTTATTAATGTGAGTACAATGGCTTATATTATAGCATGCTAAACTGTACAGGAATAGAAAGCCTGCAGTCTCTTATAATTTCAAGTTTGCTACCAATGTTTTTAGTTCAAAACTTTGCAGACAGGACTTTTACTTGTACCAGACTGTTTCTGTTACAGAGTATTTCTGTATTGTGGTGGTGTTGCTGCTACTTTTACTTAAGTAACAAGAAATCAATGTCAGCTGGGTTGGATGTTGACGCTGTGACTGTGTGAGGCAACGTTGAATGAGCCTGGCATCCAACGCATTGTATCTGCTAACAATGGAGGGGTCGACCGCACCCTGCGCGGTTCATACCTCATAGTTGTACTGTTGATACAGTACAGGTCTCCGTTCACAGCCAGCAGGCCTGACATGTTTAATGTAGTGTGTGGCACACAGTGCAGCTTGGCACCTTATGTGACTTACCCCACTAATGGGCTATATGCACACAGAAGAACCTCCGGGCCGCTTCCCTACTTCCTTCACAGGTGATGATGATACTAATTAAGGCTCTGTTCCATTTAGTGTGCAGTGTGATTCTCAAACATTTTAATTTCACAGTGTACTGTACACTCTCAGAGTTACACACACGTACAGGGCCATTTGGAACCCACTCAAGTACTGTACACTTTGAGACCCACTGGTGTAGCAGAGTCTTTCCAGTGAGCCAACACGCACAATATCAGCACCCTGACTCTGTTTGACCATTATGGAACAGAGCCTTCATTAGTATCAGTGGTAACACCTTTGTGAAGAAAGTAGGGAAGGGGTCAAAGTTCTTTTCAAAATGGCGTGTGTGCATAGAGCCCATTGTCACCCCTTTACAATTTGACTGTCCCAGCTTGATATGCATTACTGCATTAGGCCAGTGGTTCTCAACCACCCCCAACAAGATAGTGGCAGGCTGTCTGTGTTCCATTGCAATGTGTGCAATTGTTGAATGTGAAGTTATTTCTAAAGCATATTCAATTTACATTACGGTTTACAATCACATTTTCTTTTATAGTAATTCAGAGTGGTCGGAAAGCCTAGATAAAGCACTATATAAATGCAGACCATTTATTATTTTGTAACAAATTGCTGTTGCTCCTAATAGTTTGTGTGCACAAAAATATCCAAAAGGAGGAGTGGTAACATTATTGTTATTGATTATTATTATTGATTATTTCAATGATGTGCGTTCATCCACAGACTAACCCCAAAGATCGGCTTCCCCTGGAGTGAGATCAGGAACATTTCTTTCAACGATAAGAAGTTTATCATCAAGCCCATCGACAAAAAGGCCCCGGTGAGTGAAAGACACTCGTTCACTGAGTGACCTGCATATAAAATAAGAGAATAAAGATTAAAAAAATAAGTTGGCTAGTACAGGTAAAAGGTAAAAATAAGCACCCTTCACGTGGATAGGAACGTCTGCTAAATGCTCAAATTCTACATATAAGTCACCACCAATATCCAAAGCTAAATAACCAACATTATATTTTGCTAAACACCCCCACAGAGCCCCCCCCAGTTGCTGAGCATTTGCAGTGGTGTAAAGTAACATAAGTACATTTAGTACTAAGTACTGAAGTAAAATTTTGAGCAATTTGTACTTGATTATTTCCAAATTTAGTTTTTCTTTATCATTATTACTACATTAACTACTTCAGCCCTATATATATTTATATCTACAAACTACAAACTACAAGCTCACAATGCGTTGCATTGTGAGCTTTCACATTTTGATACCAACACTTTAGTACTTTTACATACTAACTTGTACATTGCAGTATTGACACTTTTTAAGTAACAAATGTGAGTACTTTTTCCACCACTGAGCGTTAGTGAGTGGACCATCGTCTAGCACAGTCGGTGGTTCTCAAAGTGTCTCGGAGGAGTTCCGGGATGGGGGAGGGCAGAGCCATAGAGTAAGACAGAGTTATGACAACTCCGTTCACTTCATGGGGCCAGTCCAATGGCGGCTCTTCTACATAGACTTCTATTGGCGAATTGGGACACCGGAAGTTTACGCAATGCATTGGATTCTATGGGCTCGTGCGAGTACATGAACCACGTGACCGGGCTGTTTTCTGCCCCATCAATGTCGCAACTCTGTCTATACTCTATGGCTCTGGGGAAGAGTAGCCGAGAATCGGACCCAGGAATCAGAGCCTATGTGGTTAAAACACGTTAAAACCACTCTGCTATCGGGACAATCTCGGACTGTACAGGATAACATTACATGTTATACAATTACAATGTGCAGTGCATATTGGGCAGAATCCTTGCGCATCCATGTTTCAACTTTTGTATGTTTTTTGGTACATGTGCTACGTTGGGCGCGTTCGGAAATAGCGCACTGAGCCCACTGTGCAATGCAAACTAATAGGCGAGTGTGCTCCGGTGTGGTATTTCCGAACGCGCCCTTTGTCTTACTACCTACAGCATGGGTTTTCAACAGGTGGTCCGTGGACCACTGGTGGTCCGTGAAGGTATTGCATGTGGTCCCTGACCATGCATTTAGTAATGTAGGAAAGGGAAGATTTGTATTTTAATTTATTGTATTGACCACAAGTCGAGAAACAATGCAGTAAATGACGTGGTGACATACGATGACGCTCGATCGATGTTGTCAGTTACTGGGAAGTCGGACGTCAAGAACAGAGAAGGGAGGTAGAATCACAAGGGAAACTGTACCGGTTTGCCTGGTTGAGTCACCATTATAAGGAAATGTGCCCATAATTAATTGCATGCGTCTGCTCGCTCATACATACAGTAAGTTACAATGAACAGCAACATGATTTTAATATGGAAGGTTAATTTTCCCCCCACACCACGCCCATATCCCCCCTCCCAACACAACAGTGGTCCCCAGGTTGATTCTCAGTCAGGGTGGTGGTCCCTGGTTCATAATCAGTTGAAAACCCCTGACCTACAGCAACAAAATGAGCGAAAATAGCCACAATGTGTCGCATCACAACGTTTGTTTATCTGCTAATTTAGCTATTTCTGGAGTTTATTAATTCTCTCTCTGTCTGTTTCCCTGTTCCTTTGACAATGAAGGACTTTGTCTTCTACGCCCCTCGGCTACGCATCAACAAGCGCATCCTGCAGCTGTGCATGGGCAACCACGAGCTGTACATGCGCCGCCGCAAGCCCGACACCATCGAGGTGCAACAGATGAAGGCGCAGGCCAGGGAGGAGAAACACCAGAAACAAATGGAGAGGTACATACAAGTCCAGCTTCACACTCTGAGGGAAATTCTTGGAAGCAATTACTTCTCCAGTGGGAGAATCAGAATTTCAGACTTTATTGTCACATGAACCCATTAAAACCAGGATTAAAGGACCACTTCACCACTTTTTAACCTATCTTCATATAATAGGTCCTCACTAATAATCATGATAAAATGGCACGATTTCTTTCTACTCAGTCTGTGTATCATAGGAGGGCTGTGGGCAGTTTAGAAACCGTCTTCCAGTGACGTCATCAGGCAGATTTTTGAAATATTTGCTCTGCTACATGCAGGTATCTAATATCAAAAGGCGTATCGCCTTTATATATTTATACCATTTGTAGGAGAAAAACTACTTCAACCCACTTGGGGACGAGGATTTAAAGTGCTCTCCATGCAGAGCTTTTCTCGGCTGTCAGCAGCGTGTCTGTCCTGCACAGCTGTTCAAACACAGTGATGTAACTCATGTAGCACACATACACTGCATCTGTCTCTATTCTCCAACACTACACAGTCCCTCTGTAAACCAGGGGGGGGGGGGTGATACTAGAAAGTTATGTTCTTGATGAATTCTGTCTTGTGATGTCACTCCCGACTGATTGGACATTATCCGTATGTTGTCCTATCAGAAAAGGGACAGAAAATAGACTTTTGGGGTTACAGAAAAGGTTAAAGGACCACTTCACCACTTTTCAACCTATCTTCATATAATAATATAATAAGTGCTCAAGTGACCCAGAATATTGTGTTGCCTACAGCAACCACATGAAGTAAAAACATCACACGCATGTGAAGTGAGGGGCGCCCAATGTATTTATATTGGCCACATGACGTCTCGCTTCGTCATCTAGTGCCCTAAACAAGTCCATAGACCTGGCCTGCAAACGATTCACATCAAGTGCTCTAAACAAACATTGAAGGGGCTAGTGCCCCTCAAAGGGAGCGACAGAGGAGAAAACAATAAATATCTAAGATATCCACTGTACATAAATGGCAGATCTTCAAGCTCACACAGCGTGACGCTGTGTGAGCTTGAAGAAGTGAAATTGCAAGTGTGGTTGCACTGACGCCGGGTTCATAAGTGGCTAACGTGGTGCCTGCTGGCTTCTTCAGACCAACCGTCCACAATATGATCTCATGAAAACAAAAATGCGCGTAGAGACAAAAGACTGAGCATGTGCGCGTGCTTGTTGTTTTAGTGGTCGTTAAGCAGTGTCGGCTCTCATTGTGTGTGTGTGTGTGTGTGTGTGTGTGTGTGTTATCTGCAGGGCCCAGCTGGAGAATGAGAAGAAGAAAAGAGAGGCCATCGAGAAAGAGAAGGAACAGATGGAGAGAGAGAAGCAGGAGCTCATGATGAGGCTCTACCAGTTTGAGGAGAAAACCAAAAAGGCAGAGAAAGGTAGGAGGCTGCTTCCATTACCTTGACCTCGATAGTAGGCTGAGCATGTGTGTGTGTGTTGGCGTTAGCGTTAGCGTGCGCGCGTGCGCATACTTGGATTGCTATACTTTTGAGGGCCAAGTGTACACACAAGTAAGGTAGAATTTGAGACTTTTCCTTGTCCTTACAAGAGTAGCGTTTTTATTTATTTATTAGTATTATTGTAAAATATGTGTTTAGAATTGAGCTTGCAATTAGGAAAAGAGAGAGTGTGTGTGTGTGTGTGTGTGTGTGTGTGTGTGTGTGTTTGTGTAATGTAGTCGGATATGTAAAATCACAGGTTTCTTTGGCCACTGTGTTCGAGTTCTCCTGGTTTTATTGTTAGTATTGCTCCTTGCAGATGCTGGTTTACAATTACAGTAATTTTGACTTCTTTCTGTGAATTCCATATAGCTTATTTGTTATAAGACATCCTCGGTGTAAACTTCTCCAGTTGTGCAGTCAGAGTTAAATGGACACCTCAGGTTGGACTGTGTATACTGTATATATATAATTTCATTTTATTATCTACTTCTGGGGCTTCTCACAATGCACAAGGACAGCCGTACAGTATCTCGGTCCCTCTCACGTCTACGTGATGCAAGATACAAGTTATGATGATTTAAAACATAGTTGTAGCTCTCATCCATGCAGCTAATACAGTATCCACTCTGTCCAAAATGTTATTCAAGAGCAAACCGAGAGGTTGCAGTTTGTCATGAATTACGTGCATGCTTGTTAAATGTTTAACATTTCCACAGAGCTGACATTCTTGTACCGCTTACTTCTAATTGATTCTAATCAAATACAATAACAGGGCACATATTAGGTTGGAGCTAGAGTTAGACTTGGCCTATCTAAGTTATGTGTACTACTGTCTACTACTATTGTTACCTGGTTTAACCCTGACGAATGCTTTAATATCTTAAACCTCTGTCACTGGTGTTGATTCAGTTTGAAAATGAAATCACAGCACCATAGCATCTGTCTAGTAATTCCAGGAATCTATGTACAGTGTTTACTAGGTGTGCGGAAGTTAGTAATTTAATGCATTGTTTATGAAAAATAATCTAGTTTATTATTGTAACCAATTTGGCAGGAGACGGTATACAATGGGGCTGCATTGTTTGATCAGACTGATCGATTTACCGTAATCCATTATTTAAAAAAAAGAAAAATCTCAAACGTCTGTTCCTTGATATGTAATATATTTTTATTGCAATTCAAGACACATATTAAATTCATTAAAAAGTATACTGAGAAAATAATTGATGGGTGCATGCACTGTAACCATGTATTCTACTGTCTGTTTGATTGAATATTTATTAGACAGAAATGCAAAAAGCACAGAGTACAGTCAAACACCTAGTCTAAAAGGATCTGTCTGTCTGTCTGTCTGTCTGTCTGTCTGTCTGTCTGTCTGTCTGTCTGTCCGTCTGTCTGTTCTCAGTTATGGGGATCCTTTGAAGAACCACGATTATCATAAAGCAGTGAACCCCTGAGGGGTCCAGTGGCCTACCAGGCAGTCCCCAGCTAAATTATTGATAGTTTGGAACCAAACGGACCCTTTGTCCATTGTGGGTCTGTAACTCTGAGAGTGTACAAATGGAACCAAACGGATTCCATTTGTACACTCTCAGTTTGAAAATGGGTTTTCAGAGATAAAAATGGCGTCAAATGTGGATCCGTGGCCTTCTGCATATCAAACTGGGGGTCCCTGAAATTAAAATGGTTGAGATTCACTGTTATAGTCGTACAAATCTTCTCTTATGGGAAGGGGGCCTGGCATATCAACCGGGGGTCTGCGGCCTAATACGTGTCAATTTGGGCAGTCATTGACATGAAAAATGATTGAGAACCACTGGCATGCAGCATGCACCTCTCTCTCTCCAGCATGTCTTCTGTGAAAGCATTCTGCGCACCGAAAATAGCCAATCTATAAGCTCCCAACACGCGTGAAGTGAGAAAACTAGCAAACTAGCAAATTTAGAAGCATCTTCCTCAGGAATGTCCAGCTTTCTTCAGCTGAGTCGGCCTAAAACATCATCATTACATGTTCAGTCTTGAGATTTACATTTTTGCTTTTATTCCATGGACTCCCTGCAGACCTCCAGGAGCAGCTGGGCAGAGCCATGACCCTGGAGCAGGAGAGGAGGCGGGCGCAGGACGAGGCGGCGCGGCTAGAGGCGGAGCGCCAGGCCGCGCTGCTGGCCAAGGAGGAGCTGGCCAGGCAGGCCGAGGACCAGATGAGGAACCAGGAAGATCTGGTCAGAACAATATCAATTCAACGGCTGCTTTGCTCATTGCTATACCCGCCTATATCCCGTCCGCCTACAGTACTTTACACTGTGATATTATTAAACTCACGTAGCTACAGTTAATGTTATCCAGAGCGACGTACATGTGTGAGACACGTGAGCTGTGCTACGTTCAGTTTTTCAACCTTCACAGGTCTATAAACAACGAGGTAAATGGTCTCTTTGCCAAAAATAGCAGATCTACAAGCTCACAATGCATCACTATACAATGGCGACAGTGGGGTTCACCGCTACGGGTGTGCTTAATTTATAGTGCCAGACACAGAAACAGCCCGGAAAAGAGACCAAATCTTTTATATCTTTTAAATCTTTTATAAAAAGAAATCTCCTTCATTCAAACGTGACAGAATGTTGAGTTAATATTATTATTTGACTCTGGTCTGTAGTGGGCATGTTGCTGTGTGGAACATTGTGAAACGCTGGCCAGTGGCAGACCACTTCAGTACCAGACAAAACCACTTTGTCCCCCAGTGGGACCGCGCCCAAATTACTCCAGACTGGCCACCCCCCCCCCCCTACTAAATCACCCCCTACACCGTCCCCTCTGTGGACCACCCACAGCAGCTCCCTCCTTCATGCTGACAGTCATGCATTTTATTTGTATTTTTATGGATTTGTGTTTGCATATGAGCTGTACACCACGATTCACTATTTTGTCTGTCGGGTGCGAACCTCATACTGTATGTCCAAAACTGTTAACTTTTCAGGAGTCAAATTCAAAAGTAGCAAAAGCAGCAGAGCTACAAGCTCGACTGTAGAGCTGCAGCTTTTGATGGCTTTTGTGTGACGCTGTAGTATGAGCAAGTAGCGCGTTAATTTACGATAACAAAGTTAAACTAGAAAAAGTGCCCTTCTGGGCACAGGTCTCCACCAGGTTATCCACAGATCCGTGCAGTTAGAGGTAAAAACACTTTTCGGCCAGTTATAGCGCCACCTTGAGGTTGAGTTGAAATTGTTCATGTGGCATTTTGTCCTCGGCCTAGTGGGAATGTGGGTGCACAATTTCACGGAAATCACGCGATGTGTTCATGATTTGCAGCATTTTGTTTGAAACTGAGCACTCCTGTGAACTTTGGAAGCCAATCTTAACCAATCAGGATGGAGTGTGAGAAATCTGAAAGACCCGTTTCGTTGAATGGCTCTAGAGAGACTGTGTACCAATTTGCGTGATGTGTGGACAAAATCTGTAGGTGTGCTGTGCAAAAACTTGTTTTGCACAAAGCGGCCTCCTGGTGGCGCTATAACAGGCCGTTCTGGAAGGTTTGGGGCAGAGGTTCATGGTTGGCATCCAGGGAGTGTGTGTGCAAAATGTGGCATCGACCGGGTTAACGGTGGCCGAGATTAGCTGCTAACGGACGGACACACACACGGACGGACACGCGGACGGACGGAGTGCAAAACATACTCTCTCCCCATGCCTTCGGCCTGGTGGAGACAAATATGGAGATAAGAGGTGTCTGTCCGACAGCAGGAATGATTTCACATCTGAAATGCACAGCTTGCATCATAGCTGCAGCGTCATGCATCAGACGCAGTTGGATCAAGTATGTCTTCCACTCGGCAACAGATTTTCCAGTTGAACGCCTTTCACTGAGCGGCGTCACAGACCAGTGCGCGTCATTGTGTAATGTGTACGCACACGCACACACACACACAGTTTAAAGTAGGGAAAACTCTTACCCCAACCCCTAAACCCAACCTTTAAATGTCTAATCGTAACCCTAACTGGAAATAAAACAAGAATCCTATTGGATATAAAGTGAGTGCTGGTGTTTTTTTCTTCTTCCTATAGACTGACCTGCCTAACCTATCTGCCTGAACCGTGCACCCGATAACGTTATGAATTTGAACTACTCACTGAGTGCTTTCTTCTTCTCCTCCTTTCTAGTAATCCTACCTCAATCTTTTGCTACTGTAATTGATTACCTAAACCCCCCCCCCCCCCCCCCCCCCCTAATTTCTCAAATTCTACTATACTTCTGAGGACATCTGGCCCCCGTCACAACACGCACATGCATGCACACGCACGCACACACACACACACACACACACACACACACACACACACACACACACACACCGTTTAATTTGGTGGCTGTGTTTAGTTAGCGCTGTTGAAAGGCGTCAGTATTGTTGTGGAGTGCCGCTGGAATGAACGGAATGAACTCGCTCACCTTTTGAGCTTGTGGAGCTGTTCCTTTATAGACGGGAGGGGGGGGGGGAAGATGACAAAATGGCATAGATAACTAACACACACACACACACACACACACACACACACACACACACACACACACACACAATATTATTAATCATTGGCACAGTAATGTCACTGAACTGATGACTTTACTTCCTAAAGTATAATGTGTGTGTGTGTGTGTGTGTATCAGGCTGCAGAGCTTGCAGAGCACACGGCCAAGATCGCCTTACTGGAGGAAGCCAAGAGACGCAAAGAAGAGGAGGCCGATACATGGCAACACAGAGTAAGACCCCCACCACACACACACCCTGACCTTCATATGACCCTTTTATAGTGTGACTTGATCTAGGTCAGTGGTTGGGGGACCACCAGTGGGCCTTGAAGGGGTTCCAGGTGGTCCCCAGCTAAATGGGGAAGAGTTGCTAAGCAAATGGACCCTTATAGATCTTTATATCTTGAGAACGTAAAATGAAACCAATTGGTTTCATTTTACGCTCTCAAGAGTTAAATTATTGTTACACATCTGCATTGCTTAACTGTTAAGTGAAACATTTTAACACTTGTTTGGTCTCACACAGGCCAGGGAGGCTCAGGATGACCTGATGAAGACCAAGGAGGAGCTGCACATGGTGATGACGGCGCCGCCCCCTCCCCCTCCCCCGCCCATGTACGTGGACCACCTGGACGTAAACGACAATGACGACGACAACGACAGTGTGTCCAACGCCAGCACGCACAGCGCCGACCTGCCCACCGGCGACTTCAACGACCACCGCAACGAGGAGGACCGCGTCACTGAGGCGGAGAAGAACCAGCGCGTCCAGATGCAGCTCATGGTGAGAGGAGAGGACGGGGCTGGGGGGTGATTACTAGGCGCCTAGTAATTCATTTTCAATGAGACTTTTCAATTGAGAAGTCGAGGGGCGACAACGCAAGCGTATTTACGTGGGCGTGGTCCTGTGAAATTGTTGCGCCCCTCATGAGCAGACCTGTCGTTGATCCAGGTGACAACGTCTGCGTTAATCGTTGCCCGTCTGAAAGTACCGTTTAGGCCGCCCCTGACTTGTGGAAACCTCATGTGTTCAGGGGGGGGGGGGGGGGGGGGGGGCTAGTGAAAGTTACTCGTATGGTATGTGTGATATGACATTTTTAGCTTAGTTTACCATAATCTCAGTAAACCTAAATATTATTCCATCATATTCAACGGATGTTGGAGAGAAGTGTGTGTGTGTGTGTGTGTGTGTGTGTGTGTGTGTGTGTGTGTGTGTGTGTGTGTGTGTGTGTGTGTGTGTGTGTGTGTGTGTGTGTGTGTGTGTGTGTGTGTGTGTGTGACTCTAGAGTTAAAGATCTATATGCTTACCATTACCAACTCTTCATCATTTAGCTGGGGACCACCTGGAACCCCCTCAAGGACCAGTGGTTACCAGACCACTGGTTAAGAACCACTGTTCTACATCTATTCTAAGATTAAATTATAAATAGCAAAATTGCACCGTAGACATAATTTGGCCCTAGGGAAAACTAATTGGGGAACCCTGCTGTAGTATGATGAAGTAGGGCATTAATTTACAGATGAACAAAAATATGGAGATAACGGGTTTCTGTCCGACCGCAACAAAATAATCCTTCGATCTCGTTTGGTCCCTGTAACCTTCTTCAACTATGTTAGTGAATTACGTCAAAGTGTCTGCCGGGACACTTTGGCGGGATGCGAGCACAGTTATGGGGATGGTTCTGGTTGGTCGAGCTCTGACCCCTTTCCCATTTGCCTCCTCTCTCCGCCCAGGCGCTGACCGCGGAGCTGTCACAGGCCCGCGACGAGTCCATGAAGACCCAGAACGACCTGCTGCACTCGGAGAACGTGCGCGCCGGCCGAGACAAGTACAAAACCCTGAGGCAGATCAGGCAGGGCAACACCAAGCAGAGGATTGATGAGTTCGAGGCTTTATAGAGAGGCTGGATGAGCGCAGCCTCGCACCCTTTCTGGATGGTCACCCCTCACAGCAAGCACGCACGCACGCACACACACACACACACACACACACACACACACGCACTGGGACTGGAAGTTCAATGCATAAACATGCATCAGTCACACATCTACGTGACACACACGCACGCACATTCAACTGGAGCAGTATAAGGACAGTGGCAGACATTCATCACCACTTGAAGCCTAATTTATATTCTGTTAGGGCTGGGCAGTACAGTATAACAATAATATTTCCATATCGTGATATGAGACTAGATATTTTGTCTGGGATTTTGGATATTGTAATATCATGATATGACCTAAGTGTTGTCTTCTAAGTCACGTATTTTATACTTTCAAAACACTGACAAACAAGTTTGAAAAGACATATCCAAATAGCCGATGTTGTAGATCGGCTATGTTCACTATTTTTGAAAGATTAATGGGAGAAGTCATTATCGTCAATATCAAGGTATTTGGTCAAAAACGTTGTGATGTTAGATTGTTGTCCTTGTCCTCCAGTTCTATACTGTACAGTGGTTCCCAAACTTTTTAGCTTCAAGACCCAAAATATAAATTGGACGTTTGGCCGGGACTCAAACTAGTGAAAATAGCAGATCTACTGCTTGTCAGTTTGTAGATCGGCTATTTTTTTAATATTTTTTTGTTTTCTAATTTATGGAATTTCTTAGATTCTTCATGGATTTTTTTGTTTTTTGTTTTTTGAATCTTTTTTTTGGGAATGTAAAATGTTAAATGTAGGAAACAAAAAAATAGGTTGACTCAAAAATGTGTCCACGACCCACAAATGGGTGCCTTGCCAGTGTTTGGGAACCAGTGCTCCGTAGAACTCCGGTGGATTCCAATGAAGCTTAACCCTTGCAGAGAGGCAGACTCCTGTCCTACACTCTGTCCGTGCAGGGCTTTCCAAAACCTTAGAGTGCCAAAAACCATCCTTCCTTCTAGAGTCAACAATCGTATTTGTTTTTTGATTGTAACGTTAAAAAAAAGAAAGAAAACCTTTGGTTTCTGACCAAATGACCAAGGCTTTTTTTAACCAGAGGTGTGACTATAAACTAGTGAGACTAGCCAAAAATTTAAAAGAAACAAATCGTATTCTTATTTCCATGATGCACATAGAATTATGTTAATCAAAGCCTTGCTTCTTTTTGTTTGACGTTTTTTTTTTCTTGTGAAAGTTAGAAAAAAGACTATGCTTGTTTGATTTTGTTTTAGTATTTTTTCCCCAAAACAGACCACTCAGAAAGCGGTGACGGTTATTATGAAACATGCAGTAAATGCACTGCATGTAGTTTTTGTTTTTTTCTCCATTATATTTGGACAACTTCCATTTATGTTTAATATTGCTATACAGTAGCGTCAAATCACGCCTAGTTTGATATTTATACTGTATATGGGATATTAAAAGGGTATTTTATCTTGGTTTGTATATTTTTGCTATCTACTAATGATGACATTTAATGTTTCATATTGACCAAAATAATAGTAGTCTTATGTTACTTTTTTGTTTTGTTTTGTTTTCATCTTTTAGATCACTAAATAAATAAGATTTAACTGTAAATTATTTTTTATGTTATAAGACATCCAGCCGCATGCCATCAAAATCAGTGAAGGTAATCTGTACTTTGGTACTTTTGATTAATATTATTTTTACCTTGCAGTTCACAGCATATTCGAGGAAAGTGTTTTACATCACACGATCAGATCTTCATATCTCCATTTCATGTTGCATGTCTCTGCGGTCTGTCAATTTGCTTCTAGTGCTTAATTTCTGCGTAGTCGCATGACAAGTGTCGCGCCTCATCAAGTCCACAACATGTCACGTTCAGAGCTTATAGATTTTCAGCGCACAACACCGTTTATGATGAATTGTAGTTCAGGCTCAAACATGTCACTGTTGAATGAGGGGTGTCCCTCTAGCACTGCATATTATAGAGGGGTGTCAAGCTAAATGTTCGGTCACACAAGCCGGATGGGGCAAAATGTGCTGTCATGCGGGCCGGATCAGTTGCCCATGTGCACGATTCAACTGCATCCGTTGCCTTCGTGGCACCATGATTCGCAGTCTCTGCTATAATTACAAAAACCTTTCACTTAACAAGTTAACAAAGTTTGTTTCTTATGAAAAAGATTGCCTTGCATTAGTTTTATGACCGGTGTCTAGGGCTATATGAAAGTTGTGATGGGAGATGCAAATTTAAAACATTATCCTGCTTTGGCATAATTTCTCTTAATTAAATTGTCGTGAATCTACGTTTTCTTCTTAATCTAAAATCATTCCCCACACCCCGGTCTGGATTGGATCCTGGCTGCCCGGCGCCCGCAGGCCTCTAGTTTGACATCCCTGCACCATAAGCAACTGTCTGTTTTTACTTCCTGATCAAACTGTCCAAAGCTGCTGGAATCCCAGGAAAATGGATGATGCCAAACGATCGTTCACACATCTGTTTTAACAACTTGAACCCCAGCATCCATATTCTGGGGGAACATTAGCTTTTCTTTTTTCTTGGGTTTTACCCAGATTTTCAAAGGTTGAAATGCATTCAACTAAAGTGTTCTGGCAGTTTGGCCCTAAAGTTCATATCTGGAAGTTTTTTTCATCTCTCTCGTCTGTTGTCCCTGGATGTGGAAGAGCATGTAATGACCTTAATGGAAAAAACACAGCTGGCCATTGTATTGAAAGAGGATTTTATAATGAGGTGTTCAACATAATGACAATAAAAAGCAATGATTACACATACATTTGTGTGTTTACTTTGCATGTCGGATGTACACCTTGCTGAAACTGCACAAAAATAATGCTTATAATGGTTGCTGGTTTTAGCCGGTCTTAACTGAACTTAGACTGGTTTACCAGGCTGATCAAGCTGGTCAGCCAGTATGGCTGGCTGGAATGACCAGCAAAGGCAAGCTGGGCTTTGCTGGTCAGTCCAAAACGGGGGTGCCCACACTTTTTTGACTTGAGAGCTACTTTCAAAATGACTGCCTCAACAAGATCTTATACCATTGCTGGAAATAGTTTAAAATAAAAAAGAAATTACCTGAGGGGGCTTTGGAATAGCGGCACTGGTGTTGCATATGAGACAAACACACTTGGAATGGGGAAAAATAGAGGGAGAAAAATGGAATTGGTAGGGTTTTTCTTTTTGTATTGTAGGCCTAATGCTATTCACGTTTGTGTGAAACACTCTTAAAAAGAATGCCAAAAGTAGTTATTTTTGAGGGGTGCCTCCCTATATTCAGCTATTTGTGTAGACTTTTGTCTTACACAAACATTAAATATTCCCCTTGACAATGAATTGAGAATGCATGTCATATGTGTCGAGTGATCTTCATATTTTTTTCAAAATATCTCAAGACCATGGGTTAGCCCATGGGACATGGCTAGCCCATGGTCTCCGGTGATTTTCGTATATTTTTTAAATCCTCAAAAATGATTAAAAAAACAACGTATGCCGTCCAAGGCCATGGGCTATAATAAATGATGAAAAACGCATGCCGTTTTTCATTTTTGAGGATTTGAAAAAGACGAAAATCACTCCGAGACCATTGGCTATAGTCTATGGTCTCGGAGTGATTTTCGTCTTTTTCAAATCCTCAAAAATGAAAAACGGCATGCTATAGTATGCCGTCCGAGGCCATGGGCTGAACTTGAACCCACGACCTGTGGCTCACATAGACAGCAACTTATCACTTATTCCTCAGCTTTCCATCTCTTTCCACAGTGTTCTTCTGGATGTTATTCTCCAAAACATGCTGCAGAGAATGAAAGTAGGAGGAAGTCAGCTGGATTTGAACTCACAACCTCACATAGATGTCATCTTAACAAGGGTGCCACTGAGCTCTCTGTGATTTTCTTGGTGTCACTTTTCAAATGGGGCCTTGGGATCATATACAGAGCATTTGTATGGTTTGCTGTGCATCAAAGATGTATTTAGTGCTTTAAGTGTTATCATGGATGTTAATCAGATAATACAGAGGATGACAGAACACAGACAGCCTGGTAGCTCAATGTGTTAAGTGGCTGTCCATATGATCCAGATGTTGTGGGTTCAAATCCCACTGTGGTCTTTACTTGGAAGAAAGAAGAAGAAGAAGAGGAAGAAGACAAAAAATCACTTTCACCTAGAACACTTTTTATAATTCAGCTTACTGTGGAGACACATGCTGTAACCTTTTACTTTGAAATGTTTTGAAGTTTCTGAGTTATTTAAACGCCCAATGCATTCTCAATGGCAATAGCACAGAATTTGGCATGCTACTAGTCCTACATACTTACACCTAGAAACCCCATTCTAGCCTACTTAGGTTCATCTTACGGTGGACATGTTTGTCTGAAAGGGAGTCTTTGAAAGGTGTCATAGTTTTATAAATATAGTGCTTTCAAATTTGAGACTTTTAACATGGGGCTCAATGGCAGATTTTGGCACGTCAAAAAATCACTTTCACCTAGAAACTCCATTCACACTTTTTATTATTCAGCTTACTGTGGAGACACATGCTGGAACGTTTTACTTTGAAATGTTTTGTAGTTTCTGAGTTATTTAACTTAAACGCCCAATGCATTCTCTATGGCAATAGCACAAACTTTGGCATGCTACTAGTCCTACATACTTAAACCTACCAACCCCATTCTAGCCTACTTAGGTTCATCTTACGGTGGACATGTTTGCCTGAAAAGGAATCTTTGAAATGTTTCATAATTTTAGAAATATAGTGCTTTCAAATTTACAATGGGGCTCAATGGCAGACATTGGTACGTCAAAAATTACTTTCACCTAGAAACTCCATTCACACTTTTTATTATTCAGCTTACTGTGGAGACACATGCTGGAAAGTTTTACTTTGAAATGTTTTATAGTTTCTGAGTTATTTAACTTAAACTCCCAATGCATTCTCTATGGCAATAGCACAAACTTTGGCATGCTACTAGTCCTACATACTTAAATCTACCAACCCCATTCTAGCCTACTTAGGTCCATCTTACGGTGGACATGTTTGCCTGGAAAGGAATCTTTTAAATGTTTCATAGTTTTAGAAATATAGTGCTTTCAAATTTGAGACATTTATTAACATGGGGCTCAATGGCAGCTCTATAGGCACGTCAAAAGTCACTTTCACCTAGAAACTCCATTCACACTTTTTATTATTCAGCTTACTGTGGAGACACATGCTGGAACTTTTTTTTTTAATGTTTTGAAGTTTTTCATCATTTTTGAGGATTTGAAAAAAATGAAGAATTAAAAAAAACATGGGTTATAGTAGCCCATCGTTTTTTGAATTTTTGAAAAAAAAATTATCCTCGTTTTTCATCATTTTTGAACATGTGCTATAGCCCATATCGTACGGCAAACTATAGCACACAGTTTTTCTACATTTTTGAGGATTTGAAAATTTAAAAAAAAACATGGGTTATAGCCCATCGTTTTTTGAATGTTTGAAAAAAAAAAATCCTCGTTTTTCATCATTTTTGAGTATGGGCTATAGCCCATATAGTACGGCATACTATAGCACGCCGTTTTTCATCATTTTTGAGGATTAAAAAAAAAATCAAAATTTAAAAAAACATGGGTTATAGCCCATCGTTTTTTGAATAAAAAAAAAACTTATCCTCGTTTTTCATCATTTTTGAGTATGGGCTATAACCCATATCGTACGGCATACTATAGCACGCCGTTTTTCATCATTTTTGAGGATTTGAAAAAAAATCAAAATAAAAAAAAACATGGGTTATAGTAACCTGACGCTGCCAGATCCAAGAAGCTTGCTACACAAATTTGTTTCACAGCTTATTGGGATCTGGGATCGCGGAAGCAAATTCGATGACGGGGCTGTTCCTTTTTTTCAAGATACTTGATAGATGATTGGATGGGACCGTCTGTCTATCACCGTGTGGGCGTGCAAACACAACCAATCATATTGACGTGTCTATATAGCTTCACATCCGGTTTCGCACATATCCCGCCCTAAGCTCACGCTGATTGGTCCGGTACGGAACGGATTTTTGTCAGCTCAACTGCCTGAGAGATCCCAGATGAGTGCTGTGTTGGGGAACATGGTTACCCAATACCGCCCTCATCTGGCAGCGTCAGGTTAGGGTTATAGCCCATCGTTTTTTGAAATTTTGAAAAAAAGATTTAACCTCGTTTTTCATCATTTTTGAACATGGGCTATAGCCCCTACCGTACGGCATACTATAGCACGCCGTTTTTCATCATTTTTGAGGATTTGAAAAAAAATCTAAATTTCAAAAACATGGGTTATAGCCCATCGTTTTTTGAAATTTTGATTTTTTTTTTTACCTCGTTTTTCATCATTTTTGAACATGGGCTATAGCCCCTACCGTACGGCATACTATAGCACGCAATTTTTCATCATTTTTGAGGATTTGAAAAAAATTCAAAATTTCAAAAAACATGGGTTATAGCCCATCGTTTTTTGAAATTTTGATTTTTCTTTAAACCTCGTTTTACATCATTTTTGAACATGGACTATAGCCCCTACCGTACGGCATACTATAGCACGCCGTTTTTCATCATTTTTGAGGATTTGAAAAAAAATCTAAATTTCAAAAAACATGGGTTATAGCCCATCGTTTTTTGAAATTTTGAAAAAAAAGTTAAACCTCGTTTTTCATCATTTTTGAACATGGGCTATAGCCCCTACCATACGGCATACTATAGCACGCCGTTTTTCATCATTTTTGAGGATTTGAAAAAAAAATTAAAATTTCAAAAAACATGGGTTATAGCCCATCGTTTTTTGAAATTTTGAAAAAAAGAATTAACCTCGTTTTTCATCTTTTTTGAACATGGGCTATAGCCCCTACCGTACGGCATACTATAGCACGCCGTTTTTCATCATTTTTGAGGATTTGAAAAAAAGTTCAAAATTTCAAATAACATGGGTTATAGCCCATCGTTTTTTGAAATTTTGAAAAAATTTTAAACCTCGTTTTACATCATTTTTGAACATGGGCTATAGCCCCTACCGTACGGCATACTATAGCACGCCATTTTTCATCATTTTTGAGGATTTACATTTTTTTCAAAATTTCAAAAAACATGGGTTATAGCCCATCGTTTTTTGAAATTTAGATTTTTTTTTAATCCTCGTTTTTCATCATTTCTGAACATGGGCTATAGCCCCTACCGTACGGCATACTATAGCACGCCGTTTTTCATCATTTTTGAGGATTTGAAAAAATTTCAAAATTTCAAAAAGCATGGGTTATAGCCCATCGTTTTTTGAAATTTTGAAAAAAAATTAAAACTCGTTTTTCATCATTTTTGAACATGGGCTATAGCCCCTACCATACGGCATACTATAGCACGCCGTTTTTCATCATTTTTGAGGATTTGAAAAAAATTAAAATTTCAAAAAACATGGGTTATAGCCCATCGTTTTTTGAAATTTTGAATTTTTTTTAAACCTCGTTTTACATCATTTTTGAACATGGGCTATAGCCCCTACCGTACGGCATACTATAGCACGCCGTTTTTCATCATTTTTGAGGATTTGAAAAAAATTAAAATTTCAAAAACATGGGTTATAGCCCATCGTTTTTTGAAATTTTGAATTTTTTTTAAACCTCGTTTTACATCATTTTTTAACATGGGCTATAGCCCCTACCGTACGGCATACTATAGCACGCCGTTTTTCATCATTTTTGAGGATTTGAAAAAAATTCAAAATTTCAAAAAGCATGGGTTATAGCCCATCCTTTTTTGAATGAAAAAAAATAAAAATCCTCGTTTTTCATCATTTTTGAACATGGGCTATAGCCCCTACCGTACGGCATACTATAGCACGCCATTTTTCATCATTTTTGAGGATTTACATTTTTTTCAAAATTTCAAAAAACATGGGTTATAGCCCATCGTTTTTTGAAATTTAGATTTTTTTTTAATCCTCGTTTTTCATCATTTCTGAACATGGGCTATAGCCCCTACCGTACGGCATACTATAGCACGCCGTTTTTCATCATTTTTGAGGATTTGAAAAAAATTCAAAATTTCAAAAAGCATGGGTTATAGCCCATCGTTTTTTGAAATTTTGAAAAAAATTTAAAACTCGTTTTTCATCATTTTTGAACATGGGCTATAGCCCCTACCATACGGCATACTATAGCACGCCGTTTTTCATCATTTTTGAGGATTTGAAAAAAATTCAAAATTTCAAAAACATGGGTTATAGCCCATCGTTTTTTGAAATTTTGAAAAAAAAAAAATCCTCGTTTTTCATCATTTTTGAACATGGGCTATAGCCCCTACCGTACGGCATACTATAGCACGCCGTTTTTCATCATTTTTGAGGATTTGAAAAAAATTCAAAATTTCAAAAAACATGGGTTATAGCCCATCGTTTTTTGAAATTTTGAAAAAAAGTTAAACCTCGTTTTTCATCATTTTTTAACATGGGCTATAGCCCCTACCGTACGGCATACTATAGCACGCCGTTTTTCATCATTTTTGAGGATTTGAAAAAATTTCAAAATTTCAAAAAAACATGGGTTATAGCCCATCGTTTTTTGAAATTTTGATTTTTTTTTAAACCTCGTTTTACATCATTTTTGAACATGGGCTATAGCCCCTACCGTACGGCATACTATAGCACGCCATTTTTCATCATTTTTGAGGATTTACATTTTTTTTCAAAATTTCAAAAAACATGGGTTATAGCCCATCGTTTTTTGAAATTTAGAAAAAAAATTTAATCCTCGTTTTTCATCATTTCTGAACATGGGCTATAGCCCCTACCGTACGGCATACTATAGCACGCCGTTTTTCATCATTTTTGAGGATTTGAAAAAAATTCAAAATTTCAAAAAGCATGGGTTATAGCCCATCCTTTTTTGAATGAAAAAAAAAAAAATCCTCGTTTTTCATCATTTTTGAACATGGGCTATAGCCCCTACCGTACGGCATACTATAGCACGCCATTTTTCATCATTTTTGAGGATTTACATTTTTTTCAAAATTTCAAAAAACATGGGTTATAGCCCATCGTTTTTTGAAATTTAGATTTTTTTTTAATCCTCGTTTTACATCATTTTTTAACATGGGCTATAGCCCCTACCGTACGGCATACTATAGCACGCCGTTTTTCATCATTTTTGAGGATTTGAAAAAAATTCAAAATTTCAAAAAACATGGGTTATAGCCCATCGTTTTTTGAAATTTTGAAAAAAAGTTAAACCTCGTTTTTCATCATTTTTTAACATGGGCTATAGCCCCTACCGTACGGCATACTATAGCACGCCGTTTTTCATCATTTTTGAGGATTTGAAAAAATTTCAAAATTTCAAAAAAACATGGGTTATAGCCCATCGTTTTTTGAAATTTTGATTTTTTTTTAAACCTCGTTTTACATCATTTTTGAACATGGGCTATAGCCCCTACCGTACGGCATACTATAGCACGCCATTTTTCATCATTTTTGAGGATTTACATTTTTTTTCAAAATTTCAAAAAACATGGGTTATAGCCCATCGTTTTTTGAAATTTAGAATTTTTTTTTAATCCTCGTTTTTCATCATTTCTGAACATGGGCTATAGCCCCTACCGTACGGCATACTATAGCACGCCGTTTTTCATCATTTTTGAGGATTTGAAAAAAATTCAAAATTTCAAAAAGCATGGGTTATAGCCCATCCTTTTTTGAATGAAAAAAAAAAAAAATCCTCGTTTTTCATCATTTTTGAACATGGGCTATAGCCCCTACCGTACGGCATACTATAGCACGCCATTTTTCATCATTTTTGAGGATTTACATTTTTTTCAAAATTTCAAAAAACATGGGTTATAGCCCATCGTTTTTTGAAATTTAGATTTTTTTTTAATCCTCGTTTTACATCATTTTTGAACATGGGCTATAGCCCCTACCGTACGGCATACTATAGCACGCCGTTTTTCATCATTTTTGAGGATTTGAAAAAAATTCAAAATTTCAAAAACATGGGTTATAGCCCATCGTTTTTTGAAATTTTGAAAAAAAATTAAACCTCGTTTTTCATCATTTTTTAACATGGGCTATAGCCCCTACCGTACGGCATACTATAGCACGCCGTTTTTCATCATTTTTGAGGATTTGAAAGATTTTCAAAATTTCAAAAAAACATGGGTTATAGCCCATCGTTTTTTGAAATTTTGATTTTTTTTTAAACCTCGTTTTACATCATTTTTGAACATGGGCTATAGCCCCTACCGTACGGCATACTATAGCACGCCATTTTTCATCATTTTTGAGGATTTACATTTTTTTTCAAAATTTCAAAAAACATGGGTTATAGCCCATCGTTTTTTGAAATTTTGAATTTTTTTTTAATCCTCGTTTTTCATCATTTCTGAACATGGGCTATAGCCCCTACCGTACGGCATACTATAGCACGCCGTTTTTCATCATTTTTGAGGATTTGAAAAAAATTCAAAATTTCAAAAAGCATGGGTTATAGCCCATCCTTTTTTGAATGAAAAAAAAAAAAAATCCTCGTTTTTCATCATTTTTGAACATGGGCTATAGCCCCTACCGTACGGCATACTATAGCACGCCATTTTTCATAATTTTTGAGGATTTACATTTTTTTCAAAATTTCAAAAAACATGGGTTATAGCCCATCGTTTTTTGAAATTTAGATTTTTTTTTAATCCTCGTTTTTCATCATTTCTGAACATGGGCTATAGCCCCTACCGTACGGCATACTATAGCACGCCGTTTTTCATCATTTTTGAGGATTTGAAAAAATTTCAAAATTTCAAAAAGCATGGGTTATAGCCCATCGTTTTTTGAAATTTTGAAAAAAATTTAAACCTCGTTTTTCATCATTTTTTAACATGGGCTATAGCCCCTACCATACGGCATACTATAGCACGCCGTTTTTCATCATTTTTGAGGATTTGAAAAAAAATAAAATTTCAAAAAACATGGGTTATAGCCCATCGTTTTTTGAAATTTTGAATTTTTTTTAAACCTCGTTTTACATCATTTTTGAACATGGGCTATAGCCCCTACCGTACGGCATACTATAGCACGCCATTTTTCATCATTTTTGAGGATTTACATTTTTTTTCAAAATTTCAAAAAACATGGGTTATAGCCCATCGTTTTTTGAAATTTAGATTTTTTTTTTAATCCTCGTTTTTCATCATTTCTGAACATGGGCTATAGCCCCTACCGTACGGCATACTATAGCACGCCATTTTTCATCATTTTTGAGGATTTAAATTTTTTTCAAAATTTCAAAAAACATGGGTTATAGCCCATCGTTTTTTGAAATTTAGATTTTTTTTTAATCCTCGTTTTTCATCATTTCTGAACATGGGCTATAGCCCCTACCGTACGGCATACTATAGCACGCCGTTTTTCATCATTTTTGAGGATTTGAAAAAAATTCAAAATTTCAAAAACATGGGTTATAGCCCATCGTTTTTTGAAATTTTGAAAAAAAAAAAGATCCTCGTTTTTCATCATTTTTGAACATGGGCTATAGCCCCTACCGTACGGCATACTATAGCACGCCGTTTTTCATCATTTTTGAGGATTTGAAAAAAATTCAAAATTTCAAAAAACATGGGTTATAGCCCATAGTTTTTTGAAATTTGGAATTTTTTTTAAACCTCGTTTTACATCATTTTTGAACATGGGCTATAGCCCCTACCGTACGGCATACTATAGCACGCCGTTTTTCATCATTTTTGAGGATTTGAAAAAAATTCAAAATTTCAAAAACATGGGTTATAGCCCATCGTTTTTTGAAATTTTGAAAAAAAAAAAATCCTCGTTTTTCATCATTTTTGAACATGGGCTATAGCCCCTACCGTACGGCATACTATAGCACGCCGTTTTTCATCATTTTTGAGGATTTGAAAAAATTTCAAAATTTCAAAAAACATGGGTTATAGCCCATAGTTTTTTGAAATTTTGATTTTTCTTTAAACCTCGTTTTACATCATTTTTGAACATGGACTATAGCCCCTACCATACGGCATACTATAGCACGCCGTTTTTCATCATTTTTGAGGATTTGAAAAAAATTAAAATTTCAAAAAACATGGGTTATAGCCCATCGTTTTTTGAAATTTTGATTTTTTTTTAAACCTCGTTTTACATCATTTTTGAACATGGGCTATAGCCCCTACCGTACGGCATACTATAGCACGCCGTTTTTCATCATTTTTGAGGATTTGAAAAAAATTAAAATTTCAAAAACATGGGTTATAGCCCATCGTTTTTTGAAATTTTGAATTTTTTTTAAACCTCGTTTTACATCATTTTTGAACATGGGCTATAGCCCCTACCGTACGGCATACTATAGCACGCCATTTTTCATCATTTTTGAGGATTTACATTTTTTTCAAAATTTCAAAAAACATGGGTTATAGCCCATCGTTTTTTGAAATTTAGATTTTTTTTTAATCCTCGTTTTACATCATTTTTGAACATGGGCTATAGCCCCTACCGTACGGCATACTATAGCACGCCGTTTTTCATCATTTTTGAGGATTTGAAAAAAATTCAAAATTTCAAAAAACATGGGTTATAGCCCATCGTTTTTTGAAAATTTGAAAAAAAATTAAACCTCGTTTTTCATCATTTTTTAACATGGGCTATAGCCCCTACCGTACGGCATACTATAGCACGCCGTTTTTCATCATTTTTGAGGATTTGAAAAATTTTCAAAATTTCAAAAAAACATGGGTTATAGCCCATCGTTTTTTGAAATTTTGATTTTTTTTTAAACCTCGTTTTACATCATTTTTGAACATGGGCTATAGCCCCTACCGTACGGCATACTATAGCACGCCATTTTTCATCATTTTTGAGGATTTACATTTTTTTTCAAAATTTCAAAAAACATGGGTTATAGCCCATCGTTTTTTGAAATTTAGAATTTTTTTTTAATCCTCGTTTTTCATCATTTCTGAACATGGGCTATAGCCCCTACCGTACGGCATACTATAGCACGCCGTTTTTCATCATTTTTGAGGATTTGAAAAAAATTCAAAATTTCAAAAAGCATGGGTTATAGCCCATCCTTTTTTGAATGAAAAAAAAAAAAAACCTCGTTTTTCATCATTTTTGAACATGGGCTATAGCCCCTACCGTACGGCATACTATAGCACGCCATTTTTCATAATTTTTGAGGATTTACATTTTTTTCAAAATTTCAAAAAACATGGGTTATAGCCCATCGTTTTTTGAAATTTAGATTTTTTTTTAATCCTCGTTTTTCATCATTTCTGAACATGGGCTATAGCCCCTACCGTACGGCATACTATAGCACGCCGTTTTTCATCATTTTTGAGGATTTGAAAAAATTTCAAAATTTCAAAAAGCATGGGTTATAGCCCATCGTTTTTTGAAATTTTGAAAAAAATTTAAACCTCGTTTTTCATCATTTTTGAACATGGGCTATAGCCCCTACCATACGGCATACTATAGCACGCCGTTTTTCATCATTTTTGAGGATTTGAAAAAAATTAAAATTTCAAAAAACATGGGTTATAGCCCATCGTTTTTTGAAATTTTGAATTTTTTTTAAACCTCGTTTTACATCATTTTTGAACATGGGCTATAGCCCCTACCGTACGGCATACTATAGCACGCCATTTTTCATCATTTTTGAGGATTTACATTTTTTTTCAAAATTTCAAAAAACATGGGTTATAGCCCATCGTTTTTTGAAATTTAGAAAAATTTTTTAATCCTCGTTTTTCATCATTTCTGAACATGGGCTATAGCCCCTACCGTACGGCATACTATAGCACGCCGTTTTTCATCATTTTTGAGGATTTGAAAAAAATTCAAAATTTCAAAAAGCATGGGTTATAGCCCATCCTTTTTTTAATGAAAAAAAAAAATCCTCGTTTTTCATCATTTTTGAACATGGGCTATAGCCCCTACCGTACGGCATACTATAGCACGCCATTTTTCATCATTTTTGAGGATTTACATTTTTTTCAAAATTTCAAAAAACATGGGTTATAGCCCATCGTTTTTTGAAATTTAGATTTTTTTTTAATCCTCGTTTTTCATCATTTCTGAACATGGGCTATAGCCCCTACCGTACGGCATACTATAGCACGCCGTTTTTCATCATTTTTGAGGATTTGAAAAAATTTCAAAATTTCAAAAAGCATGGGTTATAGCCCATCGTTTTTTGAAATTTTGAAAAAAAATTAAAACTCGTTTTTCATCATTTTTGAACATGGGCTATCGCCCCTACCATACGGCATACTATAGCACGCCGTTTTTCATCATTTTTGAGGATTTGAAAAAAATTCAAAATTTCAAAAACATGGGTTATAGCCCATCGTTTTTTGAAATTTTGAAAAAAAAAAAAATCCTCGTTTTTCATCATTTTTGAACATGGGCTATAGCCCCTACCGTACGGCATACTATATAGCACGCCGTTTTTCATCATTTTTGAGGATTTGAAAAAAATTCAAAATTTCAAAAAACATGGGTTATAGCCCATAGTTTTTTGAAATTTTGAAATTTTTTTAAACCTCGTTTTACATCATTTTTGAACATGGGCTATAGCCCCTACCGTACGGCATACTATAGCACGCCGTTTTTCATCATTTTTGAGGATTTGAAAAAAATTAAAAATTTCAAAAACATGGGTTATAGCCCATCGTTTTTTGAAATTTTGAAAAAAAAAAAAATCCTCGTTTTTCATCATTTTTGAACATGGGCTATAGCCCCTACCGTACGGCATACTATAGCACGCCGTTTTTCATCATTTTTGAGGATTTGAAAAAAATTCAAAATTTCAAAAAACATGGGTTATAGCCCATAGTTTTTTGAAATTTTGATTTTTCTTTAAACCTCGTTTTACATCATTTTTGAACATGGACTATAGCCCCTACCATACGGCATACTATAGCACGCCGTTTTTCATCATTTTTGAGGATTTGAAAAAAATTAAAATTTCAAAAAACATGGGTTATAGCCCATCGTTTTTTGAAATTTTGAATTTTTTTTAAACCTCGTTTTACATCATTTTTGAACATGGGCTATAGCCCCTACCGTACGGCATACTATAGCACGCCGTTTTTCATCATTTTTGAGGATTTGAAAAAAATTAAAATTTCAAAAACATGGGTTATAGCCCATCGTTTTTTGAAATTTTGAATTTTTTTTAAACCTCGTTTTACATCATTTTTTAACATGGGCTATAGCCCCTACCGTACGGCATACTATAGCACGCCGTTTTTCATCATTTTTGAGGATTTGAAAAAAATTCAAAATTTCAAAAAGCATGGGTTATAGCCCATCCTTTTTTGAATGAAAAAAAATAAAAATCCTCGTTTTTCATCATTTTTGAACATGGGCTATAGCCCCTACCGTACGGCATACTATAGCACGCCATTTTTCATCATTTTTGAGGATTTACATTTTTTTCAAAATTTCAAAAAACATGGGTTATAGCCCATCGTTTTTTGAAATTTAGATTTTTTTTTAATCCTCGTTTTTCATCATTTCTGAACATGGGCTATAGCCCCTACCGTACGGCATACTATAGCACGCCGTTTTTCATCATTTTTGAGGATTTGAAAAAATTTCAAAATTTCAAAAAGCATGGGTTATAGCCCATCGTTTTTTGAAATTTTGAAAAAAAATTAAAACTCGTTTTTCATCATTTTTGAACATGGGCTATAGCCCCTACCATACGGCATACTATAGCACGCCGTTTTTCATCATTTTTGAGGATTTGAAAAAAATTCAAAATTTCAAAAACATGGGTTATAGCCCATCGTTTTTTGAAATTTTGAAAAAAAAAAAATCCTCGTTTTTCATCATTTTTGAACATGGGCTATAGCCCCTACCGTACGGCATACTATAGCACGCCGTTTTTCATCATTTTTGAGGATTTGAAAAAAATTCAAAATTTCAAAAAACATGGGTTATAGCCCATAGTTTTTTGAAATTTTGAATTTTTTTTAAACCTCGTTTTACATCATTTTTGAACATGGGCTATAGCCCCTACCGTACGGCATACTATAGCACGCCGTTTTTCATCATTTTTGAGGATTTGAAAAAAATTCAAAATTTCAAAAAGCATGGGTTATAGCCCATCCTTTTTTGAATGAAAAAAAAAAAATCCTCGTTTTTCATCATTTTTGAACATGGGCTATAGCCCCTACCGTACGGCATACTATAGCACGCCGTTTTTCATCATTTTTGAGGATTTGAAAAAAATTCAAAATTTCAAAAAGCATGGGTTATAGCCCATCCTTTTTTGAATGAAAAAAAAAAAAATCCTCGTTTTTCATCATTTTTGAACATGGGCTATAGCCCCTACCGTACGGCATACTATAGCACGCCATTTTTCATCATTTTTGAGGATTTACATTTTTTTCAAAATTTCAAAAAACATGGGTTATAGCCCATCGTTTTTTGAAATTTAGATTTTTTTTTAATCCTCGTTTTACATCATTTTTTAACATGGGCTATAGCCCCTACCGTACGGCATACTATAGCACGCCGTTTTTCATCATTTTTGAGGATTTGAAAAAAATTCAAAATTTCAAAAAACATGGGTTATAGCCCATCGTTTTTTGAAATTTTGAAAAAAAGTTAAACCTCGTTTTTCATCATTTTTTAACATGGGCTATAGCCCCTACCGTACGGCATACTATAGCACGCCGTTTTTCATCATTTTTGAGGATTTGAAAAAATTTCAAAATTTCAAAAAAACATGGGTTATAGCCCATCGTTTTTTGAAATTTTGATTTTTTTTTAAACCTCGTTTTACATCATTTTTGAACATGGGCTATAGCCCCTACCGTACGGCATACTATAGCACGCCATTTTTCATCATTTTTGAGGATTTACATTTTTTTTCAAAATTTCAAAAAACATGGGTTATAGCCCATCGTTTTTTGAAATTTAGAATTTTTTTTTAATCCTCGTTTTTCATCATTTCTGAACATGGGCTATAGCCCCTACCGTACGGCATACTATAGCACGCCGTTTTTCATCATTTTTGAGGATTTGAAAAAAATTCAAAATTTCAAAAAGCATGGGTTATAGCCCATCCTTTTTTGAATGAAAAAAAAAAAAAATCCTCGTTTTTCATCATTTTTGAACATGGGCTATAGCCCCTACCGTACGGCATACTATAGCACGCCATTTTTCATCATTTTTGAGGATTTACATTTTTTTCAAAATTTCAAAAAACATGGGTTATAGCCCATCGTTTTTTGAAATTTAGATTTTTTTTTAATCCTCGTTTTACATCATTTTTGAACATGGGCTATAGCCCCTACCGTACGGCATACTATAGCACGCCGTTTTTCATCATTTTTGAGGATTTGAAAAAAATTCAAAATTTCAAAAACATGGGTTATAGCCCATCGTTTTTTGAAATTTTGAAAAAAAATTAAACCTCGTTTTTCATCATTTTTTAACATGGGCTATAGCCCCTACCGTACGGCATACTATAGCACGCCGTTTTTCATCATTTTTGAGGATTTGAAAGATTTTCAAAATTTCAAAAAAACATGGGTTATAGCCCATCGTTTTTTGAAATTTTGATTTTTTTTTAAACCTCGTTTTACATCATTTTTGAACATGGGCTATAGCCCCTACCGTACGGCATACTATAGCACGCCATTTTTCATCATTTTTGAGGATTTACATTTTTTTTCAAAATTTCAAAAAACATGGGTTATAGCCCATCGTTTTTTGAAATTTTGAATTTTTTTTTAATCCTCGTTTTTCATCATTTCTGAACATGGGCTATAGCCCCTACCGTACGGCATACTATAGCACGCCGTTTTTCATCATTTTTGAGGATTTGAAAAAAATTCAAAATTTCAAAAAGCATGGGTTATAGCCCATCCTTTTTTGAATGAAAAAAAAAAAAATCCTCGTTTTTCATCATTTTTGAACATGGGCTATAGCCCCTACCGTACGGCATACTATAGCACGCCATTTTTCATAATTTTTGAGGATTTACATTTTTTTCAAAATTTCAAAAAACATGGGTTATAGCCCATCGTTTTTTGAAATTTAGATTTTTTTTTAATCCTCGTTTTTCATCATTTCTGAACATGGGCTATAGCCCCTACCGTACGGCATACTATAGCACGCCGTTTTTCATCATTTTTGAGGATTTGAAAAAATTTCAAAATTTCAAAAAGCATGGGTTATAGCCCATCGTTTTTTGAAATTTTGAAAAAAATTTAAACCTCGTTTTTCATCATTTTTTAACATGGGCTATAGCCCCTACCATACGGCATACTATAGCACGCCGTTTTTCATCATTTTTGAGGATTTGAAAAAAAATAAAATTTCAAAAAACATGGGTTATAGCCCATCGTTTTTTGAAATTTTGAATTTTTTTTAAACCTCGTTTTACATCATTTTTGAACATGGGCTATAGCCCCTACCGTACGGCATACTATAGCACGCCATTTTTCATCATTTTTGAGGATTTACATTTTTTTTCAAAATTTCAAAAAACATGGGTTATAGCCCATCGTTTTTTGAAATTTAGATTTTTTTTTTAATCCTCGTTTTTCATCATTTCTGAACATGGGCTATAGCCCCTACCGTACGGCATACTATAGCACGCCATTTTTCATCATTTTTGAGGATTTAAATTTTTTTCAAAATTTCAAAAAACATGGGTTATAGCCCATCGTTTTTTGAAATTTAGATTTTTTTTTAATCCTCGTTTTTCATCATTTCTGAACATGGGCTATAGCCCCTACCGTACGGCATACTATAGCACGCCGTTTTTCATCATTTTTGAGGATTTGAAAAAAATTCAAAATTTCAAAAACATGGGTTATAGCCCATCGTTTTTTGAAATTTTGAAAAAAAAAAAGATCCTCGTTTTTCATCATTTTTGAACATGGGCTATAGCCCCTACCGTACGGCATACTATAGCACGCCGTTTTTCATCATTTTTGAGGATTTGAAAAAAATTCAAAATTTCAAAAAACATGGGTTATAGCCCATAGTTTTTTGAAATTTGGAATTTTTTTTAAACCTCGTTTTACATCATTTTTGAACATGGGCTATAGCCCCTACCGTACGGCATACTATAGCACGCCGTTTTTCATCATTTTTGAGGATTTGAAAAAAATTCAAAATTTCAAAAACATGGGTTATAGCCCATCGTTTTTTGAAATTTTGAAAAAAAAAAAATCCTCGTTTTTCATCATTTTTGAACATGGGCTATAGCCCCTACCGTACGGCATACTATAGCACGCCGTTTTTCATCATTTTTGAGGATTTGAAAAAATTTCAAAATTTCAAAAAACATGGGTTATAGCCCATAGTTTTTTGAAATTTTGATTTTTCTTTAAACCTCGTTTTACATCATTTTTGAACATGGACTATAGCCCCTACCATACGGCATACTATAGCACGCCGTTTTTCATCATTTTTGAGGATTTGAAAAAAATTAAAATTTCAAAAAACATGGGTTATAGCCCATCGTTTTTTGAAATTTTGATTTTTTTTTAAACCTCGTTTTACATCATTTTTGAACATGGGCTATAGCCCCTACCGTACGGCATACTATAGCACGCCGTTTTTCATCATTTTTGAGGATTTGAAAAAAATTAAAATTTCAAAAACATGGGTTATAGCCCATCGTTTTTTGAAATTTTGAATTTTTTTAAACCTCGTTTTACATCATTTTTGAACATGGGCTATAGCCCCTACCGTACGGCATACTATAGCACGCCATTTTTCATCATTTTTGAGGATTTACATTTTTTTCAAAATTTCAAAAAACATGGGTTATAGCCCATCGTTTTTTGAAATTTAGATTTTTTTTTAATCCTCGTTTTACATCATTTTTGAACATGGGCTATAGCCCCTACCGTACGGCATACTATAGCACGCCGTTTTTCATCATTTTTGAGGATTTGAAAAAAATTCAAAATTTCAAAAAACATGGGTTATAGCCCATCGTTTTTTGAAAATTTGAAAAAAAATTAAACCTCGTTTTTCATCATTTTTTAACATGGGCTATAGCCCCTACCGTACGGCATACTATAGCACGCCGTTTTTCATCATTTTTGAGGATTTGAAAAATTTTCAAAATTTCAAAAAAACATGGGTTATAGCCCATCGTTTTTTGAAATTTTGATTTTTTTTTAAACCTCGTTTTACATCATTTTTGAACATGGGCTATAGCCCCTACCGTACGGCATACTATAGCACGCCATTTTTCATCATTTTTGAGGATTTACATTTTTTTTCAAAATTTCAAAAAACATGGGTTATAGCCCATCGTTTTTTGAAATTTAGAATTTTTTTTTAATCCTCGTTTTTCATCATTTCTGAACATGGGCTATAGCCCCTACCGTACGGCATACTATAGCACGCCGTTTTTCATCATTTTTGAGGATTTGAAAAAAATTCAAAATTTCAAAAAGCATGGGTTATAGCCCATCCTTTTTTGAATGAAAAAAAAAAAAAACCTCGTTTTTCATCATTTTTGAACATGGGCTATAGCCCCTACCGTACGGCATACTATAGCACGCCATTTTTCATAATTTTTGAGGATTTACATTTTTTTCAAAATTTCAAAAAACATGGGTTATAGCCCATCGTTTTTTGAAATTTAGATTTTTTTTTAATCCTCGTTTTTCATCATTTCTGAACATGGGCTATAGCCCCTACCGTACGGCATACTATAGCACGCCGTTTTTCATCATTTTTGAGGATTTGAAAAAATTTCAAAATTTCAAAAAGCATGGGTTATAGCCCATCGTTTTTTGAAATTTTGAAAAAAATTTAAACCTCGTTTTTCATCATTTTTGAACATGGGCTATAGCCCCTACCATACGGCATACTATAGCACGCCGTTTTTCATCATTTTTGAGGATTTGAAAAAAATTAAAATTTCAAAAAACATGGGTTATAGCCCATCGTTTTTTGAAATTTTGAATTTTTTTTAAACCTCGTTTTACATCATTTTTGAACATGGGCTATAGCCCCTACCGTACGGCATACTATAGCACGCCATTTTTCATCATTTTTGAGGATTTACATTTTTTTTCAAAATTTCAAAAAACATGGGTTATAGCCCATCGTTTTTTGAAATTTAGAAATTTTTTTTAATCCTCGTTTTTCATCATTTCTGAACATGGGCTATAGCCCCTACCGTACGGCATACTATAGCACGCCGTTTTTCATCATTTTTGAGGATTTGAAAAAAATTCAAAATTTCAAAAAGCATGGGTTATAGCCCATCCTTTTTTTAATGAAAAAAAAAAATCCTCGTTTTTCATCATTTTTGAACATGGGCTATAGCCCCTACCGTACGGCATACTATAGCACGCCATTTTTCATCATTTTTGAGGATTTACATTTTTTTCAAAATTTCAAAAAACATGGGTTATAGCCCATCGTTTTTTGAAATTTAGATTTTTTTTTAATCCTCGTTTTTCATCATTTCTGAACATGGGCTATAGCCCCTACCGTACGGCATACTATAGCACGCCGTTTTTCATCATTTTTGAGGATTTGAAAAAATTTCAAAATTTCAAAAAGCATGGGTTATAGCCCATCGTTTTTTGAAATTTTGAAAAAAAATTAAAACTCGTTTTTCATCATTTTTGAACATGGGCTATCGCCCCTACCATACGGCATACTATAGCACGCCGTTTTTCATCATTTTTGAGGATTTGAAAAAAATTCAAAATTTCAAAAACATGGGTTATAGCCCATCGTTTTTTGAAATTTTGAAAAAAAAAAAAATCCTCGTTTTTCATCATTTTTGAACATGGGCTATAGCCCCTACCGTACGGCATACTATATAGCACGCCGTTTTTCATCATTTTTGAGGATTTGAAAAAAATTCAAAATTTCAAAAAACATGGGTTATAGCCCATAGTTTTTTGAAATTTTGAAATTTTTTTAAACCTCGTTTTACATCATTTTTGAACATGGGCTATAGCCCCTACCGTACGGCATACTATAGCACGCCGTTTTTCATCATTTTTGAGGATTTGAAAAAAATTAAAAATTTCAAAAACATGGGTTATAGCCCATCGTTTTTTGAAATTTTGAAAAAAAAAAAAATCCTCGTTTTTCATCATTTTTGAACATGGGCTATAGCCCCTACCGTACGGCATACTATAGCACGCCGTTTTTCATCATTTTTGAGGATTTGAAAAAAATTCAAAATTTCAAAAAACATGGGTTATAGCCCATAGTTTTTTGAAATTTTGATTTTTCTTTAAACCTCGTTTTACATCATTTTTGAACATGGACTATAGCCCCTACCATACGGCATACTATAGCACGCCGTTTTTCATCATTTTTGAGGATTTGAAAAAAATTAAAATTTCAAAAAACATGGGTTATAGCCCATCGTTTTTTGAAATTTTGAATTTTTTTTAAACCTCGTTTTACATCATTTTTGAACATGGGCTATAGCCCCTACCGTACGGCATACTATAGCACGCCGTTTTTCATCATTTTTGAGGATTTGAAAAAAATTAAAATTTCAAAAACATGGGTTATAGCCCATCGTTTTTTGAAATTTTGAATTTTTTTTAAACCTCGTTTTACATCATTTTTTAACATGGGCTATAGCCCCTACCGTACGGCATACTATAGCACGCCGTTTTTCATCATTTTTGAGGATTTGAAAAAAATTCAAAATTTCAAAAAGCATGGGTTATAGCCCATCCTTTTTTGAATGAAAAAAAATAAAAATCCTCGTTTTTCATCATTTTTGAACATGGGCTATAGCCCCTACCGTACGGCATACTATAGCACGCCATTTTTCATCATTTTTGAGGATTTACATTTTTTTCAAAATTTCAAAAAACATGGGTTATAGCCCATCGTTTTTTGAAATTTAGATTTTTTTTTAATCCTCGTTTTTCATCATTTCTGAACATGGGCTATAGCCCCTACCGTACGGCATACTATAGCACGCCGTTTTTCATCATTTTTGAGGATTTGAAAAAATTTCAAAATTTCAAAAAGCATGGGTTATAGCCCATCGTTTTTTGAAATTTTGAAAAAAAATTAAAACTCGTTTTTCATCATTTTTGAACATGGGCTATAGCCCCTACCATACGGCATACTATAGCACGCCGTTTTTCATCATTTTTGAGGATTTGAAAAAAATTCAAAATTTCAAAAACATGGGTTATAGCCCATCGTTTTTTGAAATTTTGAAAAAAAAAAAATCCTCGTTTTTCATCATTTTTGAACATGGGCTATAGCCCCTACCGTACGGCATACTATAGCACGCCGTTTTTCATCATTTTTGAGGATTTGAAAAAAATTCAAAATTTCAAAAAACATGGGTTATAGCCCATAGTTTTTTGAAATTTTGAATTTTTTTTAAACCTCGTTTTACATCATTTTTGAACATGGGCTATAGCCCCTACCGTACGGCATACTATAGCACGCCGTTTTTCATCATTTTTGAGGATTTGAAAAAAATTCAAAATTTCAAAAAGCATGGGTTATAGCCCATCCTTTTTTGAATGAAAAAAAAAAAATCCTCGTTTTTCATCATTTTTGAACATGGGCTATAGCCCCTACCGTACGGCATACTATAGCACGCCATTTTTCATCATTTTTGAGGATTTACATTTTTTTCAAAATTTCAAAAAACATGGGTTATAGCCCATCGTTTTTTGAAATTTAGATTTTTTTTTAATCCTCGTTTTTCATCATTTCTGAACATGGGCTATAGCCCCTACCGTACGGCATACTATAGCACGCCGTTTTTCATAATTTTTGAGGATTTGAAAAAATTTCAAAATTTCAAAAAGCATGGGTTATAGCCCATCGTTTTTTGAAATTTTGAAAAAAAATTTAAACTCGTTTTTCATCATTTTTGAACATGGGCTATAGCCCCTACCATACGGCATACTATAGCACGCCGTTTTTCATCATTTTTGAGGATTTGAAAAAAATTCAAAATTTCAAAAACATGGGTTATAGCCCATCGTTTTTTGAAATTTTGAAAAAAAAAAAAATCCTCGTTTTTCATCATTTTTGAACATGGGCTATAGCCCCTACCGTACGGCATACTATATAGCACGCCGTTTTTCATCATTTTTGAGGATTTGAAAAAAATTCAAAATTTCAAAAAACATGGGTTATAGCCCATAGTTTTTTGAAATTTTGAAATTTTTTTAAACCTCGTTTTACATCATTTTTGAACATGGGCTATAGCCCCTACCGTACGGCATACTATAGCACGCCGTTTTTCATCATTTTTGAGGATTTGAAAAAAATTCAAAATTTCAAAAACATGGGTTATAGCCCATCGTTTTTTGAAATTTTGAAAAAAAAAAAAATCCTCGTTTTTCATCATTTTTGAACATGGGCTATAGCCCCTACCGTACGGCATACTATAGCACGCCGTTTTTCATCATTTTTGAGGATTTGAAAAAAATTCAAAATTTCAAAAAACATGGGTTATAGCCCATAGTTTTTTGAAATTTTGATTTTTCTTTAAACCTCGTTTTACATCATTTTTGAACATGGACTATAGCCCCTACCATACGGCATACTATAGCACGCCGTTTTTCATCATTTTTGAGGATTTGAAAAAAATTAAAATTTCAAAAAACATGGGTTATAGCCCATCGTTTTTTGAAATTTTGAATTTTTTTTAAACCTCGTTTTACATCATTTTTGAACATGGGCTATAGCCCCTACCGTACGGCATACTATAGCACGCCGTTTTTCATCATTTTTGAGGATTTGAAAAAAATTAAAATTTCAAAAACATGGGTTATAGCCCATCGTTTTTTGAAATTTTGAATTTTTTTTAAACCTCGTTTTACATCATTTTTTAACATGGGCTATAGCCCCTACCGTACGGCATACTATAGCACGCCGTTTTTCATCATTTTTGAGGATTTGAAAAAAATTCAAAATTTCAAAAAGCATGGGTTATAGCCCATCCTTTTTTGAATGAAAAAAAATAAAAATCCTCGTTTTTCATCATTTTTGAACATGGGCTATAGCCCCTACCGTACGGCATACTATAGCACGCCATTTTTCATCATTTTTGAGGATTTACATTTTTTTCAAAATTTCAAAAAACATGGGTTATAGCCCATCGTTTTTTGAAATTTAGATTTTTTTTTAATCCTCGTTTTTCATCATTTCTGAACATGGGCTATAGCCCCTACCGTACGGCATACTATAGCACGCCGTTTTTCATCATTTTTGAGGATTTGAAAACATTTCAAAATTTCAAAAAGCATGGGTTATAGCCCATCGTTTTTTGAAATTTTGAAAAAAATTTAAAACTCGTTTTTCATCATTTTTGAACATGGGCTATAGCCCCTACCATACGGCATACTATAGCACGCCGTTTTTCATCATTTTTGAGGATTTGAAAAAAATTCAAAATTTCAAAAACATGGGTTATAGCCCATCGTTTTTTGAAATTTTGAAAAAAAAAAAATCCTCGTTTTTCATCATTTTTGAACATGGGCTATAGCCCCTACCGTACGGCATACTATAGCACGCCGTTTTTCATCATTTTTGAGGATTTGAAAAAAATTCAAAATTTCAAAAAACATGGGTTATAGCCCATAGTTTTTTGAAATTTTGAATTTCTTTTAAACCTCGTTTTACATCATTTTTGAACATGGGCTATAGCCCCTACCGTACGGCATACTATAGCACGCCGTTTTTCATCATTTTTGAGGATTTGAAAAAAATTAAAATTTCAAAAACATGGGTTATAGCCCATCGTTTTTTGAAATTTTGAATTTTTTTTAAACCTCGTTTTACATCATTTTTTAACATGGGCTATAGCCCCTACCGTACGGCATACTATAGCACGCCGTTTTTCATCATTTTTGAGGATTTGAAAAAAATTCAAAATTTCAAAAAGCATGGGTTATAGCCCATCCTTTTTTGAATGAAAAAAAATAAAAATCCTCGTTTTTCATCATTTTTGAACATGGGCTATAGCCCCTACCGTACGGCATACTATAGCACGCCGTTTTTCATCATTTTTGAGGATTTGAAAAAAATTCAAAATTTCAAAAAACATGGGTTATAGCCCATAGTTTTTTGAAATTTTGAATTTCTTTTAAACCTCGTTTTACATCATTTTTGAACATGGGCTATAGCCCCTACCGTACGGCATACTATAGCACGCCGTTTTTCATCATTTTTGAGGATTTGAAAAAAATTAAAATTTCAAAAACATGGGTTATAGCCCATCGTTTTTTGAAATTTTGAATTTTTTTTAAACCTCGTTTTACATCATTTTTTAACATGGGCTATAGCCCCTACCGTACGGCATACTATAGCACGCCGTTTTTCATCATTTTTGAGGATTTGAAAAAAATTCAAAATTTCAAAAAGCATGGGTTATAGCCCATCCTTTTTTGAATGAAAAAAAATAAAAATCCTCGTTTTTCATCATTTTTGAACATGGGCTATAGCCCCTACCGTACGGCATACTATAGCACGCCATTTTTCATCATTTTTGAGGATTTACATTTTTTTCAAAATTTCAAAAAACATGGGTTATAGCCCATCGTTTTTTGAAATTTAGATTTTTTTTTAATCCTCGTTTTTCATCATTTCTGAACATGGGCTATAGCCCCTACCGTACGGCATACTATAGCACGCCGTTTTTCATCATTTTTGAGGATTTGAAAACATTTCAAAATTTCAAAAAGCATGGGTTATAGCCCATCGTTTTTTGAAATTTTGAAAAAAATTTAAAACTCGTTTTTCATCATTTTTGAACATGGGCTATAGCCCCTACCATACGGCATACTATAGCACGCCGTTTTTCATCATTTTTGAGGATTTGAAAAAAATTCAAAATTTCAAAAACATGGGTTATAGCCCATCGTTTTTTGAAATTTTGAAAAAAAAAAAATCCTCGTTTTTCATCATTTTTGAACATGGGCTATAGCCCCTACCGTACGGCATACTATAGCACGCCGTTTTTCATCATTTTTGAGGATTTGAAAAAAATTCAAAATTTCAAAAAACATGGGTTATAGCCCATAGTTTTTTGAAATTTTGAATTTCTTTTAAACCTCGTTTTACATCATTTTTGAACATGGGCTATAGCCCCTACCGTACGGCATACTATAGCACGCCGTTTTTCATCATTTTTGAGGATTTGAAAAAAATTCAAAATTTCAAAAACATGGGTTATAGCCCATCGTTTTTTGAAATTTTGAAAAAAAAAAAAATCCTCGTTTTTCATCATTTTTGAACATGGGCTATAGCCCCTACCGTACGGCATACTATAGCACGCCGTTTTTCATCATTTTTGAGGATTTGAAAAAAATTCAAAATTTCAAAAAACATGGGTTATAGCCCATAGTTTTTTGAAATTTTGATTTTTCTTTAAACCTCGTTTTACATCATTTTTGAACATGGACTATAGCCCCTACCATACGGCATACTATAGCACGCCGTTTTTCATCATTTTTGAGGATTTGAAAAAAATTAAAATTTCAAAAAACATGGGTTATAGCCCATCGTTTTTTGAAATTTTGAATTTTTTTTAAACCTCGTTTTACATCATTTTTGAACATGGGCTATAGCCCCTACCGTACGGCATACTATAGCACGCCGTTTTTCATCATTTTTGTGGATTTGAAAAAAATTCAAAATTTCAAAAACATGGGTTATAGCCCATCGTTTTTTGAAATTTTGAAGAAAAAAAAAATCCTCGTTTTTCATCATTTTTGAACATGGGCTATAGCCCCTACCGTACGGCATACTATAGCACGCCGTTTTTCATCATTTTTGAGGATTTGAAAAAAATTCAAAATTTCAAAAAACATGGGTTATAGCCCATAGTTTTTTGAAATTTAGATTTTTCTTTAAACCTCGTTTTACATAATTTTTGAACATGGACTATAGCCCCTACCGTACGGCATACTATAGCACGCCGTTTTTCATCATTTTTGAGGATTTGAAAAAAAATCAAAATTTCAAAAAACATGGGTTATAGCCCATCGTTTTTTGAAATTTTGGAGAAAAAAAAAAATCCTCGTTTTTCATCATTTTTGAACATGGGCTATAGCCCCTACCGTACGGCATACTATAGCACGCCGTTTTTCATCATTTTTGAGGATTTGAAAAAAATTCAAAATTTCAAAAAACATGGGTTATAGCCCATCGTTTTTTTAAATTTTGAAAAATAATTAAACCTCGTTTTTCATCATTTTTTAACATGGGCTATAGCCCCTACCGTACGGCATACTATAGCACGCCGTTTTTCATCATTTTTGAGGATTTGAAAAAATTTCAAAATTTCAAAAAACATGGGTTATAGCCCATCGTTTTTTGAAATTTTGAAAAAAAATTAAACCTCGTTTTACATCATTTTTGAACATGGGCTATAGCCCCTACCGTACGGCATACTATAGCACGCCGTTTTTCATCATTTTTGAGGATTTGAAAAAAATAAATAAATAAAAAAAACATGGGTTATAGCCCATCGTTTTTTGAAATTTTGAAAAAAATTTAAACCTCGTTTTACATCATTTTTGAACATGGGCTATAGCCCCTACCGTACGGCATACTATAGCACGCCGTTTTTCATCATTTTTGAGGATTTGAAAAAAATTCAAAATTTCAAAAAACATGGGTTATAGCCCATCGTTTTTTGAAATTTTGAAAAAAAAGTTAAACCTCGTTTTTCATCATTTTTGAACATGGGCTATAGCCCCTACCATACGGCATACTATAGCACGCCGTTTTTCATCATTTTTGAGGATTAAAAAAAAAAAAAAAAAAATCAAAAAACATGGGTTATAGCCCATCGTTTTTTTAAATTTTGAAAAAAAATTAAACCTCGTTTTTCATCATTTTTTAACATGGGCTATAGCCCCTACCGTACGGCATACTATAGCACGCCGTTTTTCATAATTTTTGAGGATTTGAAAAAAATTCAAAAATTCAAAAAACATGGGTTATAGCCCATCGTTTTTTGAAATTTTGATTTTTTTTTAAACCTCGTTTTACATCATTTTTGAACATGGGCTATAGCCCCTACCGTACGGCATACTATAGCACGCCGTTTTTCATCATTTTTGAGGATTTGAAAAAATTTCAAAATTTCAAAAAACATGGGTTATAGCCCATCGTTTTTTTAAATTTTGAAAAAAAAGTTAAACCTCGTTTTTCATCATTTTTGAACATGGGCTATAGCCCCTACCATACGGCATACTATAGCACGCCGTTTTTCATCATTTTTGAGGATTAAAAAAAAAAAAAAAAATCAAAAAACATGGGTTATAGCCCATCGTTTTTTGAAATTTTGAATTTTTTTTAAACCTCGTTTTACATCATTTTTGAACATGGGCTATAGCCCCTACCGTACGGCATACTATAGCACGCCGTTTTTCATCATTTTTGAGGATTTGAAAAAAATTCAAAATTTCAAAAAACATGGGTTATAGCCCATAGTTTTTTGAAATTTTGAATTTCTTTTAAACCTCGTTTTACATCATTTTTGAACATGGGCTATAGCCCCTACCGTACGGCATACTATAGCACGCCGTTTTTCATCATTTTTGAGGATTTGAAAAAAATTAAAATTTCAAAAACATGGGTTATAGCCCATCGTTTTTTGAAATTTTGAATTTTTTTTAAACCTCGTTTTACATCATTTTTTAACATGGGCTATAGCCCCTACCGTACGGCATACTATAGCACGCCGTTTTTCATCATTTTTGAGGATTTGAAAAAAATTCAAAATTTCAAAAAGCATGGGTTATAGCCCATCCTTTTTTGAATGAAAAAAAATAAAAATCCTCGTTTTTCATCATTTTTGAACATGGGCTATAGCCCCTACCGTACGGCATACTATAGCACGCCATTTTTCATCATTTTTGAGGATTTACATTTTTTTCAAAATTTCAAAAAACATGGGTTATAGCCCATCGTTTTTTGAAATTTAGATTTTTTTTTAATCCTCGTTTTTCATCATTTCTGAACATGGGCTATAGCCCCTACCGTACGGCATACTATAGCACGCCGTTTTTCATCATTTTTGAGGATTTGAAAACATTTCAAAATTTCAAAAAGCATGGGTTATAGCCCATCGTTTTTTGAAATTTTGAAAAAAATTTAAAACTCGTTTTTCATCATTTTTGAACATGGGCTATAGCCCCTACCATACGGCATACTATAGCACGCCGTTTTTCATCATTTTTGAGGATTTGAAAAAAATTCAAAATTTCAAAAACATGGGTTATAGCCCATCGTTTTTTGAAATTTTGAAAAAAAAAAAATCCTCGTTTTTCATCATTTTTGAACATGGGCTATAGCCCCTACCGTACGGCATACTATAGCACGCCGTTTTTCATCATTTTTGAGGATTTGAAAAAAATTCAAAATTTCAAAAAACATGGGTTATAGCCCATAGTTTTTTGAAATTTTGAATTTCTTTTAAACCTCGTTTTACATCATTTTTGAACATGGGCTATAGCCCCTACCGTACGGCATACTATAGCACGCCGTTTTTCATCATTTTTGAGGATTTGAAAAAAATTCAAAATTTCAAAAACATGGGTTATAGCCCATCGTTTTTTGAAATTTTGAAAAAAAAAAAAATCCTCGTTTTTCATCATTTTTGAACATGGGCTATAGCCCCTACCGTACGGCATACTATAGCACGCCGTTTTTCATCATTTTTGAGGATTTGAAAAAAATTCAAAATTTCAAAAAACATGGGTTATAGCCCATAGTTTTTTGAAATTTTGATTTTTCTTTAAACCTCGTTTTACATCATTTTTGAACATGGACTATAGCCCCTACCATACGGCATACTATAGCACGCCGTTTTTCATCATTTTTGAGGATTTGAAAAAAATTAAAATTTCAAAAAACATGGGTTATAGCCCATCGTTTTTTGAAATTTTGAATTTTTTTTAAACCTCGTTTTACATCATTTTTGAACATGGGCTATAGCCCCTACCGTACGGCATACTATAGCACGCCGTTTTTCATCATTTTTGTGGATTTGAAAAAAATTCAAAATTTCAAAAACATGGGTTATAGCCCATCGTTTTTTGAAATTTTGAAAAAAAAAAAATCCTCGTTTTTCATCATTTTTGAACATGGGCTATAGCCCCTACCGTACGGCATACTATAGCACGCCGTTTTTCATCATTTTTGAGGATTTGAAAAAAATTCAAAATTTCAAAAAACATGGGTTATAGCCCATAGTTTTTTGAAATTTAGATTTTTCTTTAAACCTCGTTTTACATAATTTTTGAACATGGACTATAGCCCCTACCGTACGGCATACTATAGCACGCCGTTTTTCATCATTTTTGAGGATTTGAAAAAAAATCAAAATTTCAAAAAACATGGGTTATAGCCCATCGTTTTTTGAAATTTTGGAGAAAAAAAAAAATCCTCGTTTTTCATCATTTTTGAACATGGGCTATAGCCCCTACCGTACGGCATACTATAGCACGCCGTTTTTCATCATTTTTGAGGATTTGAAAAAAATTCAAAATTTCAAAAAACATGGGTTATAGCCCATCGTTTTTTTAAATTTTGAAAAATAATTAAACCTCGTTTTTCATCATTTTTTAACATGGGCTATAGCCCCTACCGTACGGCATACTATAGCACGCCGTTTTTCATCATTTTTGAGGATTTGAAAAAAATTCAAAATTTCAAAAAACATGGGTTATAGCCCATAGTTTTTTGAAATTTAGATTTTTCTTTAAACCTCGTTTTACATAATTTTTGAACATGGACTATAGCCCCTACCGTACGGCATACTATAGCACGCCGTTTTTCATCATTTTTGAGGATTTGAAAAAAAATCAAAATTTCAAAAAACATGGGTTATAGCCCATCGTTTTTTGAAATTTTGGAGAAAAAAAAAAATCCTCGTTTTTCATCATTTTTGAACATGGGCTATAGCCCCTACCGTACGGCATACTATAGCACGCCGTTTTTCATCATTTTTGAGGATTTGAAAAAAATTCAAAATTTCAAAAAACATGGGTTATAGCCCATCGTTTTTTTAAATTTTGAAAAATAATTAAACCTCGTTTTTCATCATTTTTTAACATGGGCTATAGCCCCTACCGTACGGCATACTATAGCACGCCGTTTTTCATCATTTTTGAGGATTTGAAAAAATTTCAAAATTTCAAAAAACATGGGTTATAGCCCATCGTTTTTTGAAATTTTGAAAAAAATTTAAACCTCGTTTTACATCATTTTTGAACATGGGCTATAGCCCCTACCGTACGGCATACTATAGCACGCCGTTTTTCATCATTTTTGAGGATTTGAAAAAAAAAAATAAATAAAAAAAACATGGGTTATAGCCCATCGTTTTTTGAAATTTTGAAAAAAATTTAAACCTCGTTTTACATCATTTTTGAACATGGGCTATAGCCCCTACCGTACGGCATACTATAGCACGCCGTTTTTCATCATTTTTGAGGATTTGAAAAAAATTCAAAATTTCAAAAAACATGGGTTATAGCCCATCGTTTTTTGAAATTTTGAAAAAAAAGTTAAACCTCGTTTTTCATCATTTTTGAACATGGGCTATAGCCCCTACCATACGGCATACTATAGCACGCCGTTTTTCATCATTTTTGAGGATTAAAAAAAAAAAAAAAAAATCAAAAAACATGGGTTATAGCCCATCGTTTTTTTAAATTTTGAAAAAAAATTAAACCTCGTTTTTCATCATTTTTTAACATGGGCTATAGCCCCTACCGTACGGCATACTATAGCACGCCGTTTTTCATAATTTTTGAGGATTTGAAAAAAATTCAAAAATTCAAAAAACATGGGTTATAGCCCATCGTTTTTTGAAATTTTGATTTTTTTTTAAACCTCGTTTTACATCATTTTTGAACATGGGCTATAGCCCCTACCGTACGGCATACTATAGCACGCCGTTTTTCATCATTTTTGAGGATTTGAAAAAATTTCAAAATTTCAAAAAACATGGGTTATAGCCCATCGTTTTTTTAAATTTTGAAAAAAAAGTTAAACCTCGTTTTTCATCATTTTTGAACATGGGCTATAGCCCCTACCATACGGCATACTATAGCACGCCGTTTTTCATCATTTTTGAGGATTAAAAAAAAAAAAAAAAATCAAAAAACATGGGTTATAGCCCATCGTTTTTTGAAATTTTGAATTTTTTTTAAACCTCGTTTTACATCATTTTTGAACATGGGCTATAGCCCCTACCGTACGGCATACTATAGCACGCCGTTTTTCATCATTTTTGAGGATTTGAAAAAATTTCAAAATTTCAAAAAACATGGGTTATAGCCCATCGTTTTTTTAAATTTTGAAAAAAAATTAAACCTCGTTTTTCATCATTTTTTAACATGGGCTATAGCCCCTACCGTACGGCATACTATAGCACGCCGTTTTTCATCATTTTTGAGGATTTGAAAAAATTTCAAAATTTCAAAAAACATGGGTTATAGCCCATCGTTTTTTGAAATTTTGAAAAAAAATTAAACCTCGTTTTTCATCATTTTTGAACATGGGCTATAGCCCCTACCATACGGCATACTATAGCACGCTGTTTTTCATCATTTTTGAGGATTTAAAAAAAAATTCTAAATTTCAAAAAACATGGGTTATAGCCCATCGTTTTTTGAAATTTTGAAAAAAAAGTTAAACCTCGTTTTTCATCATTTTTCAACATGGGCTATAGCCCCTACCATACGGCATACTATAGCACGCAGTTTTTCATCATTTTTGAGGATTTGAAAAAATTTCAAAATTTCAAAAAACATGGGTTACAGCCCATCGTTTTTTTTAAATTTGAAAAAAATTTAAACCTCGTTTTTCATCATTTTTTAACATGGGCTATAGCCCCTACCATACGGCATACTATAGCACGCTGTTTTTCATCATTTTTGAGGATTTGAAAAAATTTCAAAATTTCAAAAAACATGGGTTATAGCCCATCGTTTTTTGAAATTTTGAAAAAAAATTAAACCTCGTTTTTCATCATTTTTGAACATGGGCTATAGCCCCTACCGTACGGCATACTATAGCACGCCGTTTTTCATCATTTTTGAGGATTTGAAAAAAAAAAAAAACAAAAAAAAACATGGGTTATAGCCCATCGTTTTTTGAAATTTTGAAAAAAATTTAAACCTCGTTTTACATCATTTTTGAACATGGGCTATAGCCCCTACCGTACGGCATACTATAGCACGCCGTTTTTCATCATTTTTGAGGATTTGAAAAAATTTCAAAATTTCAAAAAACATGGGTTATAGCCCATCGTTTTTTGAAAATTTGAAAAAAAAGTTAAACCTCGTTTTTCGTCATTTTTGAACATGGGCTATAGCCCCTACCATACGGCATACTATAGCACGCCGTTTTTCATCATTTTTGAGGATTAAAAAAAAAAAAAAAAATCAAAAAACATGGGTTATAGCCCATCGTTTTTTTAAATTTTGAAAAAAAATTAAACCTCGTTTTTCATCATTTTTTAACATGGGCTATAGCCCCTACCGTACGGCATACTATAGCACGCCGTTTTTCATCATTTTTGAGGATTTGAAAAAATTTCAAAATTTCAAAAAACATGGGTTATAGCCCATCGTTTTTTTAAATTTTGAAAAAAAAGTTAAACCTCGTTTTTCATCATTTTTGAACATGGGCTATAGCCCCTACCATACGGCATACTATAGCACGCCGTTTTTCATCATTTTTGAGGATTAAAAAAAAAAAAAAAAATCAAAAAACATGGGTTATAGCCCATCGTTTTTTGAAATTTTGAATTTTTTTTAAACCTCGTTTTACATCATTTTTGAACATGGGCTATAGCCCCTACCGTACGGCATACTATAGCACGCCGTTTTTCATCATTTTTGAGGATTTGAAAAAATTTCGAAATTTCAAAAAACATGGGTTATAGCCCATCGTTTTTTTAAATTTTGAAAAAAAATTAAACCTCGTTTTTCATCATTTTTTAACATGGGCTATAGCCCCTACCGTACGGCATACTATAGCACGCCGTTTTTCATCATTTTTGAGGATTTGAAAAAATTTCAAAATTTCAAAAAACATGGGTTATAGCCCATCGTTTTTTGAAATTTTGAAAAAAAATTAAACCTCGTTTTTCATCATTTTTGAACATGGGCTATAGCCCCTACCATACGGCATACTATAGCACGCCGTTTTTCATCATTTTTGAGGATTTAAAAAAAAATTCTAAATTTCAAAAAACATGGGTTATAGCCCATCGTTTTTTGAAATTTTGAAAAAAAAGTTAAACCTCGTTTTTCATCATTTTTCAACATGGGCTATAGCCCCTACCATACGGCATACTATAGCACGCCGTTTTTCATCATTTTTGAGGATTTGAAAAAATTTCAAAATTTCAAAAAACATGGGTTATAGCCCATCGTTTTTTGAAATTTTGAAAAAAAATTAAACCTCGTTTTTCATCATTTTTGAACATGGGCTATAGCCCCTACCATACGGCATACTATAGCACGCCGTTTTTCATCATTTTTGAGGATTTAAAAAAAAATTCTAAATTTCAAAAAACATGGGTTATAGCCCATCGTTTTTTGAAATTTTGAAAAAAAAGTTAAACCTCGTTTTTCATCATTTTTCAACATGGGCTATAGCCCCTACCATACGGCATACTATAGCACGCAGTTTTTCATCATTTTTGAGGATTTGAAAAAATTTCTAAATTTCAAAAAACATGGGTTATAGCCCATCGTTTTTTTAAATTTTGAAAAAAAATTAAACCTCGTTTTTCATCATTTTTTAACATGGGCTATAGCCCCTACAGTACGGCATACTATAGCACGCCGTTTTTCATCATTTTTGAGGATTTGAAAATTTTTCAAAATTTCAAAAAACATGGGTTATAGCCCATCGTTTTTTTTAATTTAAAAAAAAAAATTAATCCTCGTTTTTCATCATTTTTGAACATGGGCTATAGCCCCTACCGTACGGCATACTATAGCACGCCGTTTTTCATCATTTTTGAGGATTTGAAAAAAAATTAAAAATTAAAAAAACATGGGTTATAGCCCATCGTTTTTTGAAATTTTGAATTTTTTTTAAACCTCGTTTTACATCATTTTTGAACATGGGCTATAGCCCCTACCGTACGGCATACTATAGCACGCCGTTTTTCATCATTTTTGAGGATTTGAAAAAAATTCAAATTTTCAAAAAACATGGGTTATAGCCCATCATTTTTTGAAATTTTGAAAAAAAAGTTAAACCTCGTTTTTCATCATTTTTGAACATGGGCTATAGCCCCTACCATACGGCATACTATAGCACGCCGTTTTTCATCATTTTTGAGGATTAAAAAAAAAAAAAAAAAATTAAAAAAACATGGGTTATAGCCCATCGTTTTTTGAAATTTTGAATTTTTTTTAAACCTCGTTTTACATCATTTTTGAACATGGGCTATAGCCCCTACCGTACGGCATACTATAGCACGCCGTTTTTCATCATTTTTGAGGATTTGAAAAAATTTCAAATTTTCAAAAAACATGGGTTATAGCCCATCGTTTTTTTAAATTTTGAAAAAAAAATGTAACCTCGTTTTTCATCATTTTTTAACATGGGCTATAGCCCCTACCGTATGGCATACTATAGCACGCCGTTTTTCATCATTTTTGAGGATTTGAAAAAATTTAAAAATTTCAAAAAACATGGGTTATAGCCCATCGTTTTTTGAAATTTTGAAAAAAAAATTAACCTCGTTTTTCATCATTTTTGAACATGGGCTATAGCCCCTACCATACGGCATACTATAGCACGCAGTTTTTCATCATTTTTGAGGATTTAAAAAAAAAATCTAAATTTCAAAAAACATGGGTTATAGCCCATCGTTTTTTGAAATTTTGAATTTTTTTTAAACCTCGTTTTACATCATTTTTGAACATGGGCTATAGCCCCTACCGTACGGCATACTATAGCACGCCGTTTTTCATCATTTTTGAGGATTTGAAAAAATTTCGAAATTTCAAAAAACATGGGTTATAGCCCATCGTTTTTTTAAATTTTGAAAAAAAATTAAACCTCGTTTTTCATCATTTTTTAACATGGGCTATAGCCCCTACCGTACGGCATACTATAGCACGCCGTTTTTCATCATTTTTGAGGATTTGAAAAAATTTCAAAATTTCAAAAAACATGGGTTATAGCCCATCGTTTTTTGAAATTTTGAAAAAAAATTAAACCTCGTTTTTCATCATTTTTGAACATGGGCTATAGCCCCTACCATACGGCATACTATAGCACGCCGTTTTTCATCATTTTTGAGGATTTAAAAAAAAATTCTAAATTTCAAAAAACATGGGTTATAGCCCATCGTTTTTTGAAATTTTGAAAAAAAAGTTAAACCTCGTTTTTCATCATTTTTCAACATGGGCTATAGCCCCTACCATACGGCATACTATAGCACGCCGTTTTTCATCATTTTTGAGGATTTGAAAAAATTTCAAAATTTCAAAAAACATGGGTTATAGCCCATCGTTTTTTGAAATTTTGAAAAAAAATTAAACCTCGTTTTTCATCATTTTTGAACATGGGCTATAGCCCCTACCATACGGCATACTATAGCACGCCGTTTTTCATCATTTTTGAGGATTTAAAAAAAAATTCTAAATTTCAAAAAACATGGGTTATAGCCCATCGTTTTTTGAAATTTTGAAAAAAAAGTTAAACCTCGTTTTTCATCATTTTTCAACATGGGCTATAGCCCCTACCATACGGCATACTATAGCACGCAGTTTTTCATCATTTTTGAGGATTTGAAAAAATTTCTAAATTTCAAAAAACATGGGTTATAGCCCATCGTTTTTTTAAATTTTGAAAAAAAATTAAACCTCGTTTTTCATCATTTTTTAACATGGGCTATAGCCCCTACAGTACGGCATACTATAGCACGCCGTTTTTCATCATTTTTGAGGATTTGAAAATTTTTCAAAATTTCAAAAAACATGGGTTATAGCCCATCGTTTTTTTTAATTTAAAAAAAAAATTTAATCCTCGTTTTTCATCATTTTTGAACATGGGCTATAGCCCCTACCGTACGGCATACTATAGCACGCCGTTTTTCATCATTTTTGAGGATTTGAAAAAAAATTAAAAATTAAAAAAACATGGGTTATAGCCCATCGTTTTTTGAAATTTTGAATTTTTTTTAAACCTCGTTTTACATCATTTTTGAACATGGGCTATAGCCCCTACCGTACGGCATACTATAGCACGCCGTTTTTCATCATTTTTGAGGATTTGAAAAAAATTCAAATTTTCAAAAAACATGGGTTATAGCCCATCATTTTTTGAAATTTTGAAAAAAAAGTTAAACCTCGTTTTTCATCATTTTTGAACATGGGCTATAGCCCCTACCATACGGCATACTATAGCACGCCGTTTTTCATCATTTTTGAGGATTAAAAAAAAAAAAAAAAAATTAAAAAAACATGGGTTATAGCCCATCGTTTTTTGAAATTTTGAATTTTTTTTAAACCTCGTTTTACATCATTTTTGAACATGGGCTATAGCCCCTACCGTACGGCATACTATAGCACGCCGTTTTTCATCATTTTTGAGGATTTAAAAAAAATTTCTAAATTTCAAAAAACATGGGTTATAGCCCATCGTTTTTTGAAATTTTGAAAAAAAAGTTAAACCTCGTTTTTCATCATTTTTCAACATGGGCTATAGCCCCTACCATACGGCATACTATAGCACGCCGTTTTTCATCATTTTTGAGGATTTGAAAAAATTTCAAAATTTCAAAAAACATGGGTTATAGCCCATCGTTTTTTGAAATTTTGAAAAAAAATTAAACCTCGTTTTTCATCATTTTTGAACATGGGCTATAGCCCCTACCATACGGCATACTATAGCACGCCGTTTTTCATCATTTTTGAGGATTTAAAAAAAAATTCTAAATTTCAAAAAACATGGGTTATAGCCCATCGTTTTTTGAAATTTTGAAAAAAAAGTTAAACCTCGTTTTTCATCATTTTTCAACATGGGCTATAGCCCCTACCATACGGCATACTATAGCACGCAGTTTTTCATCATTTTTGAGGATTTGAAAAAATTTCTAAATTTCAAAAAACATGGGTTATAGCCCATCGTTTTTTTAAATTTTGAAAAAAAATTAAACCTCGTTTTTCATCATTTTTTAACATGGGCTATAGCCCCTACAGTACGGCATACTATAGCACGCCGTTTTTCATCATTTTTGAGGATTTGAAAATTTTTCAAAATTTCAAAAAACATGGGTTATAGCCCATCGTTTTTTTTAATTTAAAAAAAAAATTTAATCCTCGTTTTTCATCATTTTTGAACATGGGCTATAGCCCCTACCGTACGGCATACTATAGCACGCCGTTTTTCATCATTTTTGAGGATTTGAAAAAAAATTAAAAATTAAAAAAACATGGGTTATAGCCCATCGTTTTTTGAAATTTTGAATTTTTTTTAAACCTCGTTTTACATCATTTTTGAACATGGGCTATAGCCCCTACCGTACGGCATACTATAGCACGCCGTTTTTCATCATTTTTGAGGATTTGAAAAAAATTCAAATTTTCAAAAAACATGGGTTATAGCCCATCATTTTTTGAAATTTTGAAAAAAAAGTTAAACCTCGTTTTTCATCATTTTTGAACATGGGCTATAGCCCCTACCATACGGCATACTATAGCACGCCGTTTTTCATCATTTTTGAGGATTAAAAAAAAAAAAAAAAAATTAAAAAAACATGGGTTATAGCCCATCGTTTTTTGAAATTTTGAATTTTTTTTAAACCTCGTTTTACATCATTTTTGAACATGGGCTATAGCCCCTACCGTACGGCATACTATAGCACGCCGTTTTTCATCATTTTTGAGGATTTGAAAAAATTTCAAATTTTCAAAAAACATGGGTTATAGCCCATCGTTTTTTTAAATTTTGAAAAAAAAATGTAACCTCGTTTTTCATCATTTTTTAACATGGGCTATAGCCCCTACCGTATGGCATACTATAGCACGCCGTTTTTCATCATTTTTGAGGATTTGAAAAAATTTAAAAATTTCAAAAAACATGGGTTATAGCCCATCGTTTTTTGAAATTTTGAAAAAAAAATTAACCTCGTTTTTCATCATTTTTGAACATGGGCTATAGCCCCTACCATACGGCATACTATAGCACGCAGTTTTTCATCATTTTTGAGGATTTAAAAAAAAAATCTAAATTTCAAAAAACATGGGTTATAGCCCATCGTTTTTTGAAATTTTGAATTTTTTTTAAACCTCGTTTTACATCATTTTTGAACATGGGCTATAGCCCCTACCGTACGGCATACTATAGCACGCCGTTTTTCATCATTTTTGAGGATTTGAAAAAAATTCAAAATTTCAAAAAACATGGGTTATAGCCCATCGTTTTTTTTTATTTAAAAAAAAAGAATTAATCCTCGTTTTTCATCATTTTTGAACATGGGCTATAGCCCCTACCGTACGGCATACTATAGCACGCCGTTTTTCATCATTTTTGAGGATTTGAAAAAATTTCAAAATTTCAAAAAACATGGGTTATAGCCCATCGTTTTTTTTAATTTAAAAAAAAAAATTAATCCTCGTTTTTCATCATTTTTGAACATGGGCTATAGCCCCTACCGTACGGCATACTATAGCACGCCGTTTTTCATCATTTTTGAGGATTTGAAAAAATTTCAAAATTTCAAAAAACATGGGTTATAGCCCATCGTTTTTTGAAATTTTGAAAAAAAAGTTAAACCTCGTTTTTCATCATTTTTGAACATGGGCTATAGCCCCTACCATACGGCATACTATAGCACGCCGTTTTTCATCATTTTTGAGGATTTGAAAAAATTTCAAAATTTCAAAAAACATGGGTTATAGCCCATCGTTTTTTGAAATTTTGAAAAATTTTTAAACCTCGTTTTACATCATTTTTGAACATGGGCTATAGCCCCTACCGTACGGCATACTATAGCACGCCGTTTTTCATCATTTTTGAGGATTTGAAAAAATTTCAAAATTTCAAAAAACATGGGTTATAGCCCATCGTTTTTTTTAATTTAAAAAAAAAAATTAATCCTCGTTTTTCATCATTTTTGAACATGGGCTATAGCCCCTACCGTACGGCATAATATAGCACGCCGTTTTTCATCATTTTTGAGGATTTGAAAAAATTTCAAAATTTCAAAAAACATGGGTTATAGCCCATCGTTTTTTGAAATTTTGAAAAAAAAGTTAAACCTCGTTTTTCATCATTTTTGAACATGGGCTATAGCCCCTACCATACGGCATACTATAGCACGCCGTTTTTCATCATTTTTGAGGATTTGAAAAAATTTCAAAATTTCAAAAAACATGGGTTATAGCCCATCGTTTTTTGAAATTTTGAAAAAATTTTAAACCTCGTTTTACATCATTTTTGAACATGGGCTATAGCCCCTACCGTACGGCATACTATAGCACGCCGTTTTTCATCATTTTTGAGGATTTGAAAAATTTTCAAAATTTCAAAAAACATGGGTTATAGCCCATCGTTTTTTGAAATTTTGAAAAAAAAGTTAAACCTCGTTTTTCATCATTTTTGAACATGGGCTATAGCCCCTACCATACGGCATACTATAGCACGCCGTTTTTCATCATTTTTGAGGATTAAAAAAAAAAAATCAAAAAACATGGGTTATAGCCCATCGTTTTTTTAAATTTTGAAAAAAAATTAAACCTCGTTTTTCATCATTTTTTAACATGGGCTATAGCCCCTACCGTACGGCATACTATAGCACGCCGTTTTTCATCATTTTTGAGGATTTGAAAAAAATTCAAAAATTCAAAAAACATGGGTTATAGCCCATCGTTTTTTGAAATTTTGAATTTTTTTTAAACCTCGTTTTACATCATTTTTGAACATGGGCTATAGCCCCTACCGTACGGCATACTATAGCACGCCGTTTTTCATCATTTTTGAGGATTTGAAAAAATTTCAAAATTTCAAAAAACATGGGTTATAGCCCATCATTTTTTTAAATTTTGAAAAAAAAGTTAAACCTCGTTTTTCATCATTTTTGAACATGGGCTATAGCCCCTACCATACGGCATACTATAGCACGCCGTTTTTCATCATTTTTGAGGATTAAAAAAAAAAAAAAAATCAAAAAACATGGGTTATAGCCCATCGTTTTTTGAAATTTTGATTTTTTTTTAAACCTCGTTTTACATCATTTTTGAACATGGGCTATAGCCCCTACCGTACGGCATACTATAGCACGCCGTTTTTCATCATTTTTGAGGATTTGAAAAAATTTCAAAATTTCAAAAAACATGGGTTATAGCCCATCGTTTTTTTAAATTTTGAAAAAAAATTAAACCTCGTTTTTCATCATTTTTTAACATGGGCTATAGCCCCTACCGTACGGCATACTATAGCACGCCGTTTTTCATCATTTTTGAGGATTTGAAAAAATTTCAAAATTTCAAAAAACATGGGTTATAGCCCATCGTTTTTTGAAAATTTGAAAAAAAATTAAACCTCGTTTTTCATCATTTTTGAACATGGGCTATAGCCCCTACCATACGGCATACTATAGCACGCCGTTTTTCATCATTTTTGAGGATTTAATTTTTTTTTCTAAATTTCAAAAAACATGGGTTATAGCCCATCGTTTTTTGAAATTTTGAAAAAAAAGTTAAACCTCGTTTTTCATCATTTTTCAACATGGGCTATAGCCCCTACCATACGGCATACTATAGCACGCAGTTTTTCATCATTTTTGAGGATTTGAAAAAATTTCAAAATTTCAAAAAACATGGGTTATAGCCCATCGTTTTTTTTAAATTTGAAAAAAATTTAAACCTCGTTTTTCATCATTTTTTAACATGGGCTATAGCCCCTACCGTACGGCATACTATAGCACGCCGTTTTTCATCATTTTTGAGGATTTGAAAAAAATTCAAAATTTCAAAAAACATGGGTTATAGCCCATCGTTTTTTGAAATTTTGAAAAAAAATTAAACCTCGTTTTTCATCATTTTTGAACATGGGCTATAGCCCCTACCATACGGCATACTATAGCACGCCGTTTTTCATCATTTTTGAGGATTTAAAAAAAAAATCTAAATTTAAAAAAACATGGGTTATAGCCCATCGTTTTTTGAAATTTTGAAAAAAAAGTTAAACCTCGTTTTTCATCATTTTTCAACATGGGCTATAGCCCCTACCATACGGCATACTATAGCACGCAGTTTTTCATCATTTTTGAGGATTTGAAAAAATTTCAAAATTTCAAAAAACATGGGTTATAGCCCATCGTTTTTTTTAAATTTGAAAAAAATTTAAACCTCGTTTTACATCATTTTTTAACATGGGCTATAGCCCCTACCGTACGGCATACTATAGCACGCAGTTTTTCATCATTTTTGAGGATTTGAAAAATTTTCAAAATTTCAAAAAACATGGGTTATAGCCCATCGTTTTTTGAAATTTTGAAAAAAAATTAAACCTAGTTTTTCATCATTTTTGAACATGGGCTATAGCCCCTACCATACGGCATACTATAGCACGCCGTTTTTCATCATTTTTGAGGATTTAAATTTTTTTTCAAAATTTCAAAAAACATGGGTTATAGCCCATCGTTTTTTGAAATTTTGAAAAAAAAGTTAAACCTCGTTTTTCATCATTTTTCAACATGGGCTATAGCCCCTACCATACGGCATACTATAGCACGCAGTTTTTCATCATTTTTGAGGATTTGAAAAAATTTCAAAATTTCAAAAAACATGGGTTATAGCCCATCGTTTTTTGAAATTTTGAAAAAAAATTAAACCTCGTTTTTCATCATTTTTTAACATGGGCTATAGCCCCTACCGTACGGCATACTATAGCACGCCGTTTTTCATCATTTTTGAGGATTTGAAAAAAATTCAAAATTTCAAAAAACATGGGTTATAGCCCATCGTTTTTTGAAATTTTGAAAAAAAATTAAACCTCGTTTTTCATCATTTTTGAACATGGGCTATAGCCCCTACCATACGGCATACTATAGCACGCAGTTTTTCATAATTTTTGAGGATTTAAAAAAAAATTCTAAATTTAAAAAAACATGGGTTATAGCCCATCGTTTTTTGAAATTTTGAAAAAAAAGTTAAACCTCGTTTTTCATCATTTTTCAACATGGGCTATAGCCCCTACCATACGGCATACTATAGCACGCAGTTTTTCATCATTTTTGAGGATTTGAAAAAATTTCAAAATTTCAAAAAACATGGGTTATAGCCCATCGTTTTTTTAAAATTTGAAAAAAATTTAAACCTCGTTTTACATCATTTTTTAACATGGGCTATAGCCCCTACCGTACGGCATACTATAGCACGCAGTTTTTCATCATTTTTGAGGATTTGAAAAATTTTCAAAATTTCAAAAAACATGGGTTATAGCCCATCGTTTTTTGAAATTTTGAAAAAAAAATTAAACCTCGTTTTTCATCATTTTTGAACATGGGCTATAGCCCCTACCATACGGCATACTATAGCACGCCGTTTTTCATCATTTTTGAGGATTTAAAAAAAAATGAGGATTTGAAAAAAATTCAAAATTTCAAAAAACATGGGTTATAGCCCATCGTTTTCTTTTATTTAAAAAAAAAGAATTAATCCTCGTTTTTCATCATTTTTGAACATGGGCTATAGCCCCTACCGTACGGCATACTATAGCACGCCGTTTTTCATCATTTTTGAGGATTTGAAAAATTTTCAAAATTTCAAAAAACATGGGTTATAGCCCATCGTTTTTTTAAATTTTGAAAAAAAATTAAACCTCGTTTTTCATCATTTTTTAACATGGGCTATAGCCCCTACAGTACGGCATACTATAGCACGCCGTTTTTCATCATTTTTGAGGATTTGAAAATTTTTCAAAATTTCAAAAAACATGGGTTATAGCCCATCGTTTTTTTTAATTTAAAAAAAAAAATTAATCCTCGTTTTTCATCATTTTTGAACATGGGCTATAGCCCCTACCGTACGGCATACTATAGCACGCCGTTTTTCATCATTTTTGAGGATTTGAAAAAAATTTAAAAATTAAAAAAACATGGGTTATAGCCCATCGTTTTTTGAAATTTTGAATTTTTTTTAAACCTCGTTTTACATCATTTTTGAACATGGGCTATAGCCCCTACCGTACGGCATACTATAGCACGCCGTTTTTCATCATTTTTGAGGATTTGAAAAAAATTCAAATTTTCAAAAAACATGGGTTATAGCCCATCATTTTTTGAAATTTTGAAAAAAAAGTTAAACCTCGTTTTTCATCATTTTTGAACATGGGCTATAGCCCCTACCATACGGCATACTATAGCACGCCGTTTTTCATCATTTTTGAGGATTTAAAAAAAAATAAAAATTTTCAAAAAACATGGGTTATAGCCCATCGTTTTTTGAAATTTTGAATTTTTTTTAAACCTCGTTTTACATCATTTTTGAACATGGGCTATAGCCCCTACCGTACGGCATACTATAGCACGCCGTTTTTCATCATTTTTGAGGATTTGAAAAAATTTCAAATTTTCAAAAAACATGGGTTATAGCCCATCGTTTTTTTAAATTTTGAAAAAAGAATGTAACCTCGTTTTTCATCATTTTTTAACATGGGCTATAGCCCCTACCGTATGGCATACTATAGCACGCCGTTTTTCATCATTTTTGAGGATTTGAAAAAATTTAAAAATTTCAAAAAACATGGGTTATAGCCCATCGTTTTTTGAAATTTTGAAAAAAAAATTAACCTCGTTTTTCATCATTTTTGAACATGGGCTATAGCCCCTACCATACGGCATACTATAGCACGCAGTTTTTCATCATTTTTGAGGATTTAAAAAAAAAATCTAAATTTCAAAAAACATGGGTTATAGCCCATCGTTTTTTGAAATTTTGAATTTTTTTTAAACCTCGTTTTACATCATTTTTGAACATGGGCTATAGCCCCTACCGTACGGCATACTATAGCACGCCGTTTTTCATCATTTTTGAGGATTTGAAAAAAATTCAAAATTTCAAAAAACATGGGTTATAGCCCATCGTTTTTTTTTATTTAAAAAAAAAGAATTAATCCTCGTTTTTCATCATTTTTGAACATGGGCTATAGCCCCTACCGTACGGCATACTATAGCACGCCGTTTTTCATCATTTTTGAGGATTTGAAAAAATTTCAAAATTTCAAAAAACATGGGTTATAGCCCATCGTTTTTTTTAATTTAAAAAAAAAAATTAATCCTCGTTTTTCATCATTTTTGAACATGGGCTATAGCCCCTACCGTACGGCATACTATAGCACGCCGTTTTTCATCATTTTTGAGGATTTGAAAAAAATTCAAAAATTCAAAAAACATGGGTTATAGCCCATCGTTTTTTGAAATTTAGAATTTTTTTTAAACCTCGTTTTACATAATTTTTGAACATGGGCTATAGCCCCTACCTTACGGCATACTATAGCACGCCGTTTTTCATCATTTTTGAGGATTTGAAAAAAATTCAACATTTCAAAAAACATGGGTTATAGCCCATCGTTTTTTGAAAATTTGAATTTTTTTTAAACCTCGTTTTTCATCATTTTTTAACATGGGCTATAGCCCCTACCGTACGGCATACTATAGCACGCCGTTTTTCATCATTTTTGAGGATTTGAAAAAAATTAAAAAAACATGGGTTATAGCCCATCGTTTTTTGAAATTTTGGAAAAAAAAATTAACCTCGTTTTTCATCTTTTTTGAACATGGGCTATAGCCCCTACCGTACGGCATACTATAGCACGCCGTTTTTCATCATTTTTGAGGATTTACATTTTTTTCAAAATTTCAAAAAACATGGGTTATAGCCTATCGTTTTTTGAAATTTAGAAAAAAAAATTAATCCTCGTTTTTCATCATTTTTGAACATGGGCTATAGCCCCTACCGTATGGCATACTATAGCACGCCGTTTTTCATCATTTTTGAGGATTTGAAAAAAATTCAAAATTTCAAAAAGCATGGGTTATAGCCCATCGTTTTTTGAAATTTTGAAAAAATTTTAAACCTTGTTTTTCATCATTTTTGAACATGGGCTATAGACCCTACCATACGGCATACTATAGCACGCCGTTTTTCATCATTTTTGAGGATTTGAAAAAAATTCAAAATTTCAAAAAACATGGGTTATAGCCCATCGTTTTTTGAAATTTTGAAAAAAAATTAAACCTCGTTTTTCATCATTTTTGAACATGGGCTATAGCCCCTACCGTACGGCATACTATAGCACGCCGTTTTTCATCATTTTTGAGGATTTGAAAAAAAATTCAAAATTTCAAAAAACATGGGTTATAGCCCATCGTTTTTTGAATTTTAGAAAAAAAAAATTATCCTCGTTTTTCATCATTTTTGAACATGGGCTATAGCCCCTACCATACGGCATACTATAGCACGCCGTTTTTCATCATTTTTGAGGATTTGAAAAAAATTCAAAATTTCAAAAAACATGGGTTATAGCCCATCGTTTTTTGAAATTTTGAAAAAAATTTAAACCTCGTTTTACATCATTTTTGAACATGGGCTATAGCCCCTACCATACGGCATACTATAGCACGCCGTTTTTCATCATTTTTGAGGATTTGAAAAAAATTCAAATTTTCAAAAAACATGGGTTATAGCCCATCGTTTTTGGAAATTTTGATTTTTTTTTAAACCTTGTTTTACATAATTTTTGAACATGGGCTATAGCCCCTAACGTACGGCATACTATAGCACGCCGTTTTTCATAATTTTTGAGGATTTGAAAAAAATTCAAAATTTCAAAAAACATGGGTTATAGCCCATCGTTTTTTTTTATTTAAAAAAAAAAATTATCCTCGTTTTTCATCATTTTTGAACATGGGCTATAGCCCCTACCGTACGGCATACTATAGCACGCCGTTTTTCATCATTTTTGAGGATTTGAAAAAAATTCAAAATTTCAAAAAACATGGGTTATAGCCCATCGTTTTTTGAATTTTTGAAAAAAAAATTAACCTCGTTTTACATCATTTTTGAACATGGGCTATAGCCCCTACCGTACGGCATACTATAGCACGCCGTTTTTCATCATTTTTGAGGATTTGAAAAAAAATCAAATTTTCAAAAAACATGGGTTATAGCCCATCGTTTTTTGAAATTTTGAAAAAAAAATTAACCTCGTTTTACATCATTTTTGAACATGGGCTATAGCCCCTACCGTACGGCATACTATAGCACGCCGTTTTTCATCATTTTTGAGGATTTGAAAAAAATTCAAAATTTCAAAAAACATGGGTTATAGCCCATCGTTTTTTGAATTTTTGAATTTTTTTTAAACCTCGTTTTTCATCATTTCTTAACATGGGCTATAGCCCCTACCGTACGGCATACTATAGCATGCCGTTTTTCATCATTTTTGAGGATTTGAAAAAAATTCAAAATTTCAAAAAGCATGGGTTATAGCCCATCGTTTTTTGAAATTTTGATTTTTTTTAAACCTTGTTTTTCATCATTTTTGAACATGGGCTATAGCCCCTACCATACGGCATACTATAGCACGCCGTTTTTCATCATTTTTGAGGATTTGAAAAAAATTCAAAATTTCAAAAAACATGGGTTATAGCCCATCATTTTTTGAAAATTTGAATTTTTTTAAACCTCGTTTTACATCATTTTTGAACATGGGCTATAGCCCCTACCGTACGGCATACTATAGCACGCCGTTTTTCATCATTTTTGAGGATTTGAAAAAAATTCAAAATTTCAAAAAACATGGGTTATAGCCCATCGTTTTTTGAAATTTTGAATTTTTTTTTAATCCTCGTTTTTCATCATTTTTGAACATGGGCTATAGCCCCTACCGTACGGCATACTATAGCACGCCGTTTTTCATCATTTTTGAGAATTTACATTTTTTTCAAAATTTCAAAAAACATGGGTTATAGCCCATCGTTTTTTGAAATTTAGATTTTTTTTTTAATCCTCGTTTTTCATCATTTTTGAACATGGGCTATAGCCCCTACCGTACGGCATACTATAGCATGCCGTTTTTCATCATTTTTGAGGATTTGAAAAAAATTCAAAATTTCAAAAAGCATGGGTTATAAAAACATGGGTTATAGCCCATCGTTTTTTGAAATTTTGAAAAAAAAATGAATCCTCGTTTTTCATCATTTTTGAACATGGGCTATAGGCCCTACCGTACAGCATACTATAGCACGCCGTTTTTCATCATTTTTGAGGATTTACATTTTTTTCAAAATTTCAAAAAACATGGGTTATAGCCCATCGTTTAAAAAAAAAAAATAATAATAATAATCCTCGTTTTTCATCATTTTTGAACATGGGCTATAGCCCCTACCGTACGGCATACTATAGCACGCCGTTTTTCATCATTTTTGAGGATTTGAAAAAAATTCAAAATTTCAAAAAACATGGGTTATAGCCCATCGTTTTTGGAAATTTTGATTTTTTTTTAAACCTTGTTTTACATAATTTTTGAACATGGGCTATAGCCCCTAACGTACGGCATACTATAGCACGCCGTTTTTCATAATTTTTGAGGATTTGAAAAAAATTCAAAATTTCAAAAAACATGGGTTATAGCCCATCGTTTTTTTTTATTTAAAAAAAAAAATTATCCTCGTTTTTCATCATTTTTGAACATGGGCTATAGCCCCTACCGTACGGCATACTATAGCACGCCGTTTTTCATCATTTTTGAGGATTTGAAAAAAATTCAAAATTTCAAAAAACATGGGTTATAGCCCATCGTTTTTTGAATTTTTGAAAAAAAAATTAACCTCGTTTTACATCATTTTTGAACATGGGCTATAGCCCCTACCGTACGGCATACTATAGCACGCCGTTTTTCATCATTTTTGAGGATTTGAAAAAAAATCAAATTTTCAAAAAACATGGGTTATAGCCCATCGTTTTTTGAAATTTTGAAAAAAAAATTAACCTCGTTTTACATCATTTTTGAACATGGGCTATAGCCCCTACCGTACGGCATACTATAGCACGCCGTTTTTCATCATTTTTGAGGATTTGAAAAAAATTCAAAATTTCAAAAAACATGGGTTATAGCCCATCGTTTTTTGAATTTTTGAATTTTTTTTAAACCTCGTTTTTCATCATTTCTTAACATGGGCTATAGCCCCTACCGTACGGCATACTATAGCATGCCGTTTTTCATCATTTTTGAGGATTTGAAAAAAATTCAAAATTTCAAAAAGCATGGGTTATAGCCCATCGTTTTTTGAAATTTTGATTTTTTTTAAACCTTGTTTTTCATCATTTTTGAACATGGGCTATAGCCCCTACCATACGGCATACTATAGCACGCCGTTTTTCATCATTTTTGAGGATTTGAAAAAAATTCAAAATTTCAAAAAACATGGGTTATAGCCCATCATTTTTTGAAAATTTGAATTTTTTTAAACCTCGTTTTACATCATTTTTGAACATGGGCTATAGCCCCTACCGTACGGCATACTATAGCACGCCGTTTTTCATCATTTTTGAGGATTTGAAAAAAATTCAAAATTTCAAAAAACATGGGTTATAGCCCATCGTTTTTTGAAATTTTGAATTTTTTTTTAATCCTCGTTTTTCATCATTTTTGAACATGGGCTATAGCCCCTACCGTACGGCATACTATAGCACGCCGTTTTTCATCATTTTTGAGAATTTACATTTTTTTCAAAATTTCAAAAAACATGGGTTATAGCCCATCGTTTTTTGAAATTTAGATTTTTTTTTTAATCCTCGTTTTTCATCATTTTTGAACATGGGCTATAGCCCCTACCGTACGGCATACTATAGCATGCCGTTTTTCATCATTTTTGAGGATTTGAAAAAAATTCAAAATTTCAAAAAGCATGGGTTATAACCCATCGTTTTTTGAAATTTTGATTTTTTTTTAAACCTCGTTTTTCATCTTTTTTGAACATGGGCTATAGCCCCTACCATACGGCATACTATAGCACGCCGTTTTTCATCATTTTTGAGGATTTGAAAAAAATTCAAATTTTCAAAAAACATGGGTTATAGCCCATCGTTTTTTGAAATTTTGAAAAAAAAATTAATCCTCGTTTTTCATCATTTTTGAACATGGGCTATAGGCCCTACCGTACAGCATACTATAGCACGCCGTTTTTCATCATTTTTGAGGATTTACATTTTTTTCAAAATTTCAAAAAACATGGGTTATAGCCCATCGTTTTTTGAAATTTAAAAAAAAAAAATAATCCTCGTTTTACATCATTTTTGAACATGGGCTATAGCCCCTACCGTACGGCATACTATAGCACGCCGTTTTTCATCATTTTTGAGGATTTGAAAAAAAATCAAAATTTCAAAAAACATGGGTTATAGCCCATCGTTTTTTGAAATTTTGAAAAAAAAATTAACCTCGTTTTACATCATTTTTGAACATGGGCTATAGCCCCTACCGTACGGCATACTATAGCACGCCGTTTTTCATCATTTTTGAGGATTTGAAAAAAATTCAAAATTTCAAAAAACATGGGTTATAGCCCATCGTTTTTTGAATTTTTGAATTTTTTTTAAACCTCGTTTTTCATCATTTCTTAACATGGGCTATAGCCCCTACCGTACGGCATACTATAGCATGCCGTTTTTCATCATTTTTGAGGATTTGAAAAAATTTCAAAATTTCAAAAAGCATGGGTTATAGCCCATCGTTTTTTGAAATTTTGATTTTTTTTTAAACCTTGTTTTTCATCATTTTTGAACATGGGCTATAGCCCCTACCATACGGCATACTATAGCACGCCGTTTTTCATCATTTTTGAGGATTTGAAAAAAATTCAAAATTTCAAAAAACATGGGTTATAGCCCATCATTTTTTGAAAATTTGAATTTTTTTAAACCTCGTTTTACATCATTTTTGAACATGGGCTATAGCCCCTACCGTACGGCATACTATAGCACGCCGTTTTTCATCATTTTTGAGGATTTGAAAAAAATTCAAAATTTCAAAAAACATGGGTTATAGCCCATCGTTTTTTGAAATTTTGAATTTTTTTTTAATCCTCGTTTTTCATCATTTTTGAACATGGGCTATAGCCCCTACCGTACGGCATACTATAGCACGCCGTTTTTCATCATTTTTGAGAATTTACATTTTTTTCAAAATTTCAAAAAACATGGGTTATAGCCCATCGTTTTTTGAAATTTAGATTTTTTTTTTAATCCTCGTTTTTCATCATTTTTGAACATGGGCTATAGCCCCTACCGTACGGCATACTATAGCATGCCGTTTTTCATCATTTTTGAGGATTTGAAAAAAATTCAAAATTTCAAAAAGCATGGGTTATAACCCATCGTTTTTTGAAATTTTGATTTTTTTTTAAACCTCGTTTTTCATCTTTTTTGAACATGGGCTATAGCCCCTACCATACGGCATACTATAGCACGCCGTTTTTCATCATTTTTGAGGATTTGAAAAAAATTCAAATTTTCAAAAAACATGGGTTATAGCCCATCGTTTTTTGAAATTTTGAAAAAAAAAATTATCCTCGTTTTTCATCATTTTTGAACATGGGCTATAGGCCCTACCGTACAGCATACTATAGCACGCCGTTTTTCATTATTTTTGAGGATTTACATTTTTTTCAAAATTTCAAAAAACATGGGTTATAGCCCATCGTTTTTTGAAATTAAAAAAAAAAAATTAATCCTCGTTTTTCATCATTTTTGAACATGGGCTATAGCCCCTACCGTACGGCATACTATAGCACGCCGTTTTTCATCATTTTTGAGGATTCGAAAAAAAGTTAAAAAATTCAAAAAACATGGGTTATAGCCCATCGTTTTTTGAAATTTTGAAAAAATTTTAAACCTCGTTTTACATCATTTTTGAACATGGGCTATAGCCCCTACCGTACGGCATACTATAGCACGCCGTTTTTCATCATTTTTGAGGATTTGAAAAAAATTCAAAATTTCAAAAAACATGGGTTATAGCCCATCGTTTTTTGAATTTTTGAATTTTTTTTAAACCTCGTTTTTCATCATTTCTTAACATGGGCTATAGCCCCTACCGTACGGCATACTATAGCATGCCGTTTTTCATCATTTTTGAGGATTTGAAAAAATTTCAAAATTTCAAAAAGCATGGGTTATAGCCCATCGTTTTTTGAAATTTTGATTTTTTTTTAAACCTTGTTTTTCATCATTTTTGAACATGGGCTATAGCCCCTACCATACGGCATACTATAGCACGCCGTTTTTCATCATTTTTGAGGATTTGAAAAAAATTCAAAATTTCAAAAAACATGGGTTATAGCCCATCATTTTTTGAAAATTTGAATTTTTTTAAACCTCGTTTTACATCATTTTTGAACATGGGCTATAGCCCCTACCGTACGGCATACTATAGCACGCCGTTTTTCATCATTTTTGAGGATTTGAAAAAAATTCAAAATTTCAAAAAACATGGGTTATAGCCCATCGTTTTTTGAAATTTTGAATTTTTTTTTAATCCTCGTTTTTCATCATTTTTGAACATGGGCTATAGCCCCTACCGTACGGCATACTATAGCACGCCGTTTTTCATCATTTTTGAGAATTTACATTTTTTTCAAAATTTCAAAAAACATGGGTTATAGCCCATCGTTTTTTGAAATTTAGATTTTTTTTTTAATCCTCGTTTTTCATCATTTTTGAACATGGGCTATAGCCCCTACCGTACGGCATACTATAGCATGCCGTTTTTCATCATTTTTGAGGATTTGAAAAAAATTCAAAAATTCAAAAAGCATGGGTTATAACCCATCGTTTTTTGAAATTTTGATTTTTTTTTAAACCTCGTTTTTCATCTTTTTTGAACATGGGCTATAGCCCCTACCATACGGCATACTATAGCACGCCGTTTTTCATCATTTTTGAGGATTTGAAAAAAATTCAAATTTTCAAAAAACATGGGTTATAGCCCATCGTTTTTTGAAATTTTGAAAAAAAAAATTATCCTCGTTTTTCATCATTTTTGAACATGGGCTATAGGCCCTACCGTACAGCATACTATAGCACGCCGTTTTTCATTATTTTTGAGGATTTACATTTTTTTCAAAATTTCAAAAAACATGGGTTATAGCCCATCGTTTTTTGAAATTAAAAAAAAAAAATTAATCCTCGTTTTTCATCATTTTTGAACATGGGCTATAGCCCCTACCGTACGGCATACTATAGCACGCCGTTTTTCATCATTTTTGAGGATTCGAAAAAAAGTTAAAAAATTCAAAAAACATGGGTTATAGCCCATCGTTTTTTGAAATTTTGAAAAAATTTTAAACCTCGTTTTACATCATTTTTGAACATGGGCTATAGCCCCTACCGTACGGCATACTATAGCACGCCGTTTTTCATCATTTTTGAGGATTTGAAAAAAATTCAAAATTTCAAAAAACATGGGTTATAGCCCATCATTTTTTGAAATTTTGATTTTTTTTTAAACCTTGTTTTACATAATTTTTTAACATGGGCTATAGCCCCTACCGTACGGCATACTATAGCACGCCGTTTTTCATCATTTTTGAGGATTTGAAAAAATTTCAAAATTTCAAAAAACATGGGTTATAGCCCATCATTTTTTGAAAATTTGAATTTTTTTAAACCTCGTTTTACATCATTTTTGAACATGGGCTATAGCCCCTACCGTACGGCATACTATAGCACGCCGTTTTTCATCATTTTTGAGGATTTGAAAAAAATTCAAAATTTCAAAAAACATGGGTTATAGCCCATCGTTTTTTGAAATTTTGAATTTTTTTTTAATCCTCGTTTTTCATCATTTTTGAACATGGGCTATAGCCCCTACCGTACGGCATACTATAGCACGCCGTTTTTCATCATTTTTGAGAATTTACATTTTTTTCAAAATTTCAAAAAACATGGGTTATAGCCCATCGTTTTTTGAAATTTAGATTTTTTTTTTAATCCTCGTTTTTCATCATTTTTGAACATGGGCTATAGCCCCTACCATACGGCATACTATAGCACGCCGTTTTTCATCATTTTTGAGGATTTGAAAAAAATTCAAATTTTCAAAAAACATGGGTTATAGCCCATCGTTTTTTGAAATTTTGAAAAAAAAATTAATCCTCGTTTTTCATCATTTTTGAACATGGGCTATAGGCCCTACCGTACAGCATACTATAGCACGCCGTTTTTCATCATTTTTGAGGATTTACATTTTTTTCAAAATTTCAAAAAACATGGGTTATAGCCCATCGTTTTTTGAAATTAAAAAAAAAAATTAATCCTCGTTTTTCATCATTTTTGAACATGGGCTATAGCCCCTACCGTACGGCATACTATAGCACGCCGTTTTTCATCATTTTTGAGGATTCGAAAAAAATTCAAAAATTCAAAAAACATGGGTTATAGCCCATCGTTTTTTGAAATTTTGAAAAAAATTTAAACCTCGTTTTACATCATTTTTGAACATGGGCTATAGCCCCTACCGTACGGCATACTATAGCACGCCGTTTTTCATCATTTTTGAGGATTTGAAAAAAATTCAAAATTTCAAAAAACATGGGTTATAGCCCATCATTTTTTGAAATTTTGAATTTTTTTTAAACCTTGTTTTACATAATTTTTGAACATGGGCTATAGCCCCTACCGTACGGCATACTATAGCACGCCGTTTTTCATCATTTTTGAGGATTTGAAAAAATTTCAAAATTTCAAAAAACATGGGTTATAGCCCATCGTTTTTTTTTATTTAAAAAAAAAAAAAATATCCTCGTTTTTCATCATTTTTGAACATGGGCTATAGCCCCTACCGTACGGCATACTATAGCACGCCGTTTTTCATCATTTTTGAGGATTTGAAAAAAATTCAAAATTTCAAAAAACATGGGTTATAGCCCATCGTTTTTTGAAATTTTGATTTTTTTTTAAACCTCGTTTTACATCATTTTTGAACATGGGCTATAGCCCCTACCGTACGGCATACTATAGCACGCCGTTTTTCATCATTTTTGAGGATTTGAAAAAAATTCAAAATTTCAAAAAACATGGGCTATAGCCCATCGTTTTTTGAAATTTTGAATTTTTTTTAAACCTCGTTTTACATCATTTTTTAACATGGGCTATATCCCCTACCGTACGGCATACTATAGCACGCCGTTTTTCATCATTTTTGAGGATTTGAAAAAAATTCAAAATTTCAAAAAACATGGGTTATAGCCCATCGTTTTTTTTAAATTTGAAAAATAATTAAACCTCGTTTTTCATCATTTTTTAACATGGGCTATAGCCCCTACCGTACGGCATACTATAGCATGCCGTTTTTCATCATTTTTGAGGATTTGAAAAAAATGCAAAATTTCAAAAAGCATGGGTTATAGCCCATCATTTTTTGAAAATTTGAATTTTTTTAAACCTCGTTTTACATCATTTTTGAACATGGGCTATAGCCCCTACCGTACGGCATACTATAGCACGCCGTTTTTCATCATTTTTGAGGATTTGAAAAAAATTCAAAATTTCAAAAAACATGGGTTATAGCCCATCGTTTTTTTTAAATTTGAAAAATAATTAAACCTCGTTTTTCATCATTTTTTAACATGGGCTATAGCCCCTACCGTACGGCATACTATAGCATGCCGTTTTTCATCATTTTTGAGGATTTGAAAAAAATTCAAAATTTCAAAAAGCATGGGTTATAGCCCATCGTTTTTTGAAATTTTGATTTTTTTTTAAACCTTGTTTTTCATCATTTTTGAACATGGGCTATAGCCCCTACCATACGGCATACTATAGCACGCCGTTTTTCATCATTTTTGAGGATTTGAAAAAAATGCAAAATTTCAAAAAACATGGGTTATAGCCCATCGTTTTTTGAAATTTTGATTTTTTTTTTAATCCTCGTTTTTCATCATTTTTGAACATGGGCTATAGACCCTACCGTACGGCATACTATAGCACGCCGTTTTTCATCATTTTTGAGGATTTACATTTTTTTCAAAATTTCAAAAAACATGGGTTATAGCCCATCGTTTTTTGAAATTTAGAATTTTTTTTTAATCCTCGTTTTTCATCATTTTTGAACATTGGCTATAGCCCCTACCGTACGGCATACTATAGCATGCCGTTTTTCATCATTTTTGAGGATTTGAAAAAAATTCAAAAATTCAAAAAGCATGGGTTATAACCCATCGTTTTTTGAAATTTAGATTTTTTTTTAAACCTTGTTTTTCATCATTTTTGAACATGGGCTATAGCCCCTACCATACGGCATACTATAGCACGCCGTTTTTCATCATTTTTGAGGATTTGAAAAAAATTCAAATTTTCAAAAAACATGGGTTATAGCCCATCGTTTTTTGAAATTTTGAAAAAAAAATTAATCCTCGTTTTTCATCATTTTTGAACATGGGCTATAGGCCCTACCGTACAGCATACTATAGCACGCCGTTTTTCATCATTTTTGAGGATTTGAAAACATTTCAAAATTTCAAAAAACATGGGTTATAGCCCATCGTTTTTTTTTATTTAAAAAAAAAAATTATCCTCGTTTTTCATCATTTTTTAACATGGGCTATAGCCCCTACCGTACGGCATACTATAGCACGCCGTTTTTCATCATTTTTGAGGATTTGAAAAAAATTCAAAATTTCAAAAAACATGGGTTATAGCCCATCGTTTTTTGAAATTTTGATTTTTTTTTAAACCTCGTTTTACATCATTTTTGAACATGGGCTATAGCCCCTACCGTACGGCATACTATAGCACGCCGTTTTTCATCATTTTTGAGGATTTGAAAAAATTTCAAAATTTCAAAAAACATGGGTTATAGCCCATCGTTTTTTGAAATTTAGAATTTTTTTTAAACCTCGTTTTACATCATTTTTGAACATGGGCTATATCCCCTACCGTACGGCATACTATAGCACGCCGTTTTTCATCATTTTTGAGGATTTGAAAAAAATTCAAAATTTCAAAAAACATGGGTTATAGCCCATCGTTTTTTTAAATTTTGAAAAATAATTAAACCTCGTTTTTCATCATTTTTTAACATGGGCTATAGCCCCTACCGTACGGCATACTATAGCACGCCGTTTTTCATCATTTTTGAGGATTTGAAAAAATTTCAAAATTTCAAAAAACATGGGTTATAGCCCATCGTTTTTTTTTATTAAAAAAAAAAAATAATCCTCGTTTTTCATCATTTTTAAACATGGGCTATAGCCCCTACCGTACGGCATACTATAGCACGCCGTTTTTCATCATTTTTGAGGATTTGAAAAAAATTAAAAAATTCAAAAAACATGGGTTATAGCCCATCGTTTTTTGAAATTTAAAAAAAAATTTAAACCTCGTTTTACATCATTTTTTAACATGGGCTATAGCCCCTACCGTACGGCATACTATAGCACGCCGTTTTCCATCATTTTTGAGGATTTGAAAAAAATTCAAAATTTCAAAAAACATGGGTTATAGCCCATCGTTTTTTGAAATTTTGAATTTTTTTTAAACCTTGTTTTACATAATTTTTGAACATGGGCTATAGCCCCTACCGTACGGCATACTATAGCACGCCGTTTTTCATCATTTTTGAGGATTTGAAAAAAATTCAAAATTTCAAAAAACATGGGTTATAGCCCATCGTTTTTTTTTTTTTTTTTTTTTTAATTATCCTCGTTTTTCATCATTTTTGAACATGGGCTATAGCCCCTACCGTACGGCATACTATAGCACGCCGTTTTTCATCATTTTTGAGGATTTGAAAAAAATTCAAAATTTCAAAAAACATGGGTTATAGCCCATCGTTTTTTGAAATTTTGATTTTTTTTTAAACCTCGTTTTACATCATTTTTGAACATGGGCTATAGCCCCTACCGTACGGCATACTATAGCACGCCGTTTTTCATCATTTTTGAGGATTTGAAAAAATTCAAAATTTCAAAAAACATGGGTTATAGCCCATCGTTTTTTGAAATTTTGAATTTTTTTTAAACCTCGTTTTACATCATTTTTGAACATGGGCTATATCCCCTACCGTACGGCATACTATAGCACGCCGTTTTTCATCATTTTTGAGGATTTGAAAAAAATTCAAAATTTCAAAAAACATGGGTTATAGCCCATCGTTTTTTTAAATTTTGAAAAATAATTAAACCTCGTTTTTCATCATTTTTTAACATGGGCTATAGCCCCTACCGTACGGCATACTATAGCACGCCGTTTTTCATCATTTTTGAGGATTTGAAAAAATTTCAAAATTTCAAAAAACATGGGTTATAGCCCATCTTTTTTTTAATTAAAAAAAAAAATTTAATCCTCGTTTTTCATCATTTTTGAACATGGGCTATAGCCCCTACCGTACGGCATACTATAGCACGCCGTTTTTCATCATTTTTGAGGATTTGAAAAAATTTAAAAAATTCAAAAAACATGGGTTATAGCCCATCGTTTTTTGAAATTTAGAAAAAATTTTAAACCTCGTTTTACAGCATTTTTGAACATGGGCTATAGCCCCTACCGTACGGCATACTATAGCACGCCGTTTTTCATCATTTTTGAGGATTTGAAAAAAATAAAAAAATAAAAAAAACATGGGTTATAGCCCATCGTTCTTTGAAATTTTGAAAAAAATTTAAACCTCGTTTTACATCATTTTTGAACATGGGCTATAGCCCCTACCGTACGGCATACTATAGCACGCCGTTTTTCATCATTTTTGAGGATTTGAAAAAATTTCAAAATTTAAAAAAACATGGGTTATAGCCCATCGTTTTTTTAAATTTTGAAAAAAAAGTTAAACCTCGTTTTTCATCATTTTTGAACATGGGCTATAGCCCCTACCATACGGCATACTATAGCACGCCGTTTTTCATCATTTTTGAGGATTAAAAAAAAAAAAAAAAATCAAAAAACATGGGTTATAGCCCATCGTTTTTTGAAAATTTGAAAAAGATTTAAACCTCGTTTTACATCATTTTTGAACATGGGCTATAGCCCCTACCGTACGGCATACTATAGCACGCCGTTTTTCATCATTTTTGAGGATTTGAAAAAATTTCAAAATTTCAAAAAACATGGGTTATAGCCCATCGTTTTTTTTAATTTTGAAAAAAAAAATAAACCTCGTTTTTCATCATTTTTTAACATGGGCTATAGCCCCTACCGTACGGCATACTATAGCACGCCGTTTTTCATCATTTTTGAGGATTTGAAAAAATTCAAAATTTCAAAAAACATGGGTTATAGCCCATCGTTTTTTGAAATTTTGATTTTTTTTTAAACCTCGTTTTACATCATTTTTGAACATGGGCTATATCCCCTACCGTACGGCATACTATAGCACGCCGTTTTTCATCATTTTTGAGGATTTGAAAAAAATTCAAAATTTCAAAAAACATGGGTTATAGCCCATCGTTTTTTTAAATTTTGAAAAATAATTAAACCTCGTTTTTCATCATTTTTTAACATGGGCTATAGCCCCTACCGTACGGCATACTATAGCACGCCGTTTTTCATCATTTTTGAGGATTTGAAAAAATTTCAAAATTTCAAAAAACATGGGTTATAGCCCATCGTTTTTTTTAATTAAAAAAAAAAATTTAATCCTCGTTTTTCATCATTTTTGAACATGGGCTATAGCCCCTACCGTACGGCATACTATAGCACGCCGTTTTTCATCATTTTTGAGGATTTGAAAAAATTTAAAAAATTCAAAAAACATGGGTTATAGCCCATCGTTTTTTGAAATTTAGAAAAAAAATTAAACCTCGTTTTACAGCATTTTTGAACATGGGCTATAGCCCCTACCGTACGGCATACTATAGCACGCCGTTTTTCATCATTTTTGAGGATTTGAAAAAAATAAAAAAATAAAAAAAACATGGGTTATAGCCCATCGTTTTTTGAAATTTTGAAAAAAATTTAAACCTCGTTTTACATCATTTTTGAACATGGGCTATAGCCCCTACCGTACGGCATACTATAGCACGCCGTTTTTCATCATTTTTGAGGATTTGAAAAAATTTCAAAATTTAAAAAAACATGGGTTATAGCCCATCGTTTTTTTAAATTTTGAAAAAAAAGTTAAACCTCGTTTTTCATCATTTTTGAACATGGGCTATAGCCCCTACCATACGGCATACTATAGCACGCCGTTTTTCATCATTTTTGAGGATTAAAAAAAAAAAAAAATATCAAAAAACATGGGTTATAGCCCATCGTTTTTTGAAAATTTGAAAAAGATTTAAACCTCGTTTTACATCATTTTTGAACATGGGCTATAGCCCCTACCGTACGGCATACTATAGCACGCCGTTTTTCATCATTTTTGAGGATTTGAAAAAATTTCAAAATTTCAAAAAACATGGGTTATAGCCCATCGTTTTTTTTAATTTTGAAAAAAAAAATAAACCTCGTTTTTCATCATTTTTTAACATGGGCTATAGCCCCTACCGTACGGCATACTATAGCACGCCGTTTTTCATCATTTTTGAGGATTTGAAAATTTTTCAAATTTTCAAAAAACATGGGTTATAGCCCATCGTTTTTTTTAATTTAAAAAAAAAATTTAATCCTCGTTTTTCATCATTTTTGAACATGGGCTATAGCCCCTACCGTACGGCATACTATAGCACGCGGTTTTTCATCATTTTTGAGGATTTGAAAAAAATTCAAAAATTCAAAAAACATGGGTTATAGCCCATCGTTTTTTGAAATTTTGAAATTTTTTTAAACCTCGTTTTACATCATTTTTGAACATGGGCTATAGCCCCTACCATACGGCATACTATAGCACGCCGTTTTTCATCATTTTTGAGGATTTAAAAAAAATTCAAAATTTCAAAAAACATGGGTTATAGCCCATCGTTTTTTGAAATTTTGAAAAAAAATTAAACCTCGTTTTTCATCATTTTTGAACATGGGCTATAGCCCCTACCATACGGCATACTATAGCACGCCGTTTTTCATCATTTTTGAGGATTTAAAAAAAAAATCTAAATTTCAAAAAACATGGGTTATAGCCCATCGTTTTTTTAAATTTTGAAAAAAAATTAAACCTCGTTTTTCATCATTTTTGAACATGGGCTATAGCCCCTACCATACGGCATACTATAGCACGCAGTTTTTCATCATTTTTGAGGATTTGAAAAAAATTCAAAATTTCAAAAAACATGGGTTATAGCCCATCGTTTTTTGAAATTTTGATTTTTTTTTAAACCTCGTTTTACATCATTTTTGAACATGGGCTATAGCCCCTACCGTACGGCATACTATAGCACGCCGTTTTTCATCATTTTTGAGGATTTGAAAAAAATTCAAAATTTCAAAAAACATGGGTTATAGCCCATCGTTTTTTGAAATTTAGAATTTTTTTTAAACCTCGTTTTACATCATTTTTGAACATGGGCTATATCCCCTACCGTACGGCATACTATAGCACGCCGTTTTTCATCATTTTTGAGGATTTGAAAAAAATTCAAAATTTCAAAAAACATGGGTTATAGCCCATCGTTTTTTTAAATTTTGAAAAATAATTAAACCTCGTTTTTCATCATTTTTTAACATGGGCTATAGCCCCTACCGTACGGCATACTATAGCACGCCGTTTTTCATCATTTTTGAGGATTTGAAAAAAATTCAAAATTTCAAAAAACATGGGTTATAGCCCATCGTTTTTTTTAATTAAAAAAAAAAAATAATCCTCGTTTTTCATCATTTTTAAACATGGGCTATAGCCCCTACCGTACGGCATACTATAGCACGCCGTTTTTCATCATTTTTGAGGATTTGAAAAAAATTAAAAAATTAAAAAAACATGGGTTATAGCCCATCGTTTTTTGAAATTAAAAAAAAAATTTAAACCTCGTTTTACATCATTTTTTAACATGGGCTATAGCCCCTACCGTACGGCATACTATAGCACGCCGTTTTCCATCATTTTTGAGGATTTGAAAAAAATTCAAAATTTCAAAAAACATGGGTTATAGCCCATCGTTTTTTGAAATTTTGAATTTTTTTTAAACCTTGTTTTACATAATTTTTGAACATGGGCTATAGCCCCTACCGTACGGCATACTATAGCACGCCGTTTTTCATCATTTTTGAGGATTTGAAAAAAATTCAAAATTTCAAAAAACATGGGTTATAGCCCATCGTTTTTTTTTTTTTTTTTTTTTTAATTATCCTCGTTTTTCATCATTTTTGAACATGGGCTATAGCCCCTACCGTACGGCATACTATAGCACGCCGTTTTTCATCATTTTTGAGGATTTGAAAAAAATTCAAAATTTCAAAAAACATGGGTTATAGCCCATCGTTTTTTGAAATTTTGATTTTTTTTTAAACCTCGTTTTACATCATTTTTGAACATGGGCTATAGCCCCTACCGTACGGCATACTATAGCACGCCGTTTTTCATCATTTTTGAGGATTTGAAAAAATTCAAAATTTCAAAAAACATGGGTTATAGCCCATCGTTTTTTGAAATTTTGAAATTTTTTTAAACCTCGTTTTACATCATTTTTGAACATGGGCTATATCCCCTACCGTACGGCATACTATAGCACGCCGTTTTTCATCATTTTTGAGGATTTGAAAAAAATTCAAAATTTCAAAAAACATGGGTTATAGCCCATCGTTTTTTTAAATTTTGAAAAATAATTAAACCTCGTTTTTCATCATTTTTTAACATGGGCTATAGCCCCTACCGTACGGCATACTATAGCACGCCGTTTTTCATCATTTCTGAGGATTTGAAAAAAATTCAAAATTTCAAAAAGCATGGGTTATAGCCCATCGTTTTTTGAAATTTTGAATTTTTTTTAAACCTCGTTTTACATCATTTTTGAACATGGGCTATAGCCCCTACCGTACGGCATACTATAGCACGCCGTTTTTCATCATTTTTGAGGATTTGAAAAAAATTCAAAATTTCAAAAAACATGGGTTATAGCCCATCGTTTTTTGAAATTTTGAAATTTTTTTAATCCTCGTTTTTCATCATTTTTGAACATGGGCTATAGCCCCTACCGTACGGCATACTATAGCACGCCGTTTTTCATCATTTTTGAGGATTTAAAAAAAAATCAAAATTTCAAAAAACATGGGTTATAGCCCATCGTTTTTTTTAATTTTGAAAAAAAGAATTAACCTTGTTTTTCATCTTTTTTGAACATGGGCTATAGCCCCTACCGTACGGCATACTATAGCACGCCGTTTTTCATCATTTTTGAGGATTTGAAAAAAAATCAAAATTTCAAAAAACATGGGTTATAGCCCATCGTTTTTTGAAATTTTGAAATTTTTTAAACCTCGTTTTACATCATTTTTGAACATGGGATATAGCCCCTACCGTACGGCATACTATAGCACGCCGTTTTTCATCATTTTTGAGGATTTGAAAAAAATTCTAAATTTAAAAAAACATGGGTTATAGCCCATCGTTTTTTGAAATTTTGAAAAAAAAATTAATCCTCGTTTTTCATCATTTTTGAACATGGGCTATAGCCCCTACCGTACGGCATACTATAGCACGCCGTTTTTCATCATTTTTGAGGATTTACATTTTTTTCAAAATTTCAAAAAACATGGGTTATAGCCCATCGTTTTTTTAAATTTTGATTTTTTTTTAAACCTCGTTTTTCATCATTTTTGAACATGGGCTATAGCCCCTACCATACGGCATACTATAGCACGCCGTTTTTCATCATTTTTGAGGATTTGAAAAAAATTCAAAATTTCAAAAAACATGGGTTATAGCCCATCGTTTTTTGAAATTTAGATTTTTTTTAAACCTCGTTTTACATAATTTTTGAACATGGGCTATAGCCCCTACCGTACGGCATACTATAGCACGCCGTTTTTCATCATTTTTGAGGATTTGAAAAAAATTCAAAATTTCAAAAAACATGGGTTATAGCCCATCGTTTTTTTTTTTTTTTTTTTTTTAATTATCCTCGTTTTTCATCATTTTTGAACATGGGCTATAGCCCCTACCGTACGGCATACTATAGCACGCCGTTTTTCATCATTTTTGAGGATTTGAAAAAAATTCAAAATTTCAAAAAACATGGGTTATAGCCCATCGTTTTTTGAAATTTTGATTTTTTTTTAAACCTCGTTTTACATCATTTTTGAACATGGGCTATAGCCCCTACCGTACGGCATACTATAGCACGCCGTTTTTCATCATTTTTGAGGATTTGAAAAAATTCAAAATTTCAAAAAACATGGGTTATAGCCCATCGTTTTTTGAAATTTTGAATTTTTTTTAAACCTCGTTTTACATCATTTTTGAACATGGGCTATATCCCCTACCGTACGGCATACTATAGCACGCCGTTTTTCATCATTTTTGAGGATTTGAAAAAAATTCAAAATTTCAAAAAACATGGGTTATAGCCCATCGTTTTTTTAAATTTTGAAAAATAATTAAACCTCGTTTTTCATCATTTTTTAACATGGGCTATAGCCCCTACCGTACGGCATACTATAGCACGCCGTTTTTCATCATTTTTGAGGATTTGAAAAAATTTAAAAAATTCAAAAAACATGGGTTATAGCCCATCGTTTTTTGAAATTTAGAAATTTTTTTAAACCTCGTTTTACAGCATTTTTGAACATGGGCTATAGCCCCTACCGTACGGCATACTATAGCACGCCGTTTTTCATCATTTTTGAGGATTTGAAAAAAATTAAAAAATAAAAAAAACATGGGTTATAGCCCATCGTTTTTTGAAATTTTGAAAAAAATTTAAACCTCGTTTTACATCATTTTTGAACATGGGCTATAGCCCCTACCGTACGGCATACTATAGCACGCCGTTTTTCATCATTTTTGAGGATTTGAAAAAATTTCAAAATTTCAAAAAACATGGGTTATAGCCCATCGTTTTTTTAAATTTTGAAAAAAAAGTTAAACCTCGTTTTTCATCATTTTTGAACATGGGCTATAGCCCCTACCATACGGCATACTATAGCACGCCGTTTTTCATCATTTTTGAGGATAAAAAAAAAAAAAAAAAAATCAAAAAACATGGGTTATAGCCCATCGTTTTTTGAAAATTTGAAAAAGATTTAAACCTCGTTTTACATCATTTTTGAACATGGGCTATAGCCCCTACCGTACGGCATACTATAGCACGCCGTTTTTCATCATTTTTGAGGATTTGAAAAAATTTCAAAATTTCAAAAAACATGGGTTATAGCCCATCGTTTTTTTTAATTTTGAAAAAAAAAATAAACCTCGTTTTTCATCATTTTTTAACATGGGCTATAGCCCCTACCGTACGGCATACTATAGCACGCCGTTTTTCATCATTTTTGAGGATTTGAAAATTTTTCAAAATTTCAAAAAACATGGGTTATAGCCCATCGTTTTTTTTAATTAAAAAAAAAAAATTAATCCTCGTTTTTCATCATTTTTGAACATGGGCTATAGCCCCTACCGTACGGCATACTATAGCACGCGGTTTTTCATCATTTTTGAGGATTTGAAAAAAAATCAAAAATTCAAAAAACATGGGTTATAGCCCATCGTTTTTTGAAAATTTGAATTTTTTTTAAACCTCGTTTTACATCATTTTTGAACATGGGCTATAGCCCCTACCATACGGCATACTATAGCACGCCGTTTTTCATCATTTTTGAGGATTTAAAAAAAATTCAAAATTTCAAAAAACATGGGTTATAGCCCATCGTTTTTTGAAATTTTGAAAAAAAATTAAACCTCGTTTTTCATCATTTTTGAACATGGGCTATAGCCCCTACCATACGGCATACTATAGCACGCCGTTTTTCATCATTTTTGAGGATTTAAAAAAAAAATCTAAATTTCAAAAAACATGGGTTATAGCCCATCGTTTTTTTAAATTTTGAAAAAAAATTAAACCTCGTTTTTCATCATTTTTGAACATGGGCTATAGCCCCTACCATACGGCATACTATAGCACGCAGTTTTTCATCATTTTTGAGGATTTGAAAAAAATTCAAAATTTCAAAAAACATGGGTTATAGCCCATCGTTTTTTTTAATTTTGAAAAAAAATTAAACCTCGTTTTTCATCATTTTTTAACATGGGCTATAGCCCCTACCGTACGGCATACTATAGCACGCCGTTTTTCATCATTTTTGAGGATTTGAAAAATTTTCAAAATTTCAAAAAACATGGGTTATAGCCCATCGTTTTGTTTAATTTAAAAAAAAAATTATCCTCGTTTTTCATCATTTTTGAACATGGGCTATAGCCCCTACCGTATGGCATACTATAGCACGCCGTTTTTCATCATTTTTGAGGATTTGAAAAAATTTCAAAATTTCAAAAAGCATGGGTTATAGCCCATCGTTATTTGAAATTTTGAATTTTTTTTAAACCTTGTTTTTCATCATTTTGAACATGGGCTATAGACCCTACCATACGGCATACTATAGCACGCCGTTTTTCATCATTTTTGAGGATTTTAAAAAATTTCAAAATTTCAAAAAACATGGGTTATAGCCCATCGTTTTTTGAAATTTTGAAAAAAAAATTAACCTCGTTTTACATCATTTTTGAACATGGGCTATAGCCCCTACCGTACGGCATACTATAGCACGCCGTTTTTCATCATTTTTGAGGATTTGAAAAAAATTCAAAATTTCAAAAAACATGGGTTATAGCCCATCGTTTTTTGAAATTTTGAATTTTTTTTAATCCTCGTTTTTCATCATTTTTGAACATGGGCTATAGACCCTACCATACGGCATACTATAGCACGCCGTTTTTCATCATTTTTGAGGATTTGAAAAAAATTCAAAATTTCAAAAAGCATGGGTTATAGCCCATCGTTTTTTGAAATTTTGAAAAAAAAATTAACCTCGTTTTTCATCATTTTTGAACATGGGTTATAGCCCCTACCATACGGCATACTATAGCACGCCGTTTTTCATCATTTTTGAGGATTTGAAAAAAATTCAAAATTTCAAAAAACATGGGTTATAGCCCATCGTTTTTTGAAATTTTGAAAAAAAAATTAACCTCGTTTTACATCATTTTTGAACATGGGCTATAGCCCCTACCGTACGGCATACTATAGCACGCCGTTTTTCATCATTTTTGAGGATTTGAAAAAAAATCAAAATTTCAAAAAACATGGGTTATAGCCCATCGTTTTTTGAAATGTTGAATTTTTTTTAAACCTCGTTTTTCATCATTTCTTAACATGGGCTATAGCCCCTACCGTACGGCATACTATAGCATGCCGTTTTTCATCATTTTTGAGGATTTGAAAAAATTACAAAATTTCAAAAAGCATGGGTTATAGCCCATCGTTTTTTGAAATTTTGATTTTTTTTTTAAACCTTGTTTTTCATCATTTTTGAACATGGGCTATAGCCCCTACCATACGGCATACTATAGCACGCCGTTTTTCATCATTTTTGAGGATTTGAAAAAAATTCAAAATTTCAAAAAACATGGGTTATAGCCCATCATTTTTAGAAAATTTGAATTTTTTTAAACCTCGTTTTACATCATTTTTGAACATGGGCTATAGCCCCTACCGTACGGCATACTATAGCACGCCGTTTTTCATCATTTTTGAGGATTTGAAAAAAATTCAAAATTTCAAAAAACATGGGTTATAGCCCATCGTTTTTTGAAATTTTGAATTTTTTTTGAACCCTCGTTTTTCATCATTTTTGAACATGGGCTATAGCCCCTACCGTACGGCATACTATAGCACGCCGTTTTTCATCATTTTTGAGGATTTACATTTTTTTCAAAATTTCAAAAAACATGGGTTATAGCCCATCGTTTTTTGAAATTTAGAAAAAAAAATTAATCCTCGTTTTTCATCATTTTTGAACATGGGCTATAGCCCCTACCATACGGCATACTATAGCACGTAGTTTTTCATCATTTTTGAGGATTTGAAAAAAATTCAAAAATTCAAAAACATGGGTTATAGCCCATCGTTTTTTGAAATTTTGATTTTTTTTAAACCTCGTTTTACATAATTTTTAACATGGGCTATAGCCCCTACCGTACGGCATACTATAGCACGCCGTTTTTCATCATTTTTGAGGATTTGAAAAAAATTCAAATTTTCAAAAAACATGGGTTATAGCCCATCGTTTTTTGAAAATTTGATTTTTTTTAAACCTCGTTTTTCATCATTTTTGAACATGGGCTATAGCCCCTACCATACGGCATACTATAGCACGCCGTTTTTCATCATTTTTGAGGATTTGAAAAAAATTCAAAATTTCAAAAAACATGGGTTATAGCCCATCGTTTTTTGAAAATTTGAAAAAAAAATTAACCTCGTTTTACATCATTTTTGAACATGGGCTATAGCCCCTACCGTACGGCATACTATAGCACGCCGTTTTTCATCATTTTTGAGGATTTGAAAAAATTTCAAAATTTCAAAAAACATGGGTTATAGCCCATCGTTTTTTTTAATTTTTAATTTTTTTTAATCCTCGTTTTTCATCATTTTTGAACATGGGCTATAGCCCCTACCGTAGGGCATACTATAGCACGCCGTTTTTCATCATTTTTGAGGATTTGAAAAAATTTAAAAATTTCAAAAAGCATGGGTTATAGCCCATCGTTTTTTGAAATTTTGAAAAAAAGAATTAACCTCGTTTTTCATCTTTTTTGAACATGGGCTATAGCCCCTACCGTACGGCATACTATAGCACGCCGTTTTTCATCATTTTTGAGGATTTGAAAAAAATTCAAAATTTCAAAAAACATGGGTTATAGCCCATCGTTTTTTGAAATTTTGAATTTTTTTTTTTTTAACATCATTTTTGAGGATTTGAAAAAAATTCAAAATTTCAAAAAACATGGGTTATAGCCCATCGTTTTTTGAAATTTTGAATTTTTTTTTAATCCTCGTTTTTCATCATTTTTGAACATGGGCTATAGCCCCTACCGTACGGCATACTATAGCACGCCGTTTTTCATCATTTTTGAGGATTTACATTTTTTTCAAAATTTCAAAAAACATGGGTTATAGCCCATCGTTTTTTGAAATTTAGAAAAAAAAATTAATCCTCGTTTTTCATCATTTTTGAACATGGGCTAAAGCCCCTACCGTACGGCATACTATAGCACGCCGTTTTTCATCATTTTTGAGGATTTGAAAAAAATTCAAAATTTCAAAAAGCATGGGTTATAACCCATCGTTTTTTGAAATTTTGATTTTTTTTTAAACCTCGTTTTTCATCATTTTTGAACATGGGCTATAGCCCCTACCATACGGCATACTATAGCACGCCGTTTTTCATCATTTTTGAGGATTTGAAAAAAATTCAAATTTTCAAAAAACATGGGTTATAGCCCATCGTTTTTTGAAAATTTGATTTTTTTTAAACCTCGTTTTTCATCATTTTTGAACATGGGCTATAGCCCCTACCATACGGCATACTATAGCACGCCGTTTTTCATCATTTTTGAGGATTTGAAAAAAATTCAAAATTTCAAAAAACATGGGTTATAGCCCATCGTTTTTTGAAAATTTGAAAAAAAAATTAACCTCGTTTTACATCATTTTTGAACATGGGCTATAGCCCCTACCGTACGGCATACTATAGCACGCCGTTTTTCATCATTTTTGAGGATTTGAAAAAATTTCAAAATTTCAAAAAACATGGGTTATAGCCCATCGTTTTTTTTAATTTTGAATTTTTTTTAATCCTCGTTTTTCATCATTTTTGAACATGGGCTATAGCCCCTACCGTAGGGCATACTATAGCACGCCGTTTTTCATCATTTTTGAGGATTTGAAAAAATTTAAAAAATTCAAAAAGCATGGGTTATAGCCCATCGTTTTTTGAAATTTTGAAAAAAAGAATTAACCTCGTTTTTCATCTTTTTTGAACATGGGCTATAGCCCCTACCGTACGGCATACTATAGCACGCCGTTTTTCATCATTTTTGAGGATTTGAAAAAAATTCAAAATTTCAAAAAACATGGGTTATAGCCCATCGTTTTTTGAAATTTTGAATTTTTTTTTTTTTAACTCATCATTTTTGAGGATTTGAAAAAAATTCAAAATTTCAAAAAACATGGGTTATAGCCCATCGTTTTTTGAAATTTTGAATTTTTTTTGAATCCTCGTTTTTCATCATTTTTGAACATGGGCTATAGCCCCTACCGTACGGCATACTATAGCACGCCGTTTTTCATCATTTTTGAGGATTTACATTTTTTTCAAAATTTCAAAAAACATGGGTTATAGCCCATCGTTTTTTGAAATTTAGAAAAAAATAATAATCCTCGTTTTTCATCATTTTTGAACATGGGCTAAAGCCCCTACCGTACGGCATACTATAGCACGCCGTTTTTCATCATTTTTGAGGATTTGAAAAAAATTCAAAATTTCAAAAAGCATGGGTTATAACCCATCGTTTTTTGAAATTTTGATTTTTTTTTAAACCTCGTTTTTCATCATTTTTGAACATGGGCTATAGCCCCTACCATACGGCATACTATAGCACGCCGTTTTTCATCATTTTTGAGGATTTGAAAAAAATTCAAAAATTAAAAAACATGGGTTATAGCCCATCGTTTTTTGAAATTTTGATTTTTTTTAAACCTCGTTTTACATAATTTTTTAACATGGGCTATAGCCCCTACCGTACGGCATACTATAGCACGCAGTTTTTCATCATTTTTGAGGATTTGAAAAAAATTCAAATTTTCAAAAAACATGGGTTATAGCCCATCGTTTTTTGAAAATTTGATTTTTTTTTAAACCTCGTTTTTCATCATTTTTGAACATGGGCTATAGCCCCTACCATACGGCATACTATAGCACGCCGTTTTTCATCATTTTTGAGGATTTGAAAAAAATTCAAAATTTCAAAAAACATGGGTTATAGCCCATCGTGTTTTGAAATTTTGGAAAAAAAATTAACCTCGTTTTACATCATTTTTGAACATGGGCTATAGCCCCTACCGTACGGCATACTATAGCACGCCGTTTTTCATCATTTTTGAGGATTTAAAAAAAAATCAAAATTTCAAAAAACATGGGTTATAGCCCATCGTTTTTTTAAATTTTGAAAAAAAGAATTAACCTTGTTTTTCATCTTTTTTGAACATGGGCTATAGCCCCTACCGTACGGCATACTATAGCACGCCGTTTTTCATCATTTTTGAGGATTTGAAAAAAAATCAAAATTTCAAAAAACATGGGTTATAGCCCATCGTTTTTTGAAATTTTGAAATTTTTTAAACCTCGTTTTACATCATTTTTGAACATGGGATATAGCCCCTACCGTACGGCATACTATAGCACGCCGTTTTTCATCATTTTTGAGGATTTGAAAAAAATTCTAAATTTAAAAAAACATGGGTTATAGCCCATCGTTTTTTGAAATTTTGAAAAAAAAATTAATCCTCGTTTTTCATCATTTTTGAACATGGGCTATAGCCCCTACCGTACGGCATACTATAGCACGCCGTTTTTCATCATTTTTGAGGATTTACATTTTTTTCAAAATTTCAAAAAACATGGGTTATAGCCCATCGTTTTTTGAAATTTTGATTTTTTTTTAAACCTCGTTTTTCATCATTTCTGAACATGGGCTATAGCCCCTACCATACGGCATACTATAGCACGCCGTTTTTCATCATTTTTGAGGATTTGAAAAAAATTCAAAATTTCAAAAAACATGGGTTATAGCCCATCGTTTTTTGAAATTTAGATTTTTTTTAAACCTCGTTTTACATAATTTTTGAACATGGGCTATAGCCCCTACCGTACGGCATACTATAGCACGCCGTTTTTCATCATTTTTGAGGATTTGAAAAAAATTCAAAATTTCAAAAAACATGGGTTATAGCCCATCGTTTTTTGAAAATTTGAATTTTTTTTTTTTTAACTCATCATTTTTGAGGATTTGAAAAAAATTCAAAATTTCAAAAAACATGGGTTATAGCCCATCGTTTTTTGAAATTTTGAAATTTTTTTGAATCCTCGTTTTTCATCATTTTTGAACATGGGCTATAGCCCCTACCGTACGGCATACTATAGCACGCCGTTTTTCATCATTTTTGAGGATTTACATTTTTTTCAAAATTTCAAAAAACATGGGTTATAGCCCATCGTTTTTTGAAATTTAGAAAAAAAAAATAATCCTCGTTTTTCATCATTTTTGAACATGGGCTAAAGCCCCTACCGTACGGCATACTATAGCACGCCGTTTTTCATCATTTTTGAGGATTTGAAAAAAATTCAAAATTTCAAAAAGCATGGGTTATAACCCATCGTTTTTTGAAATTTTGATTTTTTTTTAAACCTCGTTTTTCATCATTTTTGAACATGGGCTATAGCCCCTACCATACGGCATACTATAGCACGCCGTTTTTCATCATTTTTGAGGATTTGAAAAAAATTCAAAAATTAAAAAACATGGGTTATAGCCCATCGTTTTTTGAAATTTTGATTTTTTTTAAACCTCGTTTTACATAATTTTTTAACATGGGCTATAGCCCCTACCGTACGGCATACTATAGCACGCAGTTTTTCATCATTTTTGAGGATTTGAAAAAAATTCAAATTTTCAAAAAACATGGGTTATAGCCCATCGTTTTTTGAAAATTTGATTTTTTTTTAAACCTCGTTTTTCATCATTTTTGAACATGGGCTATAGCCCCTACCATACGGCATACTATAGCACGCCGTTTTTCATCATTTTTGAGGATTTGAAAAAAATTCAAAATTTCAAAAAACATGGGTTATAGCCCATCGTGTTTTGAAATTTTGGAAAAAAAATTAACCTCGTTTTACATCATTTTTGAACATGGGCTATAGCCCCTACCGTACGGCATACTATAGCACGCCGTTTTTCATCATTTTTGAGGATTTAAAAAAAAATCAAAATTTCAAAAAACATGGGTTATAGCCCATCGTTTTTTTAAATTTTGAAAAAAAGAATTAACCTTGTTTTTCATCTTTTTTGAACATGGGCTATAGCCCCTACCGTACGGCATACTATAGCACGCCGTTTTTCATCATTTTTGAGGATTTGAAAAAAAATCAAAATTTCAAAAAACATGGGTTATAGCCCATCGTTTTTTGAAATTTTGAAATTTTTTAAACCTCGTTTTACATCATTTTTGAACATGGGATATAGCCCCTACCGTACGGCATACTATAGCACGCCGTTTTTCATCATTTTTGAGGATTTGAAAAAAATTCTAAATTTAAAAAAACATGGGTTATAGCCCATCGTTTTTTGAAATTTTGAAAAAAAAATTAATCCTCGTTTTTCATCATTTTTGAACATGGGCTATAGCCCCTACCGTACGGCATACTATAGCACGCCGTTTTTCATCATTTTTGAGGATTTACATTTTTTTCAAAATTTCAAAAAACATGGGTTATAGCCCATCGTTTTTTGAAATTTTGATTTTTTTTTAAACCTCGTTTTTCATCATTTCTGAACATGGGCTATAGCCCCTACCATACGGCATACTATAGCACGCCGTTTTTCATCATTTTTGAGGATTTGAAAAAAATTCAAAATTTCAAAAAACATGGGTTATAGCCCATCGTTTTTTGAAATTTAGATTTTTTTTAAACCTCGTTTTACATAATTTTTGAACATGGGCTATAGCCCCTACCGTACGGCATACTATAGCACGCCGTTTTTCATCATTTTTGAGGATTTGAAAAAAATTCAAAATTTCAAAAAACATGGGTTATAGCCCATCGTTTTTTGAAAATTTGAATTTTTTTTGAATCCTCGTTTTTCATCATTTTTGAACATGGGCTATAGCCCCTACCGTACGGCATACTATAGCACGCCGTTTTTCATCATTTTTGAGGATTTACATTTTTTTCAAAATTTCAAAAAACATGGGTTATAGCCCATCGTTTTTTGAAATTTAGAAAAAAAAAATAATCCTCGTTTTTCATCATTTTTGAACATGGGCTAAAGCCCCTACCGTACGGCATACTATAGCACGCCGTTTTTCATCATTTTTGAGGATTTGAAAAAAATTCAAAATTTCAAAAAGCATGGGTTATAACCCATCGTTTTTTGAAATTTTGATTTTTTTTTAAACCTCGTTTTTCATCATTTTTGAACATGGGCTATAGCCCCTACCATACGGCATACTATAGCACGCCGTTTTTCATCATTTTTGAGGATTTGAAAAAAATAAAAAAATTAAAAAACATGGGTTATAGCCCATCGTTTTTTGAAATTTTGATTTTTTTTAAACCTCGTTTTACATAATTTTTTAACATGGGCTATAGCCCCTACCGTACGGCATACTATAGCACGCAGTTTTTCATCATTTTTGAGGATTTGAAAAAAATTCAAATTTTCAAAAAACATGGGTTATAGCCCATCGTTTTTTGAAAATTTGATTTTTTTTTAAACCTCGTTTTTCATCATTTTTGAACATGGGCTATAGCCCCTACCATACGGCATACTATAGCACGCCGTTTTTCATCATTTTTGAGGATTTGAAAAAAATTCAAAATTTCAAAAAACATGGGTTATAGCCCATCGTGTTTTGAAATTTTGGAAAAAAAATTAACCTCGTTTTACATCATTTTTGAACATGGGCTATAGCCCCTACCGTACGGCATACTATAGCACGCCGTTTTTCATCATTTTTGAGGATTTAAAAAAAAATCAAAATTTCAAAAAACATGGGTTATAGCCCATCGTTTTTTTAAATTTTGAAAAAAAGAATTAACCTTGTTTTTCATCTTTTTTGAACATGGGCTATAGCCCCTACCGTACGGCATACTATAGCACGCCGTTTTTCATCATTTTTGAGGATTTGAAAAAAAATCAAAATTTCAAAAAACATGGGTTATAGCCCATCGTTTTTTGAAATTTTGAAATTTTTTAAACCTCGTTTTACATCATTTTTGAACATGGGATATAGCCCCTACCGTACGGCATACTATAGCACGCCGTTTTTCATCATTTTTGAGGATTTGAAAAAAATTCTAAATTTAAAAAAACATGGGTTATAGCCCATCGTTTTTTGAAATTTTGAAAAAAAATTTAATCCTCGTTTTTCATCATTTTTGAACATGGGCTATAGCCCCTACCGTACGGCATACTATAGCACGCCGTTTTTCATCATTTTTGAGGATTTACATTTTTTTCAAAATTTCAAAAAACATGGGTTATAGCCCATCGTTTTTTGAAATTTTGATTTTTTTTTAAACCTCGTTTTTCATCATTTTTGAACATGGGCTATAGCCCCTACCATACGGCATACTATAGCACGCCGTTTTTCATCATTTTTGAGGATTTGAAAAAAATTCAAAATTTCAAAAAACATGGGTTATAGCCCATCGTTTTTTGAAATTTAGATTTTTTTTAAACCTCGTTTTACATAATTTTTGAACATGGGCTATAGCCCCTACCGTACGGCATACTATAGCACGCCGTTTTTCATCATTTTTGAGGATTTGAAAAAAATTCAAAATTTCAAAAAACATGGGTTATAGCCCATCGTTTTTTGAAAATTTGATTTTTTTTTAAACCTCGTTTTTCATCATTTTTGAACATGGGCTATAGCCCCTACCATACGGCATACTATAGCACGCCGTTTTTCATCATTTTTGAGGATTTGAAAAAAAATTAGTTAAAAAAAAAACATGGGTAATCATTTTTTTAATAAAAATAATAATAATTAACCTCGTTTTTCATCATTTTTGAACATGGGCTATAGCCCCTACCGTACGGCTTACTATAGCACGCCGTTTTTCATCATTTTTGAGGATTTGAAAAAAAATCAAAATAAAAAAAAACATGGGTTATATATAGCCCATCGTTTTTTGAAATTTAGATTTTTTTTTTAACCTCGTTTTTCATCATTTTTGAACATGGGCTATAGCCCCTACCATACGGCATACTATAGCACGCCGTTTTTCATCATTTTTGAGGATTTAAAAAAAAAATCAAAATTTCAAAAAACATGGGTTATAGCCCATCGTTTTTTGAAATTTTGATTTTTTTTTAATCCTCGTTTTTCATCATTTTTGAACATGGGCTATAGCCCCTACCGTACGGCATACTATAGCACGCCGTTTTTCATCATTTTTGAGGATTTGAAAAAAATTCAAAATTTCAAAAAACATGGGTTATAGACCATCGTTTTTTGAAATTTTGATTTTTTTTTAATCCTCGTTTTTCATCATTTTTTAACATGGGCTATAGCCCCTACCGTACGGCATACTATAGCACGCCGTTTTTCATAATTTTTGAGGATTTGAAAAAATTTCAAAATTTCAAAAAACATGGGTTATAGCCCATCGTTTTTTGAAATTTTGAAAAAAAATTAAACCTCATTTTACATCATTTTTGAACATGGGCTATAGCCCCTACCGTACGGCATACTATAGCACGCCGTTTTTCATCATTTTTGAGGATTTGAAAAAAATTAAAAATTTCAAAAAACATGGGTTATAGCCCATCATTTTTTTAAATTTTGAATTTTTTTTAAACCTCGTTTTTCATAATTTTTTAACATGGGCTATAGCCCCTACCGTACGGCATACTATAGCACGCCGTTTTTCATCATTTTTGAGGATTTGAAAAAAATTCAAAATTTCAAAAAGCATGGGTTATAGCCCATCGTTTTTTGAAAATTTGAATTTTTTTTAAACCTCGTTTTTCATCATTTTTTAACATGGGCTATAGCCCCTACCGTACGGCATACTATAGCACGCCGTTTTTCATCATTTTTGAGGATTTGAAAAAAATTCAAAATTTCAAAAAACATGGGTTATAGCCCATCGTTTTTTGAAATTTTGAAATTTTTTTAATCCTCGTTTTTCATCATTTTTGAACATGGGCTATAGCCCCTACCGTACGGCATACTATAGCACGCCGTTTTTCATCATTTTTGAGGATAAAAAAAAAAAATCAAAATTTCAAAAAACATGGGTTATAGCCCATCGTTTTTTTAAATTTTGAAAAAAAGAATTAACCTTGTTTTTCATCTTTTTTGAACATGGGCTATAGCCCCTACCGTACGGCATACTATAGCACGCCGTTTTTCATCATTTTTGAGGATTTGAAAAAAAATCAAAATTTCAAAAAACATGGGTTATAGCCCATCGTTTTTTGAAATTTTGAAATTTTTTAAACCTCGTTTTACATCATTTTTGAACATGGGATATAGCCCCTACCGTACGGCATACTATAGCACGCCGTTTTTCATCATTTTTGAGGATTTGAAAAAAATTCTAAATTTAAAAAAACATGGGTTATAGCCCATCGTTTTTTGAAATTTTGAAAAAAAAATTAATCCTCGTTTTTCATCATTTTTGAACATGGGCTATAGCCCCTACCGTACGGCATACTATAGCACGCCGTTTTTCATCATTTTTGAGGATTTACATTTTTTTCAAAATTTCAAAAAACATGGGTTATAGCCCATCGTTTTTTGAAATTTTGATTTTTTTTTAAACCTCGTTTTTCATCATTTTTGAACATGGGCTATAGCCCCTACCATACGGCATACTATAGCACGCCGTTTTTCATCATTTTTGAGGATTTGAAAAAAATTCAAAATTTCAAAAAACATGGGTTATAGCCCATCGTTTTTTGAAATTTAGATTTTTTTTAAACCTCGTTTTACATAATTTTTGAACATGGGCTATAGCCCCTACCGTACGGCATACTATAGCACGCCGTTTTTCATCATTTTTGAGGATTTGAAAAAAATTCAAAATTTCAAAAAACATGGGTTATAGCCCATCGTTTTTTGAAAATTTGATTTTTTTTTAAACCTCGTTTTTCATCATTTTTGAACATGGGCTATAGCCCCTACCATACGGCATACTATAGCACGCCGTTTTTCATCATTTTTGAGGATTTGAAAAAAAATTAATTAAAAAAAAAACATGGGTAATCATTTTTTTAATAAAAAAAATAATAATTAACCTCGTTTTTCATCATTTTTGAACATGGGCTATAGCCCCTACCGTACGGCTTACTATAGCACGCCGTTTTTCATCATTTTTGAGGATTTGAAAAAAAATCAAAATAAAAAAAAACATGGGTTATAGCCCATCGTTTTTTGAAATTTAGATTTTTTTTTTAACCTCGTTTTTCATCATTTTTGAACATGGGCTATAGCCCCTACCATACGGCATACTATAGCACGCCGTTTTTCATCATTTTTGAGGATTTAAAAAAAAAATCAAAATTTCAAAAAACATGGGTTATATAGCCCATCGTTTTTTGAAATTTTGAAAAAAAGAATTAACCTCGTTTTTCATCTTTTTTGAACATGGGCTATAGCCCCTACCATACGGCATACTATAGCACGCCGTTTTTCATCATTTTTGAGGATTTGAAAAAAAAATCAAAATTTCAAAAAACATGGGTTATAGCCCATCGTTTTTTGAAATTTTGATTTTTTTTTAATCCTCGTTTTTCATCATTTTTGAACATGGGCTATAGCCCCTACCGTACGGCATACTATAGCACGCCGTTTTTCATCATTTTTGAGGATTTGAAAAAAATTCAAAATTTCAAAAAACATGGGTTATAGACCATCGTTTTTTGAAATTTTGATTTTTTTTTAATCCTCGTTTTTCATCATTTTTTAACATGTGCTATAGCCCCTACCGTACGGCATACTATAGCACGCCGTTTTTCATAATTTTTGAGGATTTGAAAAAAATTCAAAATTTCAAAAAACATGGGTTATAGCCCATCGTTTTTTTAATTTTAATTTTTTTTTTAATCCTCGTTTTTCATCATTTTTGAACATGGGCTATAGCCCCTACCGTACGGCATACTATAGCACGCCGTTTTTCATCATTTTTGAGGATTTACATTTTTTTCAAAATTTCAAAAAACATGGGTTATAGCCCATCGTTTTTTGAAATTTAGAAAAAAAAAATAATCCTCGTTTTTCATCATTTTTGAACATGGGCTATAGCCCCTACCGTACGGCATACTATAGCACGCCGTTTTTCATCATTTTTGAGGATTTGAAAAAATTTCAAAATTTCAAAAAGCATGGGTTATAACCCATCGTTTTTTGAAATTTTGATTTTTTTTTAAACCTCGTTTTTCATAATTTTTGAACATGGGCTATAGCCCCTACCATACGGCATACTATAGCACGCCGTTTTTCATCATTTTTGAGGATTTGAAAAAAATTCAAAATTTCAAAAGACATGGGTTATAGCCCATCGTTTTTTGAAATTTTGATTTTTTTTTAAACCTCGTTTTACATCATTTTTGAACATGGGCTATTTTCATCATTTTTGAGGATTTGAAAAAAATTCAAAATTTCAAAAAACATGGGTTATAGCCCATCGTTTTTTGAAATTTTGAAAAAAAGGTAATCCTCGTTTTACATCATTTTTGAACATGGGCTATAGCCCCTACCGTACGGCATACTATAGCACGCCGTTTTTCATCATTTTTGAGGATTTGAAAAAAATTCAAATTTTCAAAAAACATGGGTTTTTGAAATTTTGAAATAAATTTAAACCTCGTTTTTCATCATTTTTGAACATGGGCTATAGCCCCTACCGTACGGCATACTATAGCACGCCGTTTTTCATCATTTTTGAGGATTTGAAAAAAAATCAAAATTTATAAATATAAATATATTTTTTTTAAATTTAATATGAAAAGGCAACACAATGAGCAGAAAATTAAAATAAATGATACAACAAATTGAGCAGAGCACTGCAGGGACTTGAACCCCGTTCTGGTAAACCAGGAGTACCACACCAGTGCCTTAGTTTGTTTTGTTGTAATTTTACAGGTCCATTATTTTACACTTTTTCCTCAAATCCTGCAATATCATGAAAAATGGCATGTGGTCTGACACCATGGGCCAGGCGCGTCACGTTCCTATAACGGCGGTGGGTGCCAAAAAAATAATAATAAAAAAAAGCCCAAACTGGTACACCCGATAGGCTACTATTTAATATTTCCCTTATTTTTGATACATTTTCTTATCACGTCTATGGTATGAAAACAATGCTAAGGAGTTGCTTCAATGAAATATAATTGCTTTAAGCTGAAAACGATATGTTTAATGATGTTTTTTAGCGTTGTTACATTTATCATGCATGCCAATTAATCCGACATGCGCAGCAATTGTAACACTGGAACAGCGTCCACGCTCGGTTTAATAACTCCCGACCTGTTTTATAAAAAAAATAACTTGAAGTGGTTTATGGTAGCTGACATGTGTAGGTCCGTTGCCTGAAAATATTACATGTGTAGATAAACGGATCTCTGAGTAAAAAAATGAAACGTGCAAAGTGTTACATCGTTGGCGGCTCTCCCCTACTTTATTTACAATTTGCTAATGAACACAGTGTTTCAGTTCACAACGAACACATTAAATTGTTTCAGTATTTTGTTTCAACATTTCAGCATGATCAATGATAAACAGCTAGCAGTCGCTTTCTGGCGGTCGCTTATTGACGTACCATTTAATGTACGTGATCCAGGTAAATGTCTCTTTCCAGTAGGGTTGATATTTTCGGGCATATTTTGCGGCTTTTGCTCGGCGGCTGGCTATTAGCTGCTCTTAAAAGAGCCGTTGTGTTGGCGCTGAAGATAGTGCTGTCAGCCTCGGCAGCTACTTGTAGAGTCGGTGTTCATCATCGTAGATTCGTAGTCAAATGGAAATGCATCCTGTACTGTAATGTATGTATGCGACATACTCTCTACCTGGCAGCAGAACAAAAGCCACCTTATTAGCATTTGAATGCCCATGGGCGGCGACCCAACACCTCTCTGGCCCACGCCCGACGCTGCACAAGCTGGTATGTGACTACGACATTTTCATTCAGGACAGTCACTATACAGTGGGTGCATATTCTGCTATTAAAACAGAATGCCAGTGGGTGCAGCTGCGCTTCTGCACCCCCGGAGTTGACGCGGCTGCCATGGGCTATCTATAGTATGTCGTTTTTTCATGATTTTCATCTATTTTCAAAACCTCCAAAATCATTAGCTTGTGAGCTTGTAGATCTGATTTGTTTTGCTAACCCTCAGAATAGTGATTCTAGGGTTGATGTCGTTAATGTAATAAATAAATGAAAATGGATGGATGGATGGATTTATTACATTAACGATATGAACGAATTAATGAATACTAGATGAAAAAAAGATTTGGAACTCCTCTGTAGTAACGCTGAGGAAACCCCACACTAGGGGTCAGAGAACCATGTGATCTGAACCATCACTGGCTCCTGGTTAAATACAGAACCATCTGATCAGAACCATCACTGGCTCCTGGTTAAATACAGAACCATGTAATCAGAACCATCACTGGCTCCTGGTTAAATACAGTTCTAAATCCTCCTCCTCACCTACAAAGCTCTCAACGGCCAGGCATCACAATATCTCAATGAACGCATCGATCCCTACAATCCTGAACAGAACACGAGTGCGTTCACAGAATGCAACAATGCTTACTGTCGCAGAAATATCAAAAGTTACAACAGGAGGCAGGGCGTTTAAGTCCCAGGCACCTCCGCTGTGGAACCTTCTCCCGGCTTTGGTCCGTGGGGCTGACACGCTCTGCACATTTAGGACCATTAAAAACCTCTCTACGACAAAGCCTATAGCTAGTCATCAGTACTCGGTCACCCGACAAAGGAAAAAGTGAGTAAGGGGACCCCTCCACCCAACCCCTCACCTTTGTTGTTTTTGTCTCCCAGTGGTGCTTGTGTTTAACACTGTAGAGTCCCCAGTAAGGCTGTAATTAACCCATATACTGCCACCTGCTGGACACACAGCCAACCTCAGACTGCCGAGGCCATTTCAATGCTGCACATGCTGGACCCACATCCTGTTTTGGCCGTCCATCTTTAATGCTACATAAACAGTGTTTGCTAGCAAGCTAAAATGAAGCCATCCTTGCTCTAGAAAGCCCCAATGTTTCCATCTAAACCAACGGATAAATCAGCAAAGACCTCCGAACATTGCGCATTTTATCCAAACCACCTCCGTATATAGATCGAGTTATTCAGCTTTTTAGTCAGCCTGTATAATGGGAGGTGGACGGCAGCGCGTCCGAGACCATGGACTATAGCCTTTCGCTTTTCCGTGAATACAAAACCTTTTTGAAAGACGCAGTCCCATCAGTGTCCGAGTTGCCAGTGACTGTAGGGTTGTGACCCCACACTACAGCACTTTATAGTATAGCATAGTTTATATGTATAGTTTCATTATATAAATATTCCACCGTTACGTTCTTAGCTTACGCATGTTTCATGACAACTACTTTGTGATGCATTGCCATGCTTTGATATTGCTTAATGTAAGCATGCTCTGGATTAAGAGATTCTGCTAAATGCCTAAATTGTATCATTCACCAGCATACTACTAGTAAATAAAATAGATCTACAAAAGGTAATTTTTGGGGCATCCAATGATTGATATAATCCTCATAATGACCACATGCATGTTCTAAAAGTGTGAACAACAGATTCTTCATAGGTTAAGTTATGACCCCACCTCACCCCTGCCCACTTTGGCAGGCTGGAATGGCTTAGGGTCGACGACAGAGTACAGCATCTTGCAATGGGTCTGGTCCACAAGATTCGATACACCACCAAGATACCCATGTACCTGTCTAAATACTTCACTAAGATACCCATGTACCTGTCTAAATACTTCACTAAGATACCCATGTACCTGTCTAAATACTTCACTAAGATACCCATGTACCTGTCTAAATACTTCACTAAGATACCCATGTACCTGTCTAAATACTTCCTTAATGTAAACGAAGTCCAACAAACCATGTACAACCCAGATTCGGCACAAACAAGGGACTAAATTATTTTCGCTCCTATGCCACCAAAATGTGGAACGCCCTACCAACAGTCATTAAGTCATACTGTTTCACAACCTGGTCACAGACAAATCAGACAACTTTAAAACCCATAGAATCACTGTACAAGCAGACATTAACTTGACCAAAAGCCCATCTGTTACCACCATTGCCACATAGTTAAAAAGTACATTTTGTACAAAGTTATTTAATTTTAACAGCTTCAAACACTTTGCAGATGCTGGTCTCATTTTTAAGATCCTAAATGGACTTGCACCTCCACCACTGAACCAGTTCATAGATCGAAGGGACAGTGGTGACAGAACAACAAGGAGACTACCAGAGGGGACTGTGAAGTGCCAACCAGACGTAGTGTGTTTGGTAAAACAGTCTTCCGTTAGAGCCTCCCATCACTGGAACAGTCTCCCCACAGAAGAAAGAGACTTCCAACTATCTGACCTTCAAATTAAACCTGAAAAGGTGGCTAAAAACAATTCAAATCTGTAATCATGAGTAACCATCAGCACTAATTAGTATTCGGTGTAATTTCTCACTTCGCAGTTGTTCTGTCCCCTGTACCATGTTGATCTGTATTGTATGGTGTATGGTCATGGACTCATGGTGTTGGGTGCCTGCACATAATGCACACATGGCATCAACGCATGGTGTTGTGTGCAGGCGACCTACACTCTGTCTCTTTTATCACTCACTTTAAGAGCCTGCGCTGCAGGGACTACAGATGAAATTTAGCTTTGGCTAACTCTGGCCCATTTACATTGATGTGAAAACTGACATGTTGATTAATGTGCATTGTCCCTGTCAAATAAATAAAATAAGACATGTGAATCCCTTGACTCCTTCAAAACCGCTCTCAAAGGGCACCTACAATCGAAAGAGTTTGTAAATGCCAAAACACAATGATTAGAGCGCAGCAGGGAATCGAACCCCATTCCAGTAAACCAGAAGCGCCATGCCTGTGCCTTTTTGTGTGTTTTTTTTAATTCATTACCATGAGACTGTTGTTGAAAATTGGAAGACTCACTCCACAAATACCTTAAGGAAAACTCCTAGACGTCAACTAAGAAAATATATTAATGTTATTTGTTCATGCTCATAAAGTGCTGCAAAGTGCTAAAAGTGAAAAGTGCAGCAGAAAACGTTTGAGTCATTGGCCCATCGTCAGTGCCTCGTCTACTGACCGGCGTGAATGATGAAGTTTTAACTGCAAATAGAAGCATAAATCACATCAATACACATCACATACCGGGCCTGTGTTCATATGGTATGTGTAAAGACGCAATGAAGCTTCACTCGCACATTATAAAAAGACAGACATCACATCAATCCACATCACATACCTAACCCTAACCTAACCCTGCGTGCATTATGTGATGTGGGGATGACGTGACGAAGCTTTACACAAATTAGATCTGATGATATAGCATTGACAATAGTCTTATGACCTAGATGTTTGCTGCTGCTCTGTTGACTTTGAGCACTTGGAGCGCTTTATGAACATAAACAATAAAATTAATAGATTTTCTTGGTCTCTGCCCAAGTAGTCGTCATTAGGTTTTCGTGGCACGAGTATTTTCCAGCCAGTTGTCCCATGTTTCCTACATATCAATTTTAAAATAACATTCACAGAAATAAGTGAATGAGAAAGAGAGAAAGAATTCATGCCATTTGTGGACGATTGACATGAATTATACAAGGTGCAAATTATGCAATGGCAGCAGCATTCTTATTTGCTTAATGTTCTTTGTGCCCCTGTATTTGTATACAGGGGCACAGGTATACAATACAGCAACACTATGAACATTAGTACACAAGATACAACACTATGAACATTAGTACACAACACACAACACTATGGATGACATCAGAACACAACAGCAATAAACAAATTTCATATGGCGTGAATGATGCGCCGACATCATTTCCCGTTCTGTACCTCACCTAAATAAAATGAGGCAGACCGACGTGAATGGCGAGCTATCCGCAATTGCTGTGAAATAATCACCAAAATAAAACCACATAAATGCACATCACATACCGGCCTGTGTTCATATGTGATGTGAACCGATGGGATGACGAAATGTAAAACGATAGTTCCAATCAATTAAGAAACTGTACGCGAGACGCGACCCGAATCACATACACTAGTGAAGAACTAGTGATAGAAAGGAAAGAAAGAAATTACTTATAAAATGCGAATAAAATAACTCAGACAAAAACAAATAACTTTATTAAAGCAAAGAATAGTGAAGAGAAAAGATGAAGGTCAGGTAGAAACCTTGTACGACCAAAATAGTTACTTTTCTGGACAAAAAAAAAAAGGACCTGTGATCCAATGATATTTATTATTAATTAATATTAAACAAAATATTCAATAAGCGATTATCTTTACATCGTGAGCTTGTAGATTGGCCATTTTTGCTACTTTAGTGTTTGACACTGTAGCATGACCAAGTAAGGAAATTAATTTATAAAGGGTTGAACTATGGAGATACAAGGTTTCTGCCCGACAGCCAAAGATAATAAACTACGATCACTTACCTTCAATATCAGCACTAAACAAAACACACACTAACCAAGGAACAAAATGACACATCGGCCATCATTTTGTTCCTGTTAGTTTGCACAGATCTACAGCATAGAAGGCTGTAAACAGTAGGGGTGTAACGATGCATTGTAACAGCGATGCGAATCACGATACAGTAACTATTTAAAATATTGTTTTTTTTTAAATCAATACCACACAAAAATGTAGTATTGATACAATAGATTAATTTCATAGCAAAACGATTTGATACCGATCATTTCCATTGCAAAACAATATATAGTCAATGTTTTCATTTAGATATGCTTAGATTCTTGAAATTAAAGTTTTCGATGCAGTTACTATATCGTTACACCCCTAGTGAACAGTGTTGAGCAGGCTACATGCTACCATAATGATACCGACATAAATCACACAAAGTCCACTAGTGAAGAACTAGGGCAATAGATAGGCAAGAAGAAAGACATTACTTATAAAAAATAAATAAAGCAAAATGCGATTAAAAACTCAGACAACTGAAATAGATAACTTTATTATAAGCAAAGAAAAGATGAAAGTGAAGTGTATGTATAATGTGTGTATAATGCCTAGGGTCCTAGGCATTATACACACAAATGGTGTGAAACGATACATGGAGCGCATAACATACGATATGGTAGCATGTAGCCCACTTACACAAGAAGCAGCAGGAATCAAAAGGTTAAATACTAACCTTCACTGTTAACAGCAAGCAGCAGCAGCAGAGGAAGACATCGGTATTCGGGTACAAACTGTCAGCTTCAAGTTCTGAAATGACAGGGGAAAAAATAAACAAATTTAGTTGTCGGCCTACAGGATGACATTTTGGAAGTCATAACAGTCACTGACAGGGCTGTGTCACCATTATTTAATTTACTGTATTAATAACAGTCACTGACAGGGCTGTGTCACCATTATTTAATTTACTGTATTAATAACAGTCACTGACAGGGCTGTGTCACCATTATTTTACTGTATTAAAAGTGTCAAATTGTGATTAACGAAGGGCCACTACACCCCTTTGGCAAACAGAGCTTATTTTAATGTTTAGGACACTAGACACTTTCCTGGGGTTTGTATATGTGCATTAAGTTTCTTTGTCATGCCATGTTCATGACCAAAAACATGCCATGAAAATGTGGTCTCACTTCCTTCCTGGACGACAAATTCACACCTCCATGCAGCCTCCACAAGGAGGGAAAGTGCACTAAAGCATTGTAGGAATTCAGCAATCCAGTCAAACACACTGGCCATAGTTCAAATTGTGCTATGGTTATCTACTAAAAATACTATTCACTGCTGGAAGAAATTGCAGTCAATGTCCCTTTAAAAAAAAGGGACAATTCTCATTTAATTGTGACACCAAATGGACCTGTAACTTTGTTCCAATTGTACACAGAGTTACAGATCAGTGGTTAAATTTGTATACTCTGAATAGCCTTTAAAGGCAAGGTATTCTCAAACATTAAAAACATAGATGGAAATAGCAGATCTAACCCGCTCGAGTTTTTAGCTTGTACATCGGCTAATTTGACTATATTCAGACCTCGGCCATCTTTCCAGCAAGGTGCCAAGTAGGTGCAACTTCCCATAGACAGCCCAGTCATCCAAACAGAAAAAGTCCTATCCAATTGCATTAAACAATGTCAAACTCAGCAGCTTTGCAGCTGTACAAAAAGCTTGAATGATCCTCCATCTGCAAAGTGTTTGTTTCATACAAATCCACCGTAGACATGTTATGAGCTACTTCCATGTGATTATTTTCTAAGTATCAGAAGTTTGGAAGCACTCGTTATCAGTAAAGCAACCTCCTGCTGCCTCCTGCATGATGTGCACAGTCAAAACAGGTGGTACGCCTGGGACGTTGAGTGATATTCAACAAGCGCTTCCAAACTCTAACACTTTAAAAATTACATTCAATCACATTTCTTGACAGCAAGTAGCTCATAACATGTCTATGGTGGATTTTTATGAAACAAACACTTTGCAGAGAGAAAGGATAATTCAAGCTTTCCGTACAGCTGCAATGCTGGCGAGTTTGATGTTGTTTAATACGATCAGAGGACTTTTCTGGATGTTCTGTCTATGGGAAGTTGCACCTAGGTAGCACCTTGCTGGGAAGATGGCCGCGGTCTGAACAAGGTCAATTGAGACACTTCACCCCTTTTGCAACCAGCTCTTATTTTGATGCTGTTGGGGAGACAAGAAGCACTTTCCTGGGGTTTATGTCTTTAGATATTTTAGTATAGCCAAGTGTCACACACACACTATGGGAATTGTAGTCTGGGAAGGAAGAGAGCCCAGTGTCCATGACATCATGGGCACATTACCCACATAAAACCCCCAGGAAACATCATTCAAATCTGGTTGCAAAAGGGGTGAAGTGTCCCTTTAATTTATTTTTGGGAAATCATATAAACATACTATAATTCAGTCAATGTCTGAATGTGTCTGTCAGAAACACCGCCGTATCTCCTCACCAATCGCTCCCACTTGTCACACAGGCATTGACCATAATAATATGGAGGTCTTAACGAAGCCCTTTTCAATTTAACAGTGTATATAATTAGTCATATCTGACTCATGCAAAAAAAATGTATGAAGCCTAAAAGCCATGCATGTATTCATATGTTCAACGTCAAACACAATCATGTTGTAATGGTGACACAGCCCTAGTTTCTACTATAGCCACATGTAATCCAGGTACGTACCGTGGGGGGCCTTCCGTCGCTCGGTTGAAGATAGCCGGTATTAATAGAGCCGCGTAGGTTGTATGGCACAATACGTCCCGAGCACCGTACGCCTCGTAATCTCAGGGAGCGTTCGTTGACACCGTTATACGTTTCAGCTCAGCCGAGTAGACACTCTATTACCAATACCAGCCATCTCCTGATGACCCCATCCAAGTTCACCACATGACACCACGGTCACATGGTTAACCTGCAAGACACATACATAAAAACATTACTCTTTATCCAGAATTCATAGAATATTAAAGCAATATTTCACTTAAAAATAATCATTTTATCATCTACTCAGGCTTATGTGAACACTGCAGACTTTATTCAGTATTTTCATATACAAACCATTGTAACTTCAAACTCCATTTTAACCATGATAGACTCACCGAAAATACCCAACTTTTTTTCTGATGACTGATGGTGCCCTTCAAATACGTGAGGGGGGTGTGCCTTTCATTTAGGCTACCGTTCTCATTTATGTCTGATGCTTTAGTCTGTTTCGACCTCCTCCTGGAGGAGGTTATTTTCCAAAATGATTTAAAAAAAGAAATAACAGTAAATTGACCACTGACCCTCACGTATTGGAAGGACACAATCAGTCACCAGAAACGGGAAAAGGAAGTTGGGTGTTTGATGAATCTATCATGGTTAAAATGGCGTTAGAAGTTACAATGCGTTTGTATAGGAAAGGGGTGGGGCAGCTAAAATAAATATCAAATATCTAAATACTGAATAGAGCAATTAAAAAACTGTCTGGGGTGTTCACATAAGCCTGAGTAGATGATAAAGTTGGTTTTATGTGAAATATCCCTTTAAAGCGCAAATAACATGCATTTTAAAACCGCTTTTAATATCATATTGTCTGTCCCTCAAACTTATTTCTAATGGTTTGAGCCTCAATCACTACTCTGATATAACCAGTCCTTGTCAATTATTTCTGGACTTTGAAAGCAGTTTTAGCTGCAGTACCACAATGTCCTGAGGTGGTGGGGTACTGATATGCAGATTATTTAATATTTGAGTCATTATAATACTGATGCTAGATAAACCCAGGCTTGTTTCCATTGCATGCGAGCTTGGAAAATCAACAATGGTGGACATTGTAAACAAAATGGAAATGCAAATTTGGAACTGAAGACTGAAGAAGAGGAATTATATAAGTAGGGTGACATTGATGACATCACGATGAGGCCAAAATTAGTTGAGCTGTTCCTGAGAGCAATTTCCATTGGTTATTTGTGGGGATAGAAAACACATATGGGAGCCCCATATATGGGGGAGGGGGGGTACTAGGTACTAGGTATCTACAAAGTAAATAGTTGTTAAGTTTTCAAATAGTAGAGTATATTTTCTACACTATACTTCAGAAAATGTAATGATTTACTTTCCATCATTGTTGTTTGTTTGTGTTAGTTTCCTTCTCTAAGGCTTCGTACACAGACAGAACAACTGTTCTGTGTTCTGCCTGTGTTTGATGGCCGCCTCAATGCTTTTCCAATGGAAGTCACATGGTTTGACCAAACATTTGTTTGATGGCTGTGTTCTGTCCCCCTCCCCTCCATCAAACACAAATGTTGGTCAAACCATGTGACTTGCATTGGAAATGCATTGGGGCGGCCATTAAACAGACAAGACAAATGTTTGTTTAGGTGTGATCGAGGCCTAAGGCCTCATTCACACAAAGAACATGTTCTGTGCTCTGCCTGTGTTTAATGGCCGCCTCAATGCTTTTCCAATGGAAGTCAAACGGTTTAACCAAACATTTGTGTTTGATGGAGGGGAGGGGGACAGAACACAGCCATCAAACACAAGTTTGGTCAAACCATGTGCCTACCATTGGAAAAGCATTGAGGCGGCCAGCAAACACAGGCAGGGCACAGAACATGTTCTTTATGTGTGAATTAGGCAGAAAAGGACAACCAGTCCTGACATTGTTGTCCATTTAGTGTCACAATAAACAGTCCAATAAATTCACTAATGTTTAAACAATCAACAGTCCAATAAATCCACTAATGTTTAAACTCAAACAAACGCTTCTTACCTTGGAACAAACAGCCTGGCTCCCAAACAGCATGCTGTGAAACAGCCTGGCTCCCAAACCAAACAGCATGCTGGTAAACAACATGGCCGCTCCTATTTAAATCCAAAGCCCCGCCCACTGAATCCGGTCACCTGTTCAACTAGTCCGTCCGTCATTGGTCCGTTGCGCAGAGTGATAAGTGATTGGATCATCCACTGCAGCTGTGTGCACCACACACACGCACACGCACACACTCACTCACTTGCGCACGCACGCGCGCACGCACGCACGCACGCACACGCACACACACACACACACACACACACACACACACACACACACACACACACACACACACACACACACACACACACACACACACACACACACACACACACACTAAACACACACACACACACACTAAACACTAAACACTTATATTAATAAACACAGTGTCTGTAACAGCCATATAGGTTTGTTTATTCCGCCATCTTGGATCTCATCCATCAACTCAACTCCCGTCCCAAAGTCTCGCGGGACTATATGATCTGCACAGTGTGGAGTGTAACAGGTGGTCTGTTGTTGCTACAGCGCCATCGTGTGGTGGTTTATATACATGCAGTGTGTTACATCTCCCTTCTTAAAAGGACCCCTGGCTAATGAGAAATGTACAAATGTACAAAAGAAATGTACAAAATGTACAAAAATGTACAAAAAAAATGTACAAATGTAACTGGCCGCCAACCCGCATCTCAAAAATATTTAGTTCCAGTCGACCTCCAGAAGCAACAATATGAGAATGTACAAAATGTACAAAAATGAACAAAAATGTACAAAAATGTACAATATTTTTACAAATGCACAAATTTTTTACAAAATGTACAAAAATGTACAAACTCAAAAATGTACAAAACAATGTACAAATGTACAAAAATGTACAAAAATGTACAAAAATGTACAAATGTACAATTTTGTTTTACAAATGTAACTGACCGCCAACCCGCATCTCAAAAATATTTAGTTCCAGTCGACCTCCAGAAGCAACGATATGAGAATGTACAAAATGTACAAAATGTACAAAAATGTACAAAAATGTACAATATGTTTTTACAAATGCACAAAAGATTTTACAAAATGTACAAAAATGTACAAACTAAAAAATTTACAAATGTACAATAAATGTACAAAATGTACAAAAATTTACAAACATTTAAATTTTTTACAAATGTACAAAAAATTTACAAAAATGTACAAAAATGTACAATTTCTTTTACAAATGTAACTGGCCGCCAACCCGCATCTCAAAAATATTTAGTTCCAGTCGACCTCCAAAAGCAACAATATGAGAATGTACAAAATGTACAAAAATTTACAAAATGGTCCTAAATGATGAAAAACAAAGATAATATTTTTTTTAGAAAAAACGATGGGCTATAACCCATCGTTTTTTTCATTTTTTTCAAATCCTCAAAAATGATGAAAAACGGCGTGCTATAGTATGCCGTACGATATGGGCTAGAGCCCATATCGACTGTGGCTCAAGAGGTAGAGCAAGAGCAGGTCGTCCAATGATCCATGGGTCGGCGGTTCGAATCCCGGCTCCTCCTGTCTACATGTCGAAGTGTCCTTGGGCAAGACACTGAACCCCAAATTGCTCCCGATGTGCTGGTTGGTACCTTGCATGGCTTCTGCCGCAATCGGTGTATGAATGTGTGTGTGAATGGGTGAATGTAATGCACAATCTATGTAAAGCGCTTTGGATAAAGGCGCTATATAAATGCAGCATTTGCATTTACCATGGTAAAAAAAAAAAAAAAACGAGGATAAAAAAATATATAAAAAAAACGATGGGCTATAACCCATCGTTTTTTTCATTTTTTTCAAGTCCTCAAAAATGATGAAAAACGGCGTGCTATAGTATGCCGTACGATAAGGGCTATAGCCCATACTCAAAAATGATGAAAAACGAGGATTAAAAAAAAAAAAATTAAATTAAAAAACGATGGGCTATAACCCATGTTGTTTTAATTTTTGAAATTTTTTCAAATCCTCAAAAATGATGAAAAACTGCGTGCTATAGTTTGCCGTACGATATGGGCTATAGCCCATACTCAAAAATGATGAAAAACGAGGATAAAGAAAAAAGAAAAAAATAGTTTTAGAAATATAGTTCTTTCAAATTTACAATGGGGCTCAATGGCAGACATTGGCACGTCAAAAATTACTTTCACCTAGAAACTCCATTCACACTTTTTATTATTCAGCTTACTATGGAGACACATGCTGGAACGTTTTACTTTGAAATGTTTTGTAGTTTCTGAGTTATTCAACTATGGCAATAGCACAAACTTTGGCATGCTACTAGTCCTACATACTTAAACCTACCAACCCCATTCTAGCCTACTTAGGTTCAACTTACGGTGGACATGTTTGCCTGAAAAGGAATCTTTGAAAGGTGTCATAGTTTTAGAAATATAGTGCTTTCAAATTTGAGACTTTTAACATAGGGCTCAATGGCAGACATTGGCACGTCAAAAATTACTTTCACCTAGAAACTCCATTCACACTTTTTATTATTCAGCTTACTATGGAGACACATGCTGGAACGTTTTACTTTGAAATGTTTTGTAGTTTCTGAGTTATTTAACTTAAATGCCCGATGCATTCTCTATGGCAATAGCACAAACTTTGGCATGCTACTAGTCCTACATACTTATACCTAGCAACCCCATTCTAGCCTAATTAGGTTCATCTTACGGTGGACATGTTTGCCTGAAAAGGAATCTTTGAAATGTTTCATAGTTTTAGAAATATAGTTCTTTCAAATTTGTGGAATTTACAATGGGGCTCAATGGCAGACATTGGCACGTCAAAAAAGCACTTTCACCTAGAAACTCCATTCACACTTTTTATTATTCAGTTTCCTGTGGAGACATAGAGAAATGTTTTGTAGTTCCTGAGTTATTTTCATCTGTTTTCAAATCCTCAAAAATGATGAAAAATGGCATGCTATAAGTATGCTGTCCGAGGTCATGGACTATGGGCTGAACTTAAACCCACAACCTGTGGCACACATAGACAGTAGCTTATCAGAGAGATAAGAAAGCCACCATGCCCTCTGAGCATTTCCTCAGCTTTGCATCTCTTTCCAGTGTTCTTCTGGATGTTATTCTCCAAAATATGCCCCAGAGTGAAAGTAGGAAGAACTCAGCTGGATGTGAACTCACAACCTCTGGCTCACATGGACATCATCTTAACAAGGGTGCCACTGAGCTCTTTGCAATTTTAAGTTTTAAGCTGTTTTTCTTGGTGTCACTTTTCAAATGGGGCCTTGGGATCATGTATAGACAAATCCACAGAGGGTTGCCTGGGTGCGGCCATTACTGAGGTGTACCATTAAAGGGACACTTCACCCTTTTTGCAAAAAAATATATGTTAATGACGTTTAGAAGCTTTAGAACACTTTCCTGGGGGTCTTTATGTATGTAATATGTGGTTTTAGATATTTTAGATTGTAGCAGTGGGCCTGTTGTCTCTGATGTCATGGACAATGGGCTCAATTCCTTCCTGGACTACATGTTGTCTCGGTAAGACAGCTCTCCCCTATCCGCAAGGAGGAGCAGTGCACCAAATAATTATGGGAATTGTAGTCCAGGAAGGTAGTGAGACCAGTGTCCATGACATCAGAGACAACAGGCTCACTGCTACAATCTAAAATAACTAAAACCACATATTACACACATAAATACCCCCAGGAAAGTGATCTAAAGCTGCTAAACGTCATTAACATATATCTTTTTGCAAAAAGGGTGAAGTGTCCCTTTAAGCACAGCAGCACTGATTAGCCACACCTGGCCTACGGAGCACCTGCTCCATGGATTACACCTCAGTAATGGCCGCGCCCAGGGCACCCCTCTGTGGATTTGTCTATAGAGAATTTTAATGGTGTTTACTGTGCACCAAATGTGTCTTCTGTGCATTTAAGTGTTATCATGGATGGTAATCAGATACAGTAATACAGAGGAGAAACCATGACAGAACAGACAGCCTGTAGCTCAATGTGTTAAGTGGCTGTCCACATGATCCTGATGTTGTGGGTTCAAATCCCACTATGTTCTTTACTTTGAAGAAAGAAGAAGATAAAAGTGTGCAGAGGTAGTGCAGTTGGTAAAGAAAAGGACCTTGAAGTAAAAAAAAAACACTTTCACCTATAAACTCCATTCACACATTTTATAATTCAGCTTACTGTGGGCACACATGGTGAAACGTTTTACTTTGAAATGTTTTGTAGAGTTATTTAACTTAAACACACAATGTATTCTCAATGGCAATAGCACAAACTTTGGCATGCTACTATAGTACTTACACCTAGAAACCCCATTCAAACCTATTTAGGTTCATCTTACGGTGGCCTGTATGCCGTCCGACAGTCCAAGGCTGAGCTTGAACCCATGACCTGTGGCTCACATAGACAGCAGCTTATCACAGAGAGCCACAATGCTCTCTAAGAATCTCCTCAGCTTTCCATTGTTCTTCTGGGTGTTATTCTCTGAAATGTGGTCCACAGTGAAGAGTAGAAGGAACTCAGCTAGACTTGAACCCACAACCTGTGGCTCACATAGACAGCAGCTTAACACAGAGTGCCACCATGAGAATCTCCTTGGCTTTCCATCTCTTTCCAGTGATGTCATTCTCCAAAACATGCTGCAGAGTGAAAGGAGGAACTCAGCTGGATTTGAACTCAAAACCTCTGGCTCACATCGATGTCAACTTAACAAGGGTGCCACTGAGCTCTCTGTGATTTTAAGTTTTAAGTTGTTCTTCTTGGTGTCACTTTTCATGGGGCCTTGGGATCATGTACAGAGCATTTTAATTGTTTTTTCTGTGCATCAAAGTTGTCTTTGGTGCTTTTAAGTGTTATCATGGATGGTACTCAGATAAGAAAGACGAGAAACCATGACAGAACAGACAGTCTGGTAGCTCAATGTGTCAAGTGGCTTTCCACATTACATTATCCAGATGTTGTGGGTTCAAATCCCACCCTGGTCTTTACTCTGAAACTTTACTTTGAAGAAAGAAGAAGATAAAAGCTCTCATTTCTGTAGTGTGACGGCCCCTGTACCTTTAAGGAGTCTGCATGCTGTTCTGTGTCAGGCGCTTAACCCAATCCTTTTGCAGTGCCGGATTGGGAGGGCGGAGCTTGCAATCTGCAGAAGGGGAGACACCTGGCCAGTGTCCTCCCCAAACACTATTAAAGCACCTGCTGTGTTCATGTTCTGGTCTCTCCATTCCTCCTCAGGCAGGCTGCAGAGCAGCCACACCAGGGCAACTGCCAACTGTCGTTTTTGGTTACCTTTTGTTAATTGGGCAGTTATTTGTTTACCTTTATTAATTAATTATTGAATAAACACTTTTTTGCTGCTTTAACTCCCCTCTCCCCTCTTTGTTAAGGCCCAAGAGCCAGCCTTAACAGTAGTAAAAAAAATCACTTTCACCTAAACTCCATTCACACTTTTCAGCTTACTGAGGGAACACATGCTGGAACTTTTTAATTTGAAATGTTTTGGAGTAATTTAACTTAAACACCCAATGCATTCTCAATGGCAGTAGCACAAACTTTGGCATGCTAGCGATTTATTTTTGTATAATTTACTATAGTCCTACTAGACCCCAGGACCCCATCTGGCCACAAAAGATCACAGGATCTACTGAATGTGAAGGGGGGGGGGGGGGGGGTACTATAGGGGGATGCCATACTGTGTTGTATGGCTCAACATGTCAGTTTGTCACCCCCTGCACATTCAGTAGAATATGTGATCTTTTATGGCCAGATGTAATAGAGCACCGAAGTATGACGTCACTTGCAGTAGAGGGCGTCAGTCCCCAGGTTCATGTATTTGTTTAGTTGCATTGAAATCCCCATTGAGGCGATTTTAGATCGCCTCATATAACAACTGTGTTTGAAAAATAAACCTGTCACCCCGGCCGCTTCACTCATATGGATATGAAGAATCAACTGACTGAGAGAAAACGCTAATGTTACTGCTGCTGAATTAGTTACATTTTCGCTAGAAGCAGACTATCATATATGAGTGACTGACTGTTGCAAACGATACAGAGACACATCCCTAACAATAACGCCGAGACAGCTTGTTTATTTTTGGACCACAACGCTTATAGTAGACGATATTAAGATCACCCCACCCCATGTTATTCTCCATAGAGAAATTACTTCCGCGAACCAAGGGAATCGTCGGGATGAGCGAGTTACGTCAGGACTTAGGTGCTCTATTTCCTGGGGTCTAGTAGAACTATAGTAAATAATAAAAGAAGAAATCGCCATAAAAATATATATTTAGCCCCATGTTCGAATGCCCCCGCCCCGTTGTAAAAAATGGCTAAAATCGAAAACGAAAGAAAGCAGCAAATGAAAAAAATCATCTTTTACTTTCTCTAATAACAACCTAAAACATGAATCTTGGTTGAAAAAAAAAATAAAGTTGTCCTTTAAAGGACCACTTCACCACTTTTCAACCTATCTTCATATAATAGGTCCTCACTAATAATAATGAAAAGATGGCGCAATTTGTTTTCTACTCTGTGTCTCATAGGAGGGCTGTAGGCAGTTCAGAAACCGTCTTCCAGTGACCTCATCGATGGGGAATACAACCTAATAGAAACTGCAGGATTTCTAGTCCTGAAAAGTTGCAATGCGAAAATGGAAGCTATCGTTCTCACGATAATGAAAATCTAAAAGAAATTGCAAAAAAATCTTGTTTAAAAAAAGATCTGCCTAATGATGATATCACTGGAAGACGGTTTCATTTAAAACAAAAGTTACATAATACAGCTATGTAAAGTAAAAAAAAAAAAACATTAATAAACAAATCACACACTAAACATAATACCGTTTAATAATAGAAAATAAATAAAATAATTACAGAGACAATAATTATCCCAACAGGATACCGGTATGCAAATACATCAGTCTTACCATATAATTGCCCCCCAAATAGTCATAGGCCTACTGTACTGTCTTCAAAATCAAGAAACACTGTGCTGTGCCGTATACAAAACTGTCATTACCTCATCGTAAAACAAAGTTAAACTACTGTAGGCCTACACAAGTATATCATACAAAAATGTCAAAGAAGAGTGTAACTTTTAGGTCTGCAGTAATGCATTCACACACAAATATTATAGTTGTTGACGGATTGGAAAACTATTCTGGGAGTGATTTCCTTGCCTTACTGGCAGCATGCACAAAAAGACTGGCACTCATTCGTCGAGTGGTCAAGCAAGATCAGGTCGAGAATCACGCAATAATACACACACAATAGAAAAATATCGTAATGTACTTAAAATACATACTTGCAAATAAAATAAAGATTACAACTTGATGACATAAATCTGGCAAAACTTAAATTATTTCAATTAGAACTATAAATAGCGAAAAGCTGGGCTGTAGGTTGAGCAATAGCCTGTCAGCCAGTGTAAACAGAGCGTGGTAAAGTGCCGAGTCCTGTGTGTTGTCCAGATCTTATCTGTTCAGGGCAGGCAGGTGCCATCAGAGCAGCCTAGCTGGTGTTGACATTGGAATGGATTGGCAGACTGAGGTCATGCCACTTGTTTGGCAGATGCAGCACTGTATGCCATGGTGAACCAGCTGTGTGGAGTAGAGAAGAGTGTTGATCATCAATCTTTTGAATTTCAAAGAGTAATATGCATTACTCCACGGACCCCCATTTGATACGGATTTGTATCACTGGGACCGGACACCGGAGTGTCAGTGTTATCGAACTCTGAGAGTGTACAAGTGAAACCAAATGGTCCCCCTCGTACACTCTCAGAGTTACAGCCGTATAAGGGTCCATTTGGGCTCCTGGTGAACCACAGCGTGGGAGAGCAGAGGGGTTGACAGATAATGCCAGTTTGACTGACATCACCTCTCCTTTCCTCACAAACATTTTTTTTTTCATAATGGCAGTGAAACCGGAGACTGAGCATGTCTTTCACACGCTACTTAAGACACGCAAGACAAGAGAGGCTTTATTGTGAAAGAGGGGGAATGCACTGAGCGAATGATGAGTGCCCCTAACTTACTGTGATGGGCGTGGCCCAGTGTAATGGGAGCAATCCAGGACTCTTCTTTTGATACACACACACTCACCCCTTCTGGTCATTCATTTTTATATCTTTTATCCCTGCCTCTCGGCTGACTGAATTCAACACGTGTATATCCTTTTTGGGGAATGTAGACTGTAGATGTTTGTTTGTTTGTTTGTAACAATTTAACCCTTTAAATTAAAGGTTTTACATCTACTGTAACTATAAATGCACCAAGTTTCTGTGTGTGTGTGTTTGTGTGTGTGTGTAATCCACTCAAATCCACTCCACTCGAGAACCGTTCGCCCCACCGACTTCATATTCGACACACTCGTTCCACACCACCGCAGGGGTGTATGTGCCAGCTGTCGAGTCGGTCGGACCCACGGTTATCCAGAACCACCAACAAAAAGACCTCTGCCCGGGCTCTAAGGAGAGGACGATTATCGTGGTAACAAAAATCCCATACCGCCCCAGCCCTTAGCATCCAGTCCAGCCCTGGGTCCACACCCAGGGTTCTGTGAAATTCACCCTGTGAATTTCATCAGGGTGTTATGAACCACTCATCTTCTGACCATAATTGGATTTGCCGGCAGGTCTGAGGCAGGCACACTTCCAAGGAACTTACAGACTGTAAGCAAGGAAGTTCTATTCCTAATTCCAAGTGTCAAACGTAAACCATTACATAAGCAGAGGAAAGGGAAGTAGCCGGTCTTACCCGTGGCCATATGGACCCCTCCCAGGCACTGGTGGTCCGAGTGGCCAGAGGAGGAAGAGGCGTGGCCCCACAGGTCCAGAGCTAGAGAACAGTCCAGGAGCTCTGCGCCACAGACGCTGTCAAACACTAGCTGTTGGGACCAGTCAGAAACGGCCTTCCCTTTCAGAGTAGGGGTCTTCTGTACCACCTCTCTGCCCCCTGAGAGAGTCAGACACCTAAACACAAAACAAAAAAACAAGTCAAGTCAAATCAAATGCATTTTATTAGTATCATGGTCAGTGTCATATAAGTATCATGGTCAATATCATGGTCATCATGTCATGGTTAGTATCATGGTCAGTGTCATATAAGTATCATGGTCATCATGTCAGTGTCATGGTCAGTGTCATATCAGTATCATCAGCTTGTACTGTAGGCCGGGTATTTTGGCAAGTATATAAGGTTGAAAGTTGTTAAATACTCACTAGAAATGCATTAACACACACACTAACACACACACACACACACACACACGCACACACGCGCACGTACCCTTTCACGTAGATGCCCTGTCTAGTGTTTGCTTTAAAGGGAAGGTGTTTGGCTCCTTTGATAAGGACCGTCAGTTGACCGCCATCACGAGGCCCAGTGTCAACCCCTGTAAACAGTAAGACAAGGTTATTGTTCTATTTTACACAGACAAAGAGTTCTTATGACTTCTGGTGATGTGATCAAATAACAATGCCAAGTTGACCTACTTTGAACATATTTGTCTGTCTTCTTATAAAATATTGTTTTTGATGCATGCTTTTATCTGATTATATCACTCTAATGTTCTTTGTACAAGGACTAGTGAGATGATGTATTTTTTAAATCAAATGTTGTTATTATTGTTATTATCATCATCAGTGGTAGGCCTACTAAGTTCTAACCATGGCTTCGAGAGACAGAGGAGATCTGTCCCAAGATACTGAACTTGATCCTGAGCAGCATTTCTCCTCTGTTGTGCTCTACAGCTCCATCTTCTGGACATTCAGGCTGCTGACAGACACAGGAACACCAGCAGTATTTACCACACTTACCACATTGAAGTAAAAGTCCTGCATTCAAAATGTTATTCGACTGATTGGAGTACAAGTAAACAACTATTGGCATACAAATATAATTGCAGTACCACTATACAACTACCCAATATGCAGATCTCATAACCTATTGTATTGTAATTAGTGATGCATTAATGTGTTAATCATTAGGGCTGGTAAAGGAGGGGTTGATTTGAATTACTTTATGCTGCTGCCAGGTAACCCATACTGTACATAATGACACATCATCATATAAGAGTTTATGTATACTAATAATCAAAATCTGAAAAGACAAATTGTAAAACTACAACATTTTCTTCTGAGATTAGAAGTAGGCCTAGAAAGAAGGGAAAGATGGAAATAGTAATAGAAGTAATACAGAATACAGAATTATAATGTCACATTTTCCTACATTTTTAGTATGTTATATAGTCGAGCACACCAAACTAGTGCTGCGCCATTCTTGCTCAAATGTGAATCTCAAGTATTTGTGCAGCAATACACCCAACATAATCAGAATCCATTGACAAATCTCGTCTATCAATTATTCTGGGTTTCAACCAAACCTATTGACACTTTTCCCCGCCAACGCACTGGGGACAGAGTCGTGTGTGCGGCCCATCCGGTGGGATGCTACCACGGATGTAGCGTCACACTGTTTACACTTTACACGCTTGCATGGCCATGACTGTCGCCTCCCACTGTCCCACCCACATTCACAATAACAAATAGTAAACAACACTGACATTCATTGCTTGATTGATTTAGGTACATTTCACATGAAACCTAGGGTGGCCAGACACTCAGCGCATAACGATAAGACGTACAGGTCTGACCACCTCTTAAATGCAAAAAGCACTGTTTGATTTTACACTTGAGCGGCTCTGGGAGGCTGCTGGTGTGTTGCCATGTCTGTTCTTTTTCGTTAAAGTTGCTTGTAAATATTGGTAGTTGTACTTATAGTTGTGGTTGCTTTTCTTGTTTCTAAAGTGGTTATTTGGGCTTTTCTCCTAATGTTGTTTAAACCAGTGATCCTCACACAGCACATTGTCAAGGATCCCCAGATGAATGCATTTGCCCAACTAAGGACGGCTAATCCAAAAAATGTATTACATTTTTCCAAGATTACTTTTGAAAATAGCAGATCTACCAGCTCACAATGCATCACATTCATTCATTAAAACTATGACCTCTGACTGCAGGGGGGATATATAATGATCATTATAACAATAATGATTAATTAAAAAGAAGGAAGAACTTTGTGGACAATCAAAATATGTTTTTTTATTTTATTGTGGTGTCATTAAAATGAATCTGGATATGGCAGACTCACTATCTAGAAAATAAAAACATGGCACTTTATTTAAAATAGGTTACAGACCCCTGTTATATGCACTTCTTTTGGGATTAACTTATATACATATTTACTTGTTTCTATGAGACATGGCAACAGCGCTCTTCACGGTTGCTTTCTTAATAAAATGTTGAGATTAGAAACGGCCATAATTCTTTCATTTCTCAACCTTTAAAAAAAAAAAAACATCTCCATAATCCTTGGGAAATTTGCTTTCATACGCTGTATCACACCCGATTCAAGTCTTCTTCAATAAAATGCTACGAGCGAAGACAATATACCATCGGGGCCACAGCATTTGCAGCACGCATTCAACTCATTCCTTCATCATGACTTGAATGAATGAAATAAAATATAATAAACGTTATTTTCCCATGTGCTTGTGCAGAGATAGATTAAAAAAACAAATATGCCGAAAAGAAAGACTTCATTTAATGAGGAATGGATCAATGAACTAGAGTTCATAAAGAAAAGGGATTGACAGTTTCCATGCATTTTGCACTTTGTGTAGAACGGATATTGATCAGCAGCAAAAGTAAAGGCTCCATTGAACGGCATGCACTGACAGATAAACACAAGGCAAATGTGAAGAGTGCAGGAGCATCAAGCCTTTCAGTATTTTACCACTCTGTTGGAACACCGTCCTAATACCTATTGAGAACAGACTAACAGCAGCCGCCGGGAATGTGGGATGGGACGGGAGGGAAGCCTCTCCCCCGTGGGGGCGAGGCTTCCCTCCTCGTCACCTCCCGCGACCCCTCCCCGTGTGCAACCGGAACTGCCGCACACACAATCGCAATGCATTATGGGCTGTATGAAAAGTGTGAATAACCATCTAGTATTGGAGTCAGTTCATGCAGACCACTAGGGGGCGAGCCCAACTAATTTGGGCCATATACCCAAGTAACAACATCATACCAAAAAAATCATACCAAAGTACATTTTGAATTCTGTATTTTTAACTGTAACAGTGTGTTTCTATATTGCAGTATTGATACTTTTTCTCAAGTAAAACATTGAGTACACTGCTCTCTATAGATTAGAGCAGTGTTCACATGGCATACCTCTGGACACAGCGGGTACCACACGGAACCCTGTGGAGCCGCTTCCTCCGACCTCCAGTGCTCCAACGTGATCAGGACTTGTCCCAGAAGCACCTTCCTTTTCAGAGTGCCCGAGTGCCACACGGAGGCCTGCAGGGTCCTCTCATGCAGCAGGGGGCGCTCTATGTGATACTGTTGAAAGCCACATGGGGGGGAATGAAATGGAGAGCTGATGAGTGGTGGTAACTTTCGTTCTTTTCAGTGAACAGATCGGTCGTTCGTTCGTTCACTAAAATGATTAGTTAATTTCGTTAATTTCGGTCCTGTAAACTATAGGATCTCCCGCACGGACCATACTCTATGGCACGGACCATAGGGCACGGACCCACCAGTCACTCGAACGAGTCGTTCAATCATTGGCCGAGCCAGGCCGATCGTCCTTCCAGGCTATGGGATTTTCTCTGGGAGGGATGGGGTCTAATCTCCTCTTGTGCGGCTGAGAGTAGCCATTTTTTCCCCTACAGTCTATGGTAGTAGCAGAGTAGCACTGTCAATTAGCATCGAACATTTGCGCTCGTTATAGCTAAATACGGTATTAAAAAATTATGAATTACTAGTCCTTACCCGTTCTGAATATATGAACAGCAAATCATGTTCAGTGTGCGATGTAATAGATCACATTACTGATAGGGGGGGAATTGTTTACAGATGGTCTTGGGAAGTTGGGTTGGGCACTAAAGTATAGGCTAATTAAATGCTGTAGTACAATCATAAGTACACCATTGATGTGTGATGTAAATATGGTGGTGATATTCTGCCTATAAATGGAAGTTATTGAATATTTTCAAGTTCGGTGTTGGACTTTGTAGACGGTCCCTAACCGCTCACCGTCTGCTGCCCATGGAGATATAATAGTAGTACATTTAAACAGAAGAGAGCTAATTTACTCTTTGATGAATTGAACAAGGTGGTCCACCTTGTTCAATTCATCAAAGAGTGACAATCAATAAAGCAAGCATTAAAAGTCCACAGACTTGGCTGCCATGACGTCACAGGGGAGCATGAATAAAGCAAGCATTAAAAGTCTGGCTGCCGACATGACGTCACAGGGGAGCATGAATAAAGCAAGCATTAAAAGTCCACAGACTTGGCTGCCGACATGACGTCACGGGGGAGCATGAATAAAGCAAGCATTAAAAGTCCACAGACTTGGCTGCCGACATGACGTCACGGGGGAGCATGAATAAAGCAAGCATTAAAAGTCCACAGACTTGGCTGCCACATGACGTCACGGGGGAGCATGAATAAGTCCACCGTGGACCCTCTTGTAAACAAGTAATTCTGCAAACTGTTAATACATATTTCAATCAATCAATCAAAGTTTAATGTTTCTATGTTGATCATCATGACGTTGTTTGTTGCACTTGCAAGTAGTATTTGTATTTGCAACCAGAGGGCTACAAATACAGTAGCCCTCATCACCCTCATATTTGTAGCCCTCATCACTCAGCGATGAAAGACAGACATGAGACATTCCTGCTGTGCGTATCATGTTGTGGCTCAAATCAATATTTGCCGATTGAGTGAAAGCAGTGCTTGCGTTACCTGTAATGTTTCATTATAAACCGGGTCAGTAGTGTTCCTCTTGACGCTGGTCTTCATCTTGCCACTCTGAGCCTTATCTGGCAGCAAGTAAATCTTGACATATCTACACAATGAATCAGAGATTGAGGAAGTTACACTGAATTGAATACACAGAGACCACAATGGAAACAAGCCCTTGAGGTGTTTCCTTTTAGCATTATATTATTGCATTGTACGTTTTTGACAACCTAATGTATGAAATATTTGTTTTTGATGACAATATATTTTGACATTTGATGACATAGTCATACAGTACACTTGTATTGCCTACCAGACTTATTATGTGCAAAAGGTTAGCCGTCCGTCCGTGCGTGTGTGTGGCCAATCTCACAAACTGCTGGACTGATCATTGCCAAACTGTCTGCATGCTGCCAGTAGGCCAACTTTTCTTTTTAATAAATCAGTGCAGCTGAACACTCTTTTGTGTGTGTATTTTACAATGAAAAGTATTAAAAAGCGCTTCCGACTAAACCTCCTATTGGATCGTCAAACTGTCGGTGAAAACCACCTAACTCTAAATGTGGAGGTAATTTGACAAAGTACTACAACACTACTCACGGGTGACACTTCGTCCTCTTGACGTCTCCATGGGAGAGGTTCCTACAGCCGCCCACCGTCACCTCCAGACAGGAGCTGTTGGAGTTGTAGAGCAGCAGTAGCTGCAGGTCTCCTGTCACACGGTGAGTCTCTGTGTGCAGACCACATTCTGTACTGATGCTGCTGGTGCTGCCCTGCAGAGCAACAACACACAGACACCATGCTTCACAGCTCTCGTGTTTTAAAACACAGTGCTTCACATAATCTCCTGGTTTAATATCCGCTAGAACAAAACACACTACGTCTCTATTGTCATGTACTAGAATTGATTATAAAAAACATGATATGACATGATACTGACTGTTATGTTATAATCATGAGTTGCCCATGTCTGTGTAGCCTACTTGAACTTGAGATACAGTGTACTTGATATGTATTGTGTACTGCCTGAACTGTAGCATACTTTATAGATAGGCTACGAGAGACATCTCAGCGGCAGAAAGGTCAGCCTTGCTGGAGTAGGCACGTTATGTCTCATATCTTGTTGTCACGTCATTATGATCCAGCACTATATATGTTCCTGTTTGTGTAATAAACTTTGTGAACCTTTAGCGTGATACTGTCTCGTGTCGCGTTATTGTTCTCGCCGCCGCAGTCGCCGTACCGAAGGAATACTTCAACCGGATCTTCACACACCACCCAGCTTGCACACACTACCCGACCATGATACTGATGATACTAACATGATACTGTGCTACTGAATGATACTGACACTAATGTAAGAATCACAATTCTTATTATCTACGATTCAGAAACGATTCACAATGTTCTCTCCATTTTTATATATAATATAATAAAACTCACTGCTTCTCATCTGCTTCTCATCTATTGTTTTAAATTCAACAAATGGCATATGTACAGTATACTATTTATAGAGAGAGTGGGGATTTTGAACAAATGGTCATCTAGAATACCGCTATGTCTTTGAGCCAGTGGTGTTTGAACAGATGACCTTGATGGAGCTTGAACAGCATGCTGAGCCACTGCATGCTGTTCCATCACAGTGTGAAAGAGGCTGTGTAAACGTCTCTTCCACTACTAATATTTGGTAGAATACACATGTATACAGTATGTGTATGTCATCATCATGGTATATACTATTTTGATGACCACACATGAGCCTTTAATTATTCAAGTGATGAACACACTAGGTATTAAAGTCATGCTATAGTAGGCTGTCCCCAACGTTCCCTGAGAAGTTGGCTTTCTAAATACATTTTAAGTTCAAGTACAGAGGAACTGAAAGCGAGGGAAGCGTTTCAAGCTTCCGTGTGTAGTACTTTAGATTTCTAAATGTACTGTAGTTAATGTCAGAGTAATGAGGCTTGAACTTGCAATCTTAGCATTGGCCAAGTGCTAAACACAGCTGCCAGCTACATCTCTACACCATCGTTCCTCTGGGAACTGGCTCTGATCTCACATTTATCGTGGGAGGGTTTGAACTCACAGCCTGAAAGTCTTGAGCCACTGATCTCTGAAAACAACATCTGCTTGTTCTCTAAGAAGTTTTCACTTTCAAGGAGCAATTAACTGACGCAACAAATGGGGACTGTCTGCAACAGACCAGCATTTTTGAGTGGTCCAACCACTCCTATAGACAGCTATGTGTGTGGCTGTGTCACTGCCCCTGGGTCCCTGGGTCCGAGCACGTGATAGCGTGTTCATGCTATAACGTCACTGGTGTCACTGTTGCACAGCCTAACACACAGACATCCCTATTCTGGGGAGAACATTAGCTGAAAATAGCAGATCTACAAGCTCACAACGCCTCACTCACAACACAGACGCATTGTGAGCTTGTACAGTAGATCGTCTATTTTCAGCCAAGAGGTTTCGTGTACAGGGAAAAATGTGTATGCGTAGATATAGTGTTTTCTATCATCATTGGAATCAATCACAGGATGCTGCTTGTACACAGGTGTTTCCTTTCATGTTTCTGTGTTCATCAGATGAGAGAATGAATGTACTCACTCTCTTCCCTCCGGAGTAAACTTCAACTTCATCTTCCATCCCGGTAGAGGAGCCTGACTGGTCACTGTCCTTGTTTCTCCTGAACAGATTGGGGAGACTGGGGACTTTGGTTAGCTGACGAGAGAGAGAGAGGGAAAGAAGTGAACCCTCAATTAGTAGAAAACTCTAGATTAACCACTTGAACTCCAGCATCCATATTCTGGGGGGGAACATCTCCAAATGATCCAGAAAGCCTTGGTCTTCAACCAGCTCAAAATGTCACATGTCTCCCTCCTTCTCCGCTCCCTCCAGTCAATTGGCTCCCGGTTACTTCCCACACAGTAATAAAGTATAAAACACTGATGTTGGCCTACAAAGCATGTCTTCAAAGTTTGATCCAACACTACACATCCTTGCTTACTGCAACATGCCTAAATTGTAAATGGTACATTGATACATTTGTTAAAGAAGAGGTCATCAAATTATTGGCTTAATGGAAAATGAATCTCCATTAATTGATAGAAAATGTGTCATTCTTTGGGTGAACTACTCCTTTAATATCACGTATCAGGGATGTGTGTGCATACTTTGGTAGATTTGATGATGTCACTGTCTGAGCGGCTCTGACGGCCGGCACGGTTGGATTCTGTCCAGGTGCCGTCCACCGTCAGCAGACCCAGGTCTCCTCTCACGTCGTTCTGGGACTTGGAAACCTCTGCATTTAGAAACGATAAAGAACACTTTATCCCAGAGCTTGGAGATCCGCTAATTTTACTTATTTGTTTTTATTAAAAAACAATTAAATCCTGAAATGTAAAGATTTTGGACATTATATGATGTTTCCACCCGACAGAGACAATTTGTATGCCCTAATAAGATGAGCAATTGAAACAATTATAAGGGGGATGTTTACTGGAGCTTTTAGAACGTACTAGGGATGTGTAAATGTGTCCAAAATGAAAATCGATTTGTATAATTCAATATTAACGATTAATCGATTAATCGTTTTGGGGGGGGGGGATTTTTTTTTTTTAATGAACCCTACAAATAAAAAAAATCTTCCCCCCAAGGGGTACCTAAGTCAAAAAAGTTTGGGAGCCCCTGATGTAGTTGATTAACAATAATTGTAACTCTTGAGAGTTAATAAGGGTCCATTTGGTTACTAACTCCATCTTTTAAATGGGACCACTGGTGGTCCCTGGACCACTGTTGATCCAATTGATCACCATAGCAACCCCAGCCTAGGCCTGATTAGGTAAATTCCCAACACCTGCTAAATCCTCCAAACCTGTATATTGATTGGAATCAATCTCCACTCACACTCCTCTCATGCAGCTACACAGACACATCCCAGGCACACTTTGGTAGGCCTATAGCCCTGTCCTGTTTGGATGACAATATTGCCTTTCCAACAGATTTTCATTAAAAAAAAAAAAAAAAAAAAAAAACGATTATCGATTATTAATTTTCATAATCGATTTCGGGTCCTATCAACGATAATCGATTAATCGATTAATCGGACCCATCCCTAGAACGTACAAGTTCTAAGTACAGTCGGTAACTACTTGTAAAGCACAACATGATGTGTGCTGATGACTCCTCACAGATTGTCATTGATGATCAGTCTGTTAACGTCATTTCCTTTGCGTGTCTGAGAGAGCTTATCGATCATATTATGACTGATAGCATCCAGAGGAAATGCAGCGCTGTGCTTCCACTGTGATGCGTTCACTCCTATCTGTCCATCAGATTAACCTACAACCCTAGCAAGATCCTGAGTGTCCATTTCACCCAGTGGTTTAATTTCAACCCTTTTCATATCACCGTCAATTCATTATTCAGCATTTGAGCTACGGACCACCAGATGACATTTAGCCTCTCAGACCCAAAACTTTGAATATTTCGTTGGATATGATTTTGTCCACAATTGCATGCTATATTGATGTGGTACCATAGGAGAGATAACAGGCAAACATTGAAAATTACAATTCTTCTGCATTCTCTAATTGTGTATGTAGACTTCTTGTCAATTAAACATACTAGCCCTTACCCGTTGTAAGATATTGTAGGCCTATACTACTAAAGAGCAGGAGAGGTAGGGAGACCTCTGTTATTAAGAGTCTATACCAAGGATTACTATCAGAATACAGAGCCTCAACATTTGAACCAAACACCTTTTTTCGTACAAAAACATATGACTTACAGCCCCTTTAACTCATAGTGTTTATATGTAACCAAATGGACCCATGAGGGGCCATTTGGTTACATATTAGAGTTAAATGAGTAAGTACTCAGTCCTTCATCTGTCACACTTACTTTTAATATGACTAGTGATGAATGACACCATCACGTCCTCCATAGACTTGGTAAAAGGTTTTGAGTTTTTTAAGTCCTCCATAGACTTGGTAAAAGGTTTTGAGTTTTTTAAGTCCTGTAAATAAAGACATGGTGTTTAAGGCAACAGCATGCAAGTTGTTGTTGAATAAGGCCCAGTTTACTGTAGCCTAAGTCTTAGGACGGAGTCGCATGCACACAGAAAACAGACAAGGTTGTGGATTGGCTGTTTTAGCTGTGCTACTCCGCCAAGCATAAATCCGGCAAAATGGTAGAATTGATTCCAAGTAAAATATGAATTAATAAAGTTTACTACTAATAAATAAAGTTTACTACTACTACTACTAAGTAAAATATTACCCAAGATCTGCCGAAGGTTGTGCAGTCAAAAGGAGGAGTTGGTGGAACAACAGATATTTTTTGGCTGTAAAATAGGGAAAGAATATGTATTTATAAATGGGTCATTTTATGATTGAATCCACTACAAAATAACCAATGAAAGATATACAGTATATATCATGTATTCATTATTAGTTATATCTTGATTAATTATTGAATACTTAAAAAATGTAAACAGCACAGGTACATTAAACACAAAAATGTCCTGGGGACCACAATCCATGGTGGTCCTAAAAACTAAATTATTCGATGATCTTACCTGGGCTTCGGGTATGACTTTAATATTGTCTCTCCAACTGTCTCGTGTCTGTCTGTAAACAATATAAATATGATGACTCAGCAAACATTGCACTTGTTTTTTTTGTTTTAGGGGATTTTATAACAAGTACATTTAGGTCCAAAACTATGCCAGGCAGCATCCATTTTTGGCAATGGCAACAGCCCCTAATTTTCAATTTCAAAACAATTTGGGGACAGATTCAACAGTTTAAACATATCCACCTAGTTTGATGATATTTTGGCAAAAAGTGGTGGAATAATAATAATCTTTATTGTCCCGAAGGATATTTGTCTTCACAATCTGTTCAACACCCATATCAAAAACAACACAGAGCACATAACACCAAGACAATACAAAAAACTAAAACAAAACATGAGGTCCCCACTGTGTACAGAACCATCCTATCGGCGGGGCAGTTTGTTTAATGCCGCGATGGCTGAGGGGACAAAACTCCTACTAAAACGGACCTTTTTCCATGGCAAGGTTCTGTATCTTTGTCCAGATGGCATGAGGTTAAAGAAGCGATACAGAGGATGGTCAGTGTCATTTGATATCGAGAGTGCTAGTCGTGTGATGGCCTTATTGTTCATATCAGAAAGTGTGGGTGTAGGAAGTCCGATGATTTTGGAAGCAATACGGGTGATACTGAAAAGTTTGTTCCCATTAGGCATGGACAGTATGGTGTAGAAACATGCAGAACAGTACAACAGAACAGGTAGAATATTGCTTTTGTACAATAATAGCAGAAGATGAGGAGCAACAGATAATGGTCTTAATTTACGGATTACATGGAGTCTTTGCTGAAAGCGTGACTGGATAGATGTAATGTGTTGATCAAACGTAAGTCTATTGTCCAGTGTGAGTCCAAGATATGTGAAGCTGTCAACCTGTTCTACTGTTTTACCATTAATGAGGAGTGGGTTAAGTCCAGTGTGGGGGGTTGTTTCAATGACCAGTTCTTTTGTTTTGACCACATTCAACTCTAGATAGTTGTCAGTGCAAGTGAAAGTGAGGAAGGCACTTGCATGGAGGGCCCTGAATGGCATGACCAGTGTATGGAACTCCAATCTCCCCCGACAAATCAAACTCAGCTTCTTCTACGCAACAGTGGAGTCTGTTCTCCTATACGGCAGTGAATGCTGGACCCTGAAGACAACCCTGCAGAAGTCCCTTGACGGGTGCTACACCAGAATGCTGCGTGCAGTACTTAACATCAGCATGACTGTACATGTCACTAACAAGACTCTGTATGAGGGATTACCAAGGGTGAGCCAGAAAATAGCAGCCAGGAGAATGAGACTAGCAGGACACTGCCAAAGGCATCAAGAACTGCCAGCCAGCAAACTGGTGCTCTGGGAACCAACACACGGGCATCGATCACGAGGACGCCCCACGCTAACATACGTGGATGTACTCAAGAGCGATGCAGGAGTGCAAAGTACCAACGAACTGGCCGGATGTATGGAGAATCGGGATGACTGGAAACGACGATGGAGGGCTCGTCTGAGGACGACCTAGAGTGCACCACTGTGTGGAATGAGAAATGGTATTCTGATAGACCGTAATAGAGTTATTGTCATGGAGCAGTCCGAGAATGGCAGTGTCATCAGGGTATTTAAAGTATGTGATGTTAGTGGGTGAGGGGCTAATACAGTCATTTGTGTATAGAGTATAGAGGAAGGGGCTGAGGACACAGCCTTGAGGGGCCCCTGTGTTGGTGATAGCAGTTGATGATGTACCTACTTTAACTGTTTGTGGTCTATTGCTCAGGAAGCTGTGAGTCCAGTGTATGAGAAGTGGGGGGATGTTGAGCTGATGCAATAGGCATTGACCGCATAAATGTAAGGCATTAGGCCTACTTGGTAGCTTGCACTGCCTTCAAGACTTTGCTATCCGCTGGCAATGATGTATAATTCAATTAAAGTAGTGTACACTACATAACCCTATACTGTACATACACTACAATCAAATAGACAAAAGATATATAGGGGAATCATACATTATTCAACAATCTATGTACCGGTAGATGTAATGTTACTCTATCTAGGGAATATGAATAATGACTGGTTTATGCATGCAGCCACAACAGTAAACTACTAACCTGTGCCAGCTGGAAATTTCTTAGCTTGTTCGTCTAGAAACCACTGTCCAGACCTGATCTTAACTTCCCTAGAAGAGACAAGCATGATGTCAACCATGAGGCAGCCAGAAACCAGTGGTTTTGTTAAAACTAAACAAATAGCCTATTAGACAGACACAGAATATGCAGCAATAATAGTGTTTGCATGGCCATGTAATCAGCAGATCTGTAAAGTAATATGTTACTCTAGTTACAGCATTAGAAATGGTTATTTTCTTCCTATAAAAGCAAGTCTCTAGTAGTAGGACAACGCTCCACACGTCCCAAACTCTTCTCCCTTCTGGCTCCAAAACTGTGGAATGCACTTCCCATTGCAGTCAGAACTGCAGCATCACTCCCAATCTTCCGCCGTAGCCTGAAAACCCACCTTTTCAGACTCCATCATGGCCCATAGCACTTACCCTAACCCCTTAGATAGCATTTATGTTGGCTTAGATAGCATTTTATACAGACTTATAGCATGTTATGTAGACAGCACTATAATTGTATTGTATTTAGTCATAGCACGCCATAGTACATATGTATAGCATAGTAGTAAATATGTATAGTTTATATGTATAGTGTATGTATAGTTTCATTATATAGATATTCCACTGTTACTTTCTTAGCTTACGCATGTTTCATGATAAATACTTTTATGTGATGTATTCCCATGCTTTTGTTCTTGCTTAAATGTAAGTCGCTCTGGATTAAGAGCGTCTGCTAAATGCCTAAATTGTAAATTGTAAATTGTAGTCTCCTTCGTGCATGATTTATGAATCCCACCACAGAGATGATTGGCTCCTGGTCAAGTATAGTTTTACTGATGTTATAACCTAACCCTAGGGTTAGGGTTAAGATTAGATTTAGGTATAGTTTTACTGATGTTAGGGTTAGGGTTAAGATAGCTCTGATCCATAGCTCTAATGCGTTTCATTTAGAGCTATGTTACTCTCAACTTCCGCCGCTTGCATGAATGCAGACCAGCCTCTCCTCTTTAGCGTAAATAAAAAGAACGTTTTTGCTACTCACCAAAACAAGGCGAGTTGTGTCATTAGAAAGCCTACTCACCTTAGTGGACGCACTGAGCCCCCCACCACACGTATAAACTGTACTTTTTGGCCAAAAGGGGATTTTGTTTCCACCGGGAAAAAGATACTTTTAGTTACTCCACTGCGCCTTCTACCGATATTGCCCAGAGAATTGCCTCATAGAGAATATTTTTCCTCCGGTGTTAGGGTTAGGGTTAAGATTCGATTTAGGTATAGTTTTTTAGGTATTTACTGAGGTTAGGTTTAGGTGCTCAAGTAAAGTACAAATACCTCAAAGTTGCACTCAAGTACAGTACTTGAGTAAATGTACTTAGTTGCTTTCCAAACATATCTCTTACCTGTAGGCGTGGCAGACGGTGCACTCCCAGTCCACGGTGGACGCGCCCACGCGACACCTGCTGCAGATGCGGTGGCTGCAGCCGCGACACACCGCGCCACAGTTCCACAGCTTCCCCAGCGGCCTCTGGCAGCGAGCGCACGTCCTCTCACTGTACTGTCTGCTGAAGCTCTTGGCTCCTTTCCTCCTGATCTCCATCAGCTCATATCTGAGTCTCCTGGGATGAGGGTGGAAGAGGGAATAGCACTATTACTACGCCTCACTCAGCACGCACGCACTTTCAGTTCACGCATGTTGCATTATCAGTGTGGATAAATTCTTAGATATCGCTGCACATGCGGCACTATACCTATACAGTACAGTACAGTACAGTACAGTACAGTACAGTACAGTACAGTACAGTACAGTACAGTACAGTACAGTACAGTACAGTACAGTACAGTACAGTACAGTACAGTACAGTACACACCACTTCACGCCAGGGTATTGGTCAATAATAATTTCTCACCGTATCCTCTCCTCTTCAGCGGTGCGCAACAGTCGGTCTCTGTGAAGAACTTCCAGCACACTCTCTCTCTCACGAGCCTGGAGGAGACTCAGATCCATCCTTAACGCTCTCTGTCTCTCTCTCTCTCTCTCTGATCTTCCACTAATTGTCGTCCAACCTCTCTCCGTTTCGATGTTCCTCCCTCTTATGCTGACTGACTGACTGGATGATCAAAGGACAGTGCTCAGTCTTTAGATGTGTGGATCCATGCTTTGTAGCCTGAGAACAAAGTGAAACAAAACAACAGAATTGGGTTATCTTTCAGAGGCATAGAGCTATAGTTGTCTGTGAGGCATCCCAGAAGACCGCTGTACTCCCTGCGCTGCTGCTCTCGGACAGTCAGTCAGCATCACCTCTCTAACCCAAACATAAAGGCTGTGGTAAAGGCAGGGCAGTCTGGTCAACACTAACCTATTCTCAATAGCAACTGAAAAGGTTGACTGCTGCAAGAAGTGTCAGAAACGGCAGCCAACCAGACAGATAAACCATGAGCCAGTCAGTGTTGCCCTCACAGTAAACACAGTAGCTATAGACCCATTGCAGCAGATAATCCACTGACCTTTGGAGCAAGCATGCAGCCACATTGCACTGTGGAGAGAGATCACCCAACCAGTTTGATGGACTATTGAGCAGGACTTGCTCTATGGTGAGCAGTCTTATAAGGTTTTCACAAGCCCCCCCCCCCCCCCCCTCCCCACCACACACACACACACACACACACACACACACACACCCTGCACACATCCTCTCCTATGCTACCGACACAGTGCTTTGTTCAGGGTTCTTAGTCATGCTTGGCCTGACCACAGGCAGCCCACATGGGGAGATCACCTCGCGTCGAGGGTCCGCCACATGCAGTTGTGATGATTCAGCAGGCAGGCCTGCTCTATAGTGCAGGCCTTCCATTATTATTCCATTAAAAACGACTGGTGTGTCTTTTTGTATTTTGAGCTAGGACCATTTTTTTATCCATTTGGAAATAAATAAAATCATGACTTGAAGAGCCATTGAAATGGATAATCTGATCTTTAAAATTTGACAACTTGTTTTAAATGCGCGTGCGTGGGGGGGGGGGGGACGGACGACGACTGGTACAGTAGGCTACATATCATGAGAGAGAGATTATAATGGATGGCTGGTTGTCAGCCTGTTAGGAGATAACATACAGTCCCTGCTATTATCCAGAGTTACCAGCCGGCCATTAAATACAATCAGTGTCACTTATGAGAAGGTCTGTGGCTCGCAGCGGGAACTGGGCCTCGTCTCGTTTCTCTTCTTTCCAGCAGACATCATGCCACAAGTCAAACATACAGTACCTATAACCACTTGAACCCCATCTTCCAGATTCTGGGATTCGAACGTTCAGCGAAAATAGCTCACAGCCGATCTACACACTCGCATTGCAATGTTTTGTGAGCTTGCAAATCTGGTATTTTCAGCACAGAGATTTAGTGTAGAGGGGAAAAACTCAGAGGGTATAACAGTATACAACTGACACACACACACACACACACACCCCCCCCCCCCCCCCCATCTGGGAACAATTTACATGCATTATAAGATGCATACTGTAGGTATTAATGCTGTGACTAAGAACTAAACTGATGTCACACACCCCTTTGCGACTCAGGTAGTGTGTGGGTAGTATCATTTTATCATAATGAGCTTATATACAAGAAGTGACACAGCGAGTCACACCAGTGCTATAGCAGTAAAGGATGACGTGCCTGGGTTAACATGTGAAATCAAAAAAATCAGTGTGACCAGCGTGAGAAATGACAATGTGTAATTTCCCACCCAGCAGTTCCAGGAAGAGCGACACTATATAGACCCACAGATATGGTTTGGCAACATGACACAATTTAAGCCAACACTTTAACCATAGCCTAAATTCAAAACCGAAACACCAGTTGTCATGGTGGAAGATTGACTGTAGTTAAAACAAGAATTGATCAATTATCAATTAATTACCAGCTGCCTTATTATAACTGCAGAATTGTGCTATGAAATGTAAATATCTGTGTCTATGTGTATTTGTGTGAGTGGAAACAAATTAAAGCACTACACAAAGCCAAAGGTCCTGCTAAAAGCATATAGTAAACCAGTCCAAAAGCAAATTAATGTAATCTGTCTCATATAGGTCTTTATATTTCCCATCTCCTCACTAGAATCAACATCTTCTATAAACACACAAAACAGTGCATCGCCATTTGGACACACACACACACACACACACACACACACACTGCAACGAGGAGCCATGCTGATCTGCAAACGCAGAACATGTCGCCTGACTCCCCTCCGCAACCCGTTGTGAGCTTGTAGATCGATCGGCTATTTTCAGCACACACGGAAATATTCAGACACACACACACACACACACACACGTGTCTGCTTCGCAGTACTTTACCTGGGTTAGCTTGCGTGTTGTACATGAAAGTTGACATAAGAATCCCTTAGTGAAATACACGCCCCCCCTCATCTAGACTGAGTGGCAAAACATTGAGCAGCATGGAGTGTTGGAAGCGCTCGTTGGAAGTGCATGATTTCTTTCTACGCCTGCCTCTGATTGGCCTACCGACGACACTGCCCGTCTTCCGAGATGCAAGGGTACTCTGTGGTGGGAAATAATACAAGTACAAGAGAGTGGCAACACGCGACAGTAACTTGTAACTTTAAGTTTTGTAGAAGAGCTCCCGACCGGATCATACAGACTTTTGAAACAGATACAAGGCTTTCCTCCGAAGTGGTGGAAAGCCTGGTGAGGCGAGGTTACATGCTGGATAGCCTGCAGCAAGGTTCTTTTTGCAGATAAGTAAGCATGGGATGGGACCGAGGCTACGAGGTTACTCCGTTGTGTGAAATAAATAAATATCTTTTTAGTATTAGTTTACTATAATTAGATTAATACACGATAATCAACACTAACACTTTAATGCGTACCACCCGTTTCTAAATGTCACATAATGCAGGAGGCAGCAAAATGTTGTGTTATTGAAAACAAGCACTTCCAAACTCTATTAAAAACATATATAATCAAATGCAGGACATTTCTTAGCTCATAACGTTTCTATGGTAGATCTTTATGAAACAAAAACTTTGCAGATAGAAAGAGGATAATTCAAGCTTTTCGTACAGCTGCAATGTTGGAGAGTTTAACATTGTTTAATGCAATCAGACAGGACTTTTCTGTTTGGATGAATGGGCTGGCAAGGCCAGAAAGTCATTTTTTTGCCACTCTGTGAGCGTTCCCGCATAACTTCCAGGTACGATGATGTCTCGCGCATACCCTCTAGTCTATAGGCAGAGAGATGGGCTAGACTAGAAGCTAAAAGTGTCTGGTTGCCTAGCCTCGGTACCAGGCTTTCATTTTTGTTGGTGCAAAAATTTAAAGCCTGGAGGAACGCATTGGACGCTCTGATCTAAAAGTGGGAGACAACCCTTCCGGGTGGGCGTCGCTCCAAATGATGTGACGTAGCGCTGCACTAGGGGGGAGAGGAGGGGCCGGGGGTGACGGACAGATCGATGAGATCCAATCAGGGCGTGCGCAAATCTGAGCCGCGACCCGCCCCTCTAGACCAGAAACCTAACACGTTAGCTCAGGCTACTGGTTGCCTAACTTGCTGGCTGCAATACTATCCCATTGGCTGAGAGGTCGCCAATCAGAAAGATAGGAGACTACGGCAGCCAATGAAATGATAAGTTGCCACTACTAAAATAGCCCAGCCTGCTTCCAACAGCTGGTAAAAAAGTGAAATGATCCTGATTCCCTTGTTAATGTCATAGCACCCATACATTTTTGGAATTATATGATGGCTTTATGAAGTTTCAATTTCAAGTCATTTCAATGGATGTTTTTTAAATCCCTCTCAATGCTCAATATTAGCACATGCCTTCAAAAATAATAGAACATTCATAAACACAATTACTACATGGATTCCTGATTCACGGCATAATGAAAGATATGATATAAGCTACAGCCTAATATAATAAATCAGTTCAGTCTATTGTCTGCTCCATGCATGAAATGATAGACTAAAGTCACTAGATTTATAGTAGAGTGACATAAGAATCCAGACAGTATGTGTTTAGTTGTGTCAACTTAGCCTGGCATGACCAGACTAATGTAGGGATTTATTTTTTTCCCTGTGGCAACAATTCTCTGAAGCTACTTGTATGCTCCAAGTCTTAGGACAAAAAACAAACAAGGTGCATCCATTTTCAATTATGAAAATTAACTTTGAGTATAGTGAAAAGAGAGAAAATAAGTAACTAAGAGTATAGTGGCAGACTGGCAGTCCAATAGCAGTGTTACAGAAATAAACAACAAAATCCTGAATGCAATCTGTACATTATGACCTGCATGTCAACAGCTCAGGAAACCAAGTGAAAGTCAAAAAGGTTGCATGCAAAGATCTTACCTCTGCAGGGCTCCTCACAGCTCTGAGTGCATGGTCAACCTGTCTGAGGATGTGGCATATTCTACATACCCTGTATAGTGTATATCTACAGGAAAACACAGAAAACATGTTCCTTCCTGCCACACACCCAAATTTGTGTGTGAGGAGGTGCTTGCAGCTCCGCTGTATGATGGTGACTGTTGGTGAAATAGGTTTATAAGAAATAAGTCACAACTGGCATTTCTAGAACTGTAAAAACATCGATGCACCAGGTTTACTTGACTTGGGAAGGCCTATTTTGTTCCCCTAGTCAGTGGCAGACTAGTTTCTGTTTACACACCTGCTCTTTAATTGGAACCAATCACCTGCAATATAGTCATGCCCTAATGAAGGCTGCTGCTGTGTAGGCCTAGGCTATGCCATATAATACATAACAGCATTTTATTATTTTTAAGTTCCTTGAATCTTTCTTTTTCTTTTACATTTTTATCCCACGATTTTGTAACCCAGTTTTCTTTCCACCCAGTGCCAATTATCTAATGTAATCCTGGGCGCTACACTTCCTCTGCTAACCTGGGGGGGCAGCGGACTGACCTCAAGCCTCCTTCTATGCATGAGGAGTCCAAGCTGCTTCTTTTCACCTGACAGAGGGGAATTTCCCCGGCCGGACGTAGCGCGTGGAAGGAACACGTTATTCCGACCAGTTCCTTTCCCCTCCATCAGGCGCCCCGGCTGGCCAGGGGGAGGTCCTTGAATCTTTCTTTAAACAATCAATTAACCCTATGTATTCAGTGACCAGGGTCTCTACTTGGTCCTTTTTCCGTACATAAAATCTCAAAATCTTCGCCATAGATAGCCGACCTACAAGCTACAAGTTGAAGATAGCTGACCTACAACTCCTTCACAATGCAATGTAAGCTTGTAGATCTGCTATTTTCACTGATGATTGGCCAACACACATCGTGTGTCACATATGACTTCTGAGGGCCGACTTATGTCGCCGTTTCCGCCTCTAGCCTCTAAGGCATGTTTAGAGATTCTGGGGTTCACAGACCATTTTCAAAGAACAACTTCAACATTAACTGGCTGTAAGTCACAGCGCTCACAAGTATGCAGCCTTTATCCACATTTCGGGAAATATATCATATTTGACCTTAACACAGTTGTAGGAGTGTAAACTCACACACACCCTGGAAGATGATGTGTACAATGCACTTGCACACCCACGCACACTGGAAGAAGATGTGTACAATGTCGCAAACCGTTTACCCGAAACACTGGGAAATAAGCAGTCATGTGTGGGGGTTTCAGTTTTACTACATTTGCATGCCATTATAAAAGTCTCTCACACACACACACACACACACACACACACACACACACACACACACACACACACACACACACAGTGTCAAAACTTTATTTTACTTAATTACAGGTATTTACACCAAGACCAGATCAATAAAAAATATAAAACACTAAATTTATGACATTGGTGCACTATAAACAAAATACAAAAAACAATCAAGAAATACATACCCTGCAGAAAATGTGCCATCTCAAAACGGAACTTTTACTTTTTCCATTGGCTAAAACGTTTGATTTTGGGGCCTACTGTAGTTTCAACTAAGTCTATAGATTATTAACATCCATAAATGTACTGCATGGCAAGATTATTATAACATCTGTTTCTACAGTAAGTGTATTGGCAAGGGTCATGCTCATAAAATGACAAACATCTATAGAATGTCTTGAGGTTTCCTCTATTACTTGTTATATGAATAGATTTTCTTTTTTACACGAAGAAAAGGTTTGTCTGAGATGTTTGCGTTTCCTACTGTATATTCCCACAATCCTCTCACCTGAAGCGGAGCTTTGGCTTATGCAGTGCCATTCAACAGGAGCAATGCAAGTCTTTGGTATGGCGCTCTGGGAGCGTGCTAATAACTCTGACTTAAGAACATAATTATTAAAACTGAGTTAAATATTATTAAAACTGAGTTAAATACTCATCAATGGCATTGCATAAGTTGCATTTAATTGCTCTTTTCCACTTAAAATAAAACAATTATTATAAACCATTGGTACTAAAAACCTTTCATTTCAAGGACCTTCATTACTCTGAGAGTGTAACAAATGGAACTAAATGGATCTGTAAGGTTCCATTTGTTACACTCTGAGTTACAGACAAGTAAGGATCCATTTTGAACCCCCTCAAGGAACCCTGAGGGTCCCTATAAACCCCACATTGAGAACCAATGAATTAAGCCAACCGTGTCATGAAACTTTTTTCACAGGTTCTAGGTTTGTTTCCATGTTGCAGAACAACTGGAACTCGAACAAGAGCAACACCGACATTTTTCTTTTAACTCACTTGAGCCCAAACATAAAAACTGATAATGGACAAAACAGTTGTTCTATGACGTACCTCCTCCTTTTGGGGTCTTTGTGGTTATAATTGAAACGTACAAATTAAAAAATTAAACAAATATTACAGTACTTCAAGGGTTCACGGAAGGTTCTGGGCTGGGTTACCCTTCATCCTATTAAAATTGACAAATGGGAGGACCGACCGGCCGGCCGGCCAGCGGACAGCGGCCACATCACTATGACTCAGAGATAACCATAAACAGATACCTCCATATAATGGGCATAAAAGGGACACGGGTAAACAGACAGAGGTACATATGGGCACAAAAGGGACACAGACAGGTACAACAGGCACTCTGACAAGGCTTCCGACACCATTTTCTCGTGTAGCCAGACAACTATTCTACAATCTCCAAATGCAATATAGAGTCTGGAACTACACCTCAGCAAGGAAGCTGGCATTTACGTTAACGAAAAAAAGAAAGTTAATATCCATTTCTGCTAAGAAGCAAGCTGTATATCTCAGCTGTCGGGAACAAACCCCCTCACTCCAAAATGTTCATTTTTCAGGAAATGAAAAATATATTGACCTGTTTCGGCGGGAAGGTACCCGGGCTCCTCCTTGGTAGTAGCTGGTTGTGGTTTTTTAGGCTTGTTTCTAAAGTCTACAGTAGTTGCTTATTTGGGCTTCGTTTAAACCAGTGGTTCCCACATTTCTTCACGTCAAGGAACCCCAGATTAATATCATAATGTAATTGTCCACGTCCACGGACATCCACCTGAAAATGTTGTGCCAAAAATGTGCCATTTTTGCTAAAATGTTTAAAACATATTCAAAATATTTCAATTTATTCTCAATATTTTTTTTAAATAGATCTGCCATTTTCATTTGTGATTGTTTTCATAGACCTGGCCACTTCTCTTGTTTATCTGGCAACACAGCAAGAGGAAGTTATGCACACACAAAAGGCCATAAGACTTATGGGGCATAGGAAACAAGTCAATATATTTTCAGGAAATTAAGAAAACCTTATATTATTAAAAGAAAGCAATACTGCCTCATCAAAGTTGGTATTGTTAGTAACTTTATATATTTTCAATTACTTACATGAGAGAGGGAGAGGTGGTGGAGTTAGTTGGTTTAGCAGACAGTTTGAGGGTCCAATCAAATAGGTTTAATCAAATACACAGGCGTAAAGGGTGTTCATTGTTCAATAGCATTGATTTATGAAAACAAAATCAAAAACCTCAAAAATGGAGTTGGGTGGTTTCTCCTCGACGGCAACGAATTATGTTTAGATTATTTAGATTTATATTAGGATAAATTTCTGCGACTGGAACGACGGGACGGAAGTGGGCAGGAGGCTCCACTTCCCGCTTTATCGCTTGCTCATGCTCAGAGCTTCCGCACTCCAGACTTGCAGGAGGCAACAGTCTGGCCACGCGAGACTACCAACACTATGACCAGCGGTGTGACGTAGGTGGGAGGGGCCGTGTAGCGCCCCGGACCTCTAACAGAAGAAAAGAGCCATTAGACGATTGTTAACTTACATTCAACTGTACATTGAAGAACATTGCAGAGAATCATGCAACCGCTTTTTCATTATTAGAACATTGGTTACAGCAGAACCGGGTCAACCCGTTGTGCTGTCCTACAGAACCAAAGTGCAGTAACTACATTTTTTGGACTTATTTATCCATCTCAAGTCCATATAGGCCTTCGTGATTTTAGACTAGGATAAACAATTACCTCACGAAGAGACACATACAATTAGTGCAATATCACTTATATACTGAATCTGATGACCCGTTTGGCCGCCATCAGGTTGATTCTTTGCGTAGTCACTGTACTAAAATTTTTTTGAATCACAAGATGTCTAGCACTCACTTCAAAATCTTCTGGTTTTGTGCTGTTGCTGGCTTAGTGATACTGAACACAACAAATAGTTCCATGTGACAGAGGGGTCACAATTGAACGGAAGTTAAACTACAGTATTGTAGGTTGAAATACACCACAAATTACGCTAGTTTTGTGGATTCATTTATTTGACCGGAATGACCGGAAACGTAGCTTGCAGAGTAAATTCAGTCAGGTATACTAGAGCGGCTTCATGCTGTGCTCAAGGCCGCATACATATACTCGAGGGGTTAATATGCTCCATTACTACATGTGGGTGTATTCAGTTTCAGTGTATTCAGGTCTTTGCAAGACCCACATGTCATACGCTGATGCGGCAGTCAGCTGAGCAATTGGGCAGGGTATTTAAGCTCTCCTAGACTGCATGCTCTTCCTGCCTTCCTTCTGCATATGGTTCCTGGTTGTTATGTGATGTTGCTCCCGCTCCCACCACCACCACCGCTGGGCTGTTATTTCTGTTCCCCATGGGGGGTTATTATTGTATATTTATCTCCCTGCTCTTAATGTTTAATGATGGTGTCTAATTGTGCCGAGCAGGGAGAAAAATGTAGCAGAGCCGATTGCCAAGATAAAATATTATATACACACGTATTCTCATTCTATAATAAATATTGGTTAAATCCATTTGTGAGTTATCTGACTGAACTACATAATATTCACCAAAACCAGACCAGAACTCCCACTACGGGACTCCGACAATCAATAAATTCCTTTGCAACCACTATATTACTGGCAAAAATCTGTAACTAACCCTTTAACAGTTTGACTGTTTTTTACGATTAACCCGCATTTTAATCAACCCCCCTTCACTGCCGAGATTGTTGTATTACCTTTAGAGCATACGCTGAATTATTTGGGCTTTTAATCCGCGAAAATCCATCAAAAAAAGCTCCCGTGGTTTGTTATGATCTGTGTGTAGCATCCACCATCTTGGTGCACGCGGAAGACGCACACAAGATTGGTTTCAATGAGGCGTTGCACCCAATGCATTTCCATTGGCCTCAATTTCCCAGAAGCCCTAGCAGCCCACAGCATGTGACGATTTCCGGTTTTGTCATCTCAGCGAAGGCATCCAGTCTCATACTCCGCTACGAAGACGGATTTTCTTTTGATTCATTACATTACGGCGGATTAAACACATAAAACAAAAGGCGGGTATGTCCGATACGGCAGCGACATTAACCTGGAGTAATCCATTCAAGGCACGGAAACTGTTAATGAATCCCTCATAATGGTCCGATTCATTAACGGTTCCCTTAACGATTCCTAGTATAGGCTACGCCAGTTTGAAATGGACCCATACAGGTCTGTAACTTCAACCAAATGGGTCCACTTGTACACCGTCAGAGTTATGATGAAGTTGCAATTAAAACGTTTGAGAACCATGTAATTGTAAAGCAGATGTAAAGTGCACATGTATACCAACTCAGACAGTGTGATAAAGCCGCTTCCGGAAACGGTTCCAAGAGTGATGGAACCGATTCTGGTTCTTCAATGTTGGTTCTGATCTGTGCTGCTACTCGTGCCTTGTTGTAATAAATCAGAAGATTTTGAAGTGAGTGCTGGTCATCTTGTGAACTTTTAAAATCATACTTGATTTGAACCGTGCACCCACGGTAAAAATACGTTGCTTTGATGAGTGCTCACGTCTACTTTGCAGTTACTGTACTTTAGCTTCCGTAGGACAGGGTAGCACACACAGACGTGTGTAAGAAGCCTTTTTTACAAAACGACGCTCTCCATGGCAATAGAGTCACTGTGCGTCTACAGCGGACAAAGGTCCTTTGGAACCGGCCAATATGGCTTCTTCTTTCAGAACCGACGACAGCCTCGGCGTGTGTCTAAAAGTTCTGTGAGGTCAAACGGTGTACAGGGACGTCTTGAGCTGCAGCGTCTCCTCCACAGACAGCCTGTCGTGGTAGAAGCTGAGCCCCGTCAGCAGCTCGATGTCTCTGGGCCGTGCCACGTGCAGCTGAGCCCAGTCCTCCACCCACGCCATGTCCGACCCATTCTGCAGGCGCAGGGGTGCAAAGGTTAATCCAACTAATCAATAGAATTAATCGACGATAAAAAATAAAAAAACAATTTGCGTCCTTACGTTTGTCATCAATGTTTGTGTTTACACTGGCCTAATGTTCACACACACTCAAAAATAGTCCTAGGAAACGGTAACGCTACGTGCGCTATAGTGAGACAGGATGTTAAATCTTGATTTTCATTAAATAACTATGTCTCTCTCCGTATCGCACACACACTCAAACGCATACACAGTGTACAAGGTCCACAAATTTGCTCTGCACTGTTGATTCCGATGCGGTTTTATCAACATTATTCAAGTGAAATGTGTTGGTTTTATATACTATTTAACAGCAACAATGCGCTAACCAATATGTACGACACAGGGATTTACCCAAGGAATAAAGGTTATATATTATCATCTGATCATCTATCGATACAGTCTACAGACAGACAGTGTCAGTGAGTGAGCACAGCTGTCCTGTGCTCTCATTGGCTGTAATATGGCCTTCTCGGTGTGCGGTCGCAACACAGTTCATACTGTATGATGTCCATTGGCAAGAGAGCCAAATATCAGAGGTGCACACGCAGATCCGACACACCAAAGGTCCGAAGCGTGGGGACATGCGATGGTCCGACATGCGCTGCTCCCGTGCTTGCGTTTATGGTTAGGTTAGGGATTGAGGTTTCGGATCAATAGTATGTCGGAACTAAAGCCTGTATCCAAATATCAAACCTGCTAGGTACTCAGAAACGGTCGGGAAGGCGTCGGCGAGCGCCATTAATCGGCGCTATATCTTCTCGCAGGGCCTTTCACACACAGCAAGCAAAAGCTCTGCGATCAAAGCCCGATCTGGCGTCAGATCGGGGGTTTTGTCGGCGAGCGCCAAAAATGGTCCCAGACAGCATAATCGGAGCAAATATTGTGCAGTGCACGAGCCATTAGACTCATAGCACAGCTCTCAGTGTGTGAATGCATGATGTGTCAGTGCAGTGGTTCAGTGGTGTTCTACTCACAGCACAGCTCAGTGTGTGAATGCATGGTGTGTCAGTGCAGTGGATCAGTGGTGTTCCACTCACAGCACAGCTCAGTGTGTGAATGCATGGTGTGTCAGTGCAGTGGTTCAGTGGTGTTCCACTCACAGCACAGCTCTCAGTGTGTGAATGCATGGTGTGTCAGTGCAGTGGTTCAGTGGTGTTCTACTCACAGCACAGCTCAGTGTGTGAATGCATGGTGTGTCAGTGCAGTGGTTCAGTGGTGTTCTACTCACAGCACAGCTCAGTGTGTGAATGCATGGTGTGTCAGTGCAGTGGTTCAGTGGTGTTCTACTCACAGCACAGCTCAGTGTGTGAATGCATGGTGTGTCAGTGCAGTGGTTCAGTGGTGTTCTACTCACAGCACAGCTCAGTGTGTGAATGCATGGTGTGTCAGTGCAGTGGTTCAGTGGTGTTCCACTCACAGCACAGCTCAGTGTGTGAATGCATAGTGTGTCAGTGCAGTGGTTCAGTGGTGTTCCACTCACAGCACAGCTCAGTGTGTGAATGCATGGTGTGTCAGTGCAGTGGTTCAGTGGTGTTCTACTCACAGCACAGCTCAGTGTGTGAATGCATGGTGTGTCAGTGCAGTGGTTCAGTGGTGTTCTACTCACAGCACAGCTCTCAGTGTGTGAATGCATGGTGTGTCAGTGCAGTGGTTCAGTGGTGTTCTACTCACAGCACAGCTCAGTGTGTGAATGCATGGTGTGTCAGTGCAGTGGTTCAGTGGTGTTCCACTCACAGCACAGCTCTGTGTGTGAATGCATGGTGTGTCAGTGCAGTGGTTCAGTGGTGTTCTACTCACAGCACAGCTCTCAGTGTGGTCTGCTCTGTGGGGCAGGATGTAGGACTGGACCTGTAGGGGACCCTCACAGTCCATAGGGCTGAAGCTAGAGTTCGCACAGCTGGACAGCATTACGAAGAAATGGGTGGGGATTGGAGCCTCGTTCCTGCAGCAAGAAACACACCGAGTCATAAACCTTGTATCTTCATATTTGTATTTTATTTTATCGTTTTTTTCCCATAAATTAATGAGCTATTTTATACGTTGTGAAATGACAGTGTCGTGCTAAAGTAGGACTGCATCCGACACGGTGTGATGAAACATATTTTTGAGTTTGTAAAGTGTCAATTACAAACAGACTGTAAAGAGATCTGAATATACCGATTGGATGACTAGACTAGACACTAAACATCACATGTGCTTACTGTGATGCTGTTTGTCTACTTACGGTCTGTTTACTTTGGGGGCATCAACCTTTCCATCATAATCTGCATCGAATATGGGCCCACTCATCACGTTGACTCCATTCAGCTGCTGGGACAATTTCGGGATCAGAAAGTCATGGAAATGAGTCCAAGTGTCTGTAGTTTGGCAAGAAAACACAATAAAACATAATAAATAATAAAAATCACATAGTTACAGTTATTAAAATCTTGTTAGGGCCGATTCATACTCCTATTTTAGAGCCGAATAAAAGTCGGTTTGGCGCTGTAGAGCCTACAATGTGACGTCATTTGAGGATCGGGGGGGGGGGGGGGGGGGTACCGTCCTAAAGTCGGCTCTTCGGTGCAACTGAAAATTTCTGACGAGCCATAATCATTTCGGCACTACAGCGCCGAAACAGCGGTAAAATAGGAGTATGAATCGGCCCTAAGTCTCATCAAATATGAACAAAATAACATTGTGACAGTTTAAAGGTGATATTTCCAACACTGAACATCAAATTTCATCAAATTTCTTTAGCCTGTGAGACAGTGTTATGCCACCAGAGGGCAGCATTTGCACAGCAATTAATGTTCTGCTACATTTGCATCCACCTTACAGTGTCATGAGAGCACACTTTTCTTTTTTACCCAGATGACACCAGAGGAAATCACCTCTCACTTTACGTCCCTATTATGGGAAATAAAATAAAATAAAATAAAATAAAGCTTCAAATATCAAAATCTTCAAGATATTAAATAAAAAAAATAAAAAAATGAGATACGAAGGAGATACGAGGTTTCTAACCAACAGCAACAGTATAAGTCAGTGGTTCTCAACCAGTGGTCCTTGAGGGGGTTCCAGGTGGTCCCCAGCTAAATTATGGAGAGTTAACCAAATTGACCCTTATAGATTTTTAACTCTGTAAAATGGACCATTTGGTTAAGTTAATTTACAAGTCTACACAATTAGAGAATGTACAAGAATTATCAACATTTGCTTGTTATTTCTTCTAATGGTACCACATCAATACAGCATGTATACTGTACATATCCTTTAGTTTTGGGTCCGCAAGGCTAAATCTCATCAAATTGTGGTCCGTGGCTCAAATGCAGAATAAATAATGGGCCTCGATATGAAAACCACTACTAGTATAAGTGCTGAAAGAAACCAGATTTTGGCAGCAGTAACACCTCATTTTCCACGGAGAGCACGTGTCACAGGATTAACACTCTCACCACACGCATGCTTTCACACAATTTCAGAAATACCCTTTTGTTGATACACTGTGGGCTGGCTCCTCTCACCGACATTATGTAACTCTGGGATTTTAAACGGAGGATTATACTTCAAGTGACCAGGGACAAATTAGCCATTGGGCCAGTGGGGCTGTGGCCCAGGGGCCCTTGGCTCTCAGGGGCCCTTCTGGGAAATTGGACCGCGCAGCACTAGGTTTGACGCCCTGAAAAGGGCTCCTGGGGCCCTTCATTGGCCATTGATTTAGTTAAATTTAGGTCAAAAACATGATAAAAACACGGAAAAACACAAAATGTTGCGCTATGGGGGCCCTGCAAAAATGACCGGCCCAGGGGCCCTCATGTGGGCTAATCCGTCCCTGCAAGTGACAGGTGGCTCAGATCCATTCCAAATTGTAGGAATTTTGCCAAACATCACACACACTCCTATCCTCCTGGTGGAGACCTGTGCCCAGAAGGGCACTTTTTCTAGTTTATAATTATTTTGGAAAAGAACCTCCTCCAGGAGGAGGCCGGAGACTAAAAATATAATTATATAAATTAGCCATACATTTCGGCCATTTGAAAATAGCTGATCTACAAGCTCACAATGCATCGCGATGCGAAGCTTGTAGATCTGCTATTTTCAAAATATGTTTAAACATTTGAAAACTTGAAATGGGACATTCTGCACAATGAGTACTTTCTACTTTTGGTACTTTAAGTACATTTGGATACCAATACCTTTGTACTTTCACTCAAGTGAACTTTGAATACCGGACTTCTATTTTTTACTTTTACAGAGTAGTTCTACATTGCAGTATTGATACTTTTACTTAAGTAAAACACGCGAGTACTTTTTCCACCACTGCCAATTACACTGATCTAACACTTTGCAAGTTGCATCTAGATAAGAGTTTGTAGTCTGTTAAATGCCTAAATTATGAAAATCTCTCACGTTGGCAAGACATTATTCCACAGCTTGGGAAATGGTACTGTTCATTCCACTAACTAAACACTGGCCTGTATTGTTCAGAGAAAGGTTAGGTCCCTTGAAGTACAGTCCCATGTTAGCAATGTGGTTAGATCCTGCACTCCAATTATACATATTTCAGTCAGTCGGGGCTAAGTGAAGCCCATTTTGGGTTGGGTTTTGGATGCAGCATAATGTTCCGTATGGAGAATATAAGGCTGCTGGCAATTGTCATACATTTTTCTGGAAAACCATCCCCACCCCCGACACAGTTTAGCAAAATACAAGACGACATAATGTCTAGTCATGACATAACCCAGAATCTTCAGTTCAAAGGTTCCGTGAATCACAGCTCTCATTCAGTGAGTTAGGTAGCAGCCACTGGGAAAAATGAATAAGAAAGAAAAATACTGCTGGTATATATAATAATTTCTACCAAGACTATATGCACATGTAAATTTTATTTTGATATATTTACATATATTTATTTATTTTATCACTATTCTAATGTTATTGTCTATCCTGCTGCATTGCCTGAAGGAAGCCAAACCAAAATAGGTTTTACTGTTAGTATGTACCTCTCCTGTACATCCACACAGAGCGACTTTTATCATGGTGGAAACTTGTAATGCAATACCAAACTCACACAGTAAAATAAATGCCAGCCTCATACTCATACCACTAACTTGGGATGGAACTTGAAAAACCATTAACTCCTGTGTCCCTTTGTAAACATGCCGGAACAGCTCACCTTTGAACGCAGAGAACATGGGTGCCATGTTGCTTGTGACGAGTGAATCTGTTTCTGATCCGTTGCCGCTTAAATCTACAAAAAGAAACAAGTCAATGAACAGATTGAAAGAGACAGCACTGCCTGAATACTGTTATATCTCATTATTTACACGTGTGTAACACACACACACACACATACGTACACACACACGCTTACTGCGTTCACACGGGCAGATGCAAAGCTACGTACAGTCTACCATTCATTGTCACAGTCTACACACACACACACTCACTGGGGGGATGCAGGAGACCATAGGACAGATCGGGGTCGTCTCTGTATCTCTGGCACATCTGGCTGGCGTGCGCTGGGACACGCACGTCCGCACGCACGCACACCTCCAGGCTCGCGCTCAGCGGCTGGACGTCGCTCTGAGGGGGAGAGAGAGAGAGAGAGAGAGAGAGAGAGAGAGAGAGAGAGAGAGAGAGGCACACAAAGAGGTCCTGTCAGTGCACTGGACGGGACGGGACGGATGGGGACAGTCTTGGGTTGTGTAACATCACTTGGCGTGGACGCGGCTCTGGCTGTGTATTGGGGTCAGGGAGGACACAGTACTATTTTGGACTGCGGTTCTCTGAATAGAATAATGTTGTTTTGTGTTCAAGGCAGCCTCCAGTCATAGAATAAAGTGATACAGCATCAAGAATAAATAAACAACAGTTTATTTGTCTCCAACTCATACAGCAGCAACAGGCCATGCATGGCTTGCCAGCGACGACATCTGGCCCGGAAAATCTGATATAAATAGTAATGTGTGACAGTCTTACTAGTGCATGCAGTATAAGCTACAGACTATCTATGGACATTAGTGCAAGTGAATTCTACAGATTGAATACAGTTTTTGTTTTTTTGTCCTCGTGGCTCTGACAGCCACAGGGGCCACAAAGCTCTTCCTCTATAAAAAATACGCAATGTACACATCGAAAAGCAACACAGCAGACATATTGTGTTCTGTTGTGTTCATATTGTCTTCTGTTATTTGCCAGAAGCGATTACTTTACAAAAGGTCTCAGTTACTCAGAAATAGTGTTGGTTTCATGAGCTGGTCACATAACTCTCATTGACTCCAGTGCATTCTGCCGAACTTCCGGGTGCAGTTTGGCTCCCATGGGTCTGGAATTGCGTGATAGCGAAAATGACGTTGGTGACTTTACCTCCATTTCATTTCATATACCTTGATCCTCAGGGCTGGACGAGGTGTGAGACACCTTGTCCTCACCACCAGTCCACCTGTCCAGATCAGCACCAACACTCTGTTTGTCCTTCATAACTTAAGCCAGTGTGTGTTATAAACACTGGAACTAATCCACTAATGTTTTTGGCTGATACATTCGAATGTGCCAAGAATGACTATTGGAAACTTTGATGGTGTGTTGTTGTATAGCGTTCACACAGTGCACACACATGGACGCAATAAGGCCCGTTACGTCAGGGTTCATGTGTGACTGAAAGCATAGAGCTTTTAACACGTGCAGACTTGTGTTTGTAATTAAAAAAAAGCTACAGGGCAGCTACAGGGCAATGATTCTGACCCCATTCAATTTCAATGAACCACACTTTTGATACCAGAGATGTGGTCTGCAGGGAAGATGTCCCCCATTCAGCGACTGTAGGAGAGACGTCGCCCATTCAGCCACTGTAGGAGAGACGTCCCCCATTCAGCCACTGTAGGAGAGACGTCCTCCATTCAGCCACTGTAGGGGAGACGTCCCCCATTCAGCCACTGTAGGAGAGACGTCCCCCATTCAGCCACTGTAGGGGAGACGTCCTCCATTCAGCCACTGTAGGGGAGACGTCCTCCATTCAGCCACTGTAGGGGAGACGTCCCCCATTCAGCCACTGTAGGAGACGTCCTCCATTCAGCCACTGTAGGAGAGACGTCCCCCATTCAGCCACTGTAGGAGAGACGTCCCCCATTCAGCCACTGTAGGAGAGACGTCCCCCATTCAGCCACTGTAGGAGACGTCCCCCATTCAGCCACTGTAGGAGAGACGTCCTCCATTCAGCCACTGTAGGAGAGACGTCCTCCATTCAGCCACTGTAGGGGAGACGTCCTCCATTCAGCCACTGTAGGAGACGTCCTCCATTCAGCCACTGTAGGGGAGACGTCCCCCAATCAGCCACTGTAGGAGACGTCCTCCATTCAGCCACTGTAGGAGAGACGTCCCCCATTCAGCCACTGTAGGAGAGACGTCCCCCATTCAGCCACTGTAGGAGAGACGTCCCCCATTCAGCCACTGTAGGAGAGACGTCCCCCATTCAGCCACTGTAGGGGAGACGTCCTCCATTCAGCCACTGTAGGAGAGACGTCCCCCATTCAGCCACTGTAGGGGAGACGTCCTCCATTCAGCCACTGTAGGAGAGACGTCCCCCATTCAGCCACTGTAGGAGAGACGTCCCCCATTCAGCCACTGTAGGGGAGACGTCCCCCATTCAGCCACTGTAGGGGAGACGTCCTCCATTCAGCCACTGTAGGGGAGACGTCCCCCATTCAGCCACTGTAGGAGAGACGTCGCCCATTCAGCCACTGTAGGGGAGACGTCCCCCATTCAGCCACTGTAGGAGACGTCCCCCATTCAGCCACTGTAGGAGAGACGTCCCCCATTCAGCCACTGTAGGGGAGACGTCCCCCATTCAGCCACTGTAGGAGACGTCCCCCATTCAGCCACTGTAGGAGAGACGTCCCCCATTCAGCCACTGTAGGAGACGTCCCCCATTCAGCCACTGTAGGGGAGACGTCCCCCATTCAGCCACTGTAGGGGAGACGTCCCCCATTCAGCCACTGTAGGAGACGTCCCCCATTCAGCCACTGTAGGGGAGACGTCCCCCATTCAGCCACTGTAGGGGAGACGTCCCCATTCAGCCACTGTAGGGGAGACGTCCCCCATTCAGCCACTGTAGGGGAGACGTCCCCCATTCAGCCACTGTAGGAGACGTCCTCCATTCAGCCACTGTAGGAGACGTCCTCCATTCAACCACTGTAGGGGAGACGTCCTCCATTCAGCCACTGTAGGGGAGACGTCCCCCATTCAGCCACTGTAGGGGAGACGTCCCCCATTCAGCCACTGTAGGGGAGACGTCCCCCATTCAACCACTGTAGGAGAGACGTCCCCCATTCAGCCACTGTAGGGGAGACGTCCCCATTCAGCCACTGTAGGAGAGACGTCCCCCATTCAGCCACTGTAGGGGAGACGTCCCCCATTCAACCACTGTAGGGGAGACGTCCCCCATTCAACCACTGTAGGAGACGTCCCCCATTCAGCCACTGTAGGAGACGTCCTCCATTCAGCCACTGTAGGAGACGTCCTCCATTCAGCCACTGTAGGAGACGTCCTCCATTCAGCCACTGTAGGGGAGACGTCCCCCATTCAGCCACTGTAGGAGAGACGTCCCCCATTCAGCCACTGTAGGAGACGCCCTCCATTCAGCGACTGTAGGGGAGACGTCCCCCATTCAGCCACTGTAGGGGAGACGTCCCCCATTCAGCCACTGTAGGGGAGACGTCCCCCATTCAGCCACTGTAGGAGACGTCCCCCATTCAGCCACTGTAGGAGACACGTCCCCCATTCAGCCACTGTAGGAGACACGTCCCCCATTCAGCCACTGTATGAGACACGTCCCCCATTCAGCCACTGTAGGAGACACGTCCCCCAGTCAGCCACTGTAGGAGACGTCCCCCATTCAGCCACTGTAGGAGAGACGTCCCCCATTCAGCCACTGTAGGGGAGACGTCCCCCATTCAGCCACTGTAGGAGAGACGTCCCCCATTCAGCCACTGTAGGAGAGACGTCCCCCATTCAGCCACTGTAGGAGACGTCCCCCATTCAGCCACTGTAGGGGAGACGTCCTCCATTCAGCCACTGTAGGGGAGACGTCCCCCATTCAGCCACTGTAGGAGAGACGTCCCCCATTCAGCCACTGTAGGGGAGACGTCCCCCATTCAGCCACTGTAGGAGAGACGTCCCCCATTCAGCCACTGTAGGGGAGACGTCCCCCATTCAGCCACTGTAGGAGAGACGTCCCCCATTCAGCCACTGTAGGGGAGACGTCCCCCATTCAGCCACTGTAGGGGAGACGTCCCCCATTCAGCCACTGTAGGAGAGACGTCCCCCATTCAGCCACTGTAGGAGAGACGTCCTCCATTCAGCCACTGTAGGAGAGACGTCCCCCATTCAGCCACTGTAGGAGAGACGTCCCCCATTCAGCCACTGTAGGAGAGACGTCCCCCATTCAGCCACTGTAGGAGAGACGTCCCCCATTCAGCCACTGTAGGAGAGACGTCCTCCATTCAGCCACTGTAGGAGAGACGTCCCCCATTCAGCCACTGTAGGAGAGACGTCCCCCATTCAGCCACTGTAGGAGAGACGTCCCCCATTCAGCCACTGTAGGAGAGACGTCCCCCATTCAGCCACTGTAGGAGAGACGTCCTCCATTCAGCCACTGTAGGGGAGACGTCCCCCATTCAGCCACTGTAGGAGAGACGTCCCCCATTCAGCCACTGTAGGGGAGACGTCCCCCATTCAGCCACTGTAGGAGAGACGTCCCCCATTCAGCCACTGTAGGAGACGTCCCCCATTCAGCCACTGTAGGAGAGACGTCCCCCATTCAGCCACTGTAGGAGACGTCCCCCATTCAGCCACTGTAGGGGAGACGTCCCCCATTCAGCCACTGTAGGGGAGACATCCTCCATTCAGCCACTGTAGGGGAGACGTCCCCCATTCAGCCACTGTAGGAGAGACGTCCCCATTCAGCCACTGTAGGAGAGACGTCCCCCATTCAGCCACTGTAGGGGAGACGTCCCCCATTCAGCCACTGTAGGAGAGACGTCCCCCATTCAGCCACTGTAGGGGAGACGTCCCCCATTCAGCCACTGTAGGGGAGACGCCCTCCATTCAGCCACTGTAGGAGAGACGTCCCCCATTCAGCCACTGTAGGAGAGACGTCCCCCATTGTTTTGTGTAACAACATCCTCTACTTCTGAGAAATGAATGCAAACCCCCAATAAGTCTATGACAGACTTTTCTTTTAAAAACTGTATATCAGCTATCTTGGTGAAAGTAAAATCTGGTTTCACTAGAGCTGATTCTTCACCAAATAGAGTAATTTCTGTCTTTGGTTTCAGTGAAATTTCATATTTATCGTGTCCAGTACGAAATTTTAGATTAATTTCTTTAAATAGCCTGTCAGTGATGAAATAACTATTGTTTACTTGAATCAAATTAAAATACTTTACTGATTCTTGATTAAACCCTACTACCTTAATTGTTGCTGTACTGTCTGAAACTTGAAAGAAGAAGTATACTCCGTTAGCATATTTTCATTCTTCACTTTTAGTAATTACTTGTGCTAAACTTGTCCAACTTTCACGATCTGATACTGAACTTAATTCTGAGATGGTAATTACGTTCATAGGGTTCTTCTTAATCCTTTTATTTGTTAGGTATATCTGTAGATAGTTCCATTGTTTTAACTATATTTAGCATGTAACTATTATCTTCTGTTCTATAACTCCACGCTCTTTGATATTTTCTCTACCGGGGACACTGTATGCACTGGGTGATAGTCTAATCCTGGGTAAGATCTTACAGGTCTGACCTGCTTTAGTCTTTATCAGGATGTCTTCTGGTCTCTGACTTTATATTAGGTCAGTGGTTCCTGTCGGTCGCTGCCCTTCTCTAAGGACCTTTAGGTTAGTGGTTCCTGTCAGGCGCTGCCCGTCTCTAAGGACCTTTAGGTTAGTGGTTCCTGTCGGTCGCTGCCCTTCTCTAAGGACCTTTAGGTTAGTGGTTCCTGTCAGGCGCTGCCCGTCTCTAAGGACCTTTAGGTTAGTGGTTCCTGTCGGTCGCTGCCCTTCTCTAAGGACCTTTAGGTTAGTGGTTCCTGTCAGGCGCTGCCCGTCTCTAAGGACCTTTAGGTTAGTGGTTCCTGTCAGGCGCTGCCCGTCTCTAAGGACCTTTAGGTTAGTGGTTCCTGTCAGGCGCTGCCCGTCTCTAAGGACCTTTAGGTTAGTGGTTCCTGTCGGTCGCTGCCCTTCTCTAAGGACCTTTAGGTTAGTGGTTCCTGTCGGTCGCTGCCCGTCTCTAAGGACCTTTAGGTCAGTGGTTCCTGTCAGGCGCTGCCCGTCTCTAAGGACCTTTAGGTTAGTGGTTCCTGTCAGGCGCTGCCCGTCTCTAAGGACCTTTAGGTCAGTGGTTCCTGTCAGTCGCTGCCCGTCTCTAAGGACCTTTAGGTCAGTGGTTCCTGTCAGGCGCTGCCCGTCTCTAAGGACCTTTAGGTTAGTGGTTCCTGTCAGGCGCTGCCCGTCTCTAAGGACCTTTAGGTCAGTGGTTCCTGTCAGGCGCTGCCCGTCTCTAAGGACCTTTAGGTTAGTGGTTCCTGTCAGGCGCTGCCCGTCTCTAAGGACCTTTAGGTTAGTGGTTCCTGTCGGTCGCTGCCCGTCTCTAAGGACCTTTAGGTCAGTGGTTCCTGTCAGGCGCTGCCCGTCTCTAAGGACCTTTAGGTTAGTGGTTCCTGTCAGGCGCTGCCCGTCTCTAAGGACCTTTAGGTCAGTGGTTCCTGTCAGTCGCTGCCCGTCTCTAAGGACCTTTAGGTCAGTGGTTCCTGTCAGGCGCTGCCCGTCTCTAAGGACCTTTAGGTTAGTGGTTCCTGTCAGGCGCTGCCCGTCTCTAAGGACCTTTAGGTCAGTGGTTCCTGTCAGGCGCTGCCCGTCTCTAAGGACCTTTAGGTTAGTGGTTCCTGTCAGGCGCTGCCCGTCTCTAAGGACCTTTAGGTCAGTGGTTCCTGTCAGGCGCTGCCCGTCTCTAAGTACCTTTAGGTCAGTGGTTCCTGTCAGCCCATTCCCAGCCAACCCGCCACTTTTGATGCGTATGAAAATAAAACAGCAAATTGTGCCTGATTTGCTGGGACCAGATTACATACATGACCATATTTCTTACGTCATCTAGTCAATAGCTCTCAATGATGACGTAAGAAATATGGTCATGTATGTAATCTGGTCCCAGCAAATCAGGCACAAATTTGCTGTTTTATTTGCATACGCATCAAAAGTGGCGGGTTGGCTGGGACGGTGCATACGGACCGGGCGAAAATATTACTTGCACGCTCTGCTTGCGCAAGTAATAAGCATGCCAAGAAGTCATTAAGAGGCTTGGCACAGCAGTCAGAAGGATGAGCGACTGCTGCAGGATAATAATGTTCCTATACGTATGAGCGTTAAAGGGACACAGACAGACGGGTACAACGGGTACTCTGACCCCAGCACTATAACTCAGAGACATGTTGGTCGGATAGGTGGAGCAACATACTGTAGTGTAGATGTGAAAGAGAACTAGTGTGTGCTTCCTGGAGCGAGCCCACAACAAGTGTTGCAATGCGTTTGTACAAACAATACGCTTGCACTGTACTTCTCCTCAAGTAAATGTTAGAACGCAGGACTTTTACGTGTAGCAGAGCATTTCTACAGTACATTGTGGAATTGCTGCATGTACTTAAGCAACACATCTCAGTCCCATCTTCCAGCACTGAAGCCAAACCCAGGGAACAAACCACACAGCTGACATGCAGCCATGCAGGAGGAGACTATGTTTAGAAACTTCTGAAGATAAAAGAGCCTGGTTGAGCTCACCAGAGGCTGGACAGTGTATGCCACCCACAGCGCCATGAGCAGGTCCTTGCTGTAGCCATTGAGGTAGTCGGACTGGTGGAGCAGGCAGTGGTCACTGTTCTCCTTCAGAACCTTAGGCGTTCCGTATGGAAGGTGGAGGCGACGGAGCTCCGCTTTAGAACCTATAGTGGAAAAGCAGGGCTACATTTGTTAAACAATATCAGACACTTTATACTTCCCAAAAGGAAATGTGTGTATTTAATCCAGTGTGACCAGAAGCAGAGATAAAAGATATATAGGAAATATATATTTCCTAATAATGATGACTGAACAAGGATGCACTTCCCCATTGAGGCAAATCCTTCACTGACCACCAGTGGTCCATGGACCACCAGTTGAAAACCCCTGCATTCGATGACAGAGACCTCCATTTGATAACATACGTTATCTCTGCTGGGACCCCAGAGAACTGGACATGCAAGTGTCCATTTGGTTCCATTTGTGCACACTCAGGAACCAACTACTACAGGATCTGTAACTAATAACTATCAATCATACATTTTAGCTTGGGACTCCCTGGAACCTTTGCTCTGGAAAAGTTATCCGACGTTTATAGACATCAAATCCATGACATGATGCAGTATGGCGTTGGCGTGTACTCACTAGAATTAGTTTGGAGTTGTCCGTTCATCGTTCTCTCCTGAAAAGAAAGGGATTTGTTTCTTTGTTAGTGAATTTATATATTAATGATACATAATGCACATAATCATCAAGTACACTATAGCGCATGTTGCTCTGTCCTGGTGCTCAATAAGAAATTAACTATTACTAGTATCCATGCACTAATATGTTTCACTATGTCACTATGTCATTCAGTCGATACATCTAATCCATACATGGGCAACTGGCAGCCTGGGGCCACACCTTCACTTAATGTGGCCCGCAGGTTTCAAAAACAATTCAGGATGCCAATTCAAATATAACAAAAAAAGCCAATCTACAAGCGAAAAACACCCCTTGAGCATGTAGATCAGCTACTTTGCTACTTTTGTGTGACATAATAGAATAACAAATTAATTTACGAAAAGAGTTGAAATACGGAGATAAGAGGTTTCTGCCCGATAGTATATGCAATGTGGATTGAGTGTGGAAATACTGTATAGTGGGCCTCTCCATCATCAAAGTTCTACACCCCTAATCTAAACCAGAGGTGGACAACAATGTGTATTTGATCCACCTGTAGATCAAATCACTCGCATAACTGTAGTCCCGCACGTTTCCAGAAGGTGGGGGAACTGTTTGCTCTTATACAGTTCATTTCAACTTACAGTAGATTCATTTGATTGGCTCGGCAGCAGATTTGAACTGGAAACTTCATGTGTTTCTGGCTCAAATATGCTGCCAAGACAATCAAAAGCTAAAGGGATCCAGGGAAATGTACAGGAACAGGAAATGGGTGCGTCAACCTTCTGGAAACCTGGGAATTATGCGTAGCTTGAAATATTGACAAAATACTAATTTGTTTTTGGGAGAAAAAATAATAATAATAAAACGTTTTAGTTTTTTCAATTTCCAGGCAGAAGCCTCGTATAAGTCAGTAAGCCTTGCCGAGCCATGAGGCTCATAAGGCCGGAGCCTATCTCCTGTTTCTGTAGCATGAGGCAACACTAGTATGTCGCAGGGACTTACCCCAATCCAACCCTTGACGCTAGTATGTCGCAGGGACTTACCCCAATCCAACCCTTGACGCTAGTATGTCGCAGGGACTTACCCCAATCCAACCCTTGACGCTAGTATGTCGCAGGGACTTACCCCAATCCAACCCTTGATGGTGTGTACCGAGCAGGGAGGCACTGGGTCCCATGTTTCAGAGTCTTTAGTGTGACCCGGCCGCGGATCAAACCCCGACCTCCCAGTCTCAGCACGGACACCGAGTTGAAGACCTCGTGTGCATCTCCATATTTAAACTTGCATGTTTTTTCGTAAATTAATGCCGTACTTCTACATAAGTGCATATATGTGTTGCACAAAGGTAGCAAAAATAGCAGATCTACTGAGAGCTTGACTTGAGATGCTATAAGGAACGAGCTTGGCTGAAGCTGGCTCAGACGTACGTCTGCCTCGGTGACGGAGCTACAGGTGCAGCCCAGGTCGTCAGTGGGCAGGGCGGCGGTGGCGCAGGGCGTGTCGAGGGACAGCGGGGCTGGGTGTACCGGACGGTGGGCCGGACGCTTCAGCAGGTGGTTCAGACTGCCATGGGTCCCATTGTTTGGAGCAGGAGCAATGTGGAGGAGATCTGAGAGGAGACAGAGAGACAGATAATTATTTTGTACTGTACAGATAACAGGACAACACTATTTGTCCAGGCCTATCCGCCGCCACTTCTAGGGAACCCCATAAGGGTCATAAGTGTCAACATTTTGAGGAAATACAGTACAAGCTCTAATAATATCATTGCATTGTTGAGCTTGTAGCGACGGTATTGTTTGTCATCAGACAGATTGACAGGGGTGAAAGCATAAATAACTAGAAATGCACAAATGCCAACTTGCGCCTTGCACACAAGTAGGCCATGTATGTATTGTACTACTGTATTTTCACATAAGTAATATATCTGAGTACTTCTTCCATCACTGCAACAGCAGTACAGTACATGCAACACATTTAGAACTAGAGCTCTTCCTCTGGCAATGTTCAAATGACTAGTTCCAAATGCTTTCATGGATATTGTGGTCCGTGTTGAACTACTTCTTATAGCACCATTAAATGCTTGTTTTGTTTCCTTTGTTGCTATAATGTCTAAAGGATTTTCTGTCATGTACCAGTATATTTTTGTCGATGTCTGGTGTCCAAAACCGTTTTCAGAAATGGTGAAAATAGCTGATCTAACTAATTTACTAGCCTGTAGATCAGCTTTTTTTCACTACTTTTCCTTGGCACTCTTGTATGATTAGAGGTATAGGGCCTTAACTCTTTTTTTTGCCTGCTAGGTGGGCATAATCTCCTTCTGGCCAATCACATAAGCGTAGCTAAGCTGCGCCAGCTATAGGCTCCCATTGTACAAGCCTCCGTTTCATTTCTGGATTAGCAGGGAGGAGGGTGGTGTTGTTGTGATGATTCATCATGAGCATTAGCGCACACCCTTTACCTCTCGCCAGAAACCGTTATGTCGGGAGCGATGCGAGACAAAGTCACAACTGACATCCGAACATCGGATGCGCCAGGTTCACCATGGACAGCACTCGAAGCTTTAGAGATATGGGGCTTTGAAAATCCTGCTTTAATGGAGTCTAAATGGAGCTGGATGTAAAGAACACATAGCTGGTGGGGACGGAGGCGTTGCATAGCAAACGGTAAAGTGACGGTCCCCGCTGTAATATATGGAATACAACTACAAACATGTACGTAGTTGGCTGATGCCGTACCCTAGCCTAGGGGTACGATTATGTTCGGAGATGACAAAACAAAAAAAGTTGAAAATGGAGATACAAGGTTTCTGCCTGAAAGTGACAATATGAGATGTAACAAATACAACCATGAGTCCTGATGAATCTAGAATTGTCTAAATTCAAGGATCTTCCTTTTTGATTCATACAATGAATCAATAAAACATTCACTCTGATGTGACAATAACTATGTTGGCCTGATGGATGGATGGATGGATGGAGAGATGGCTTTATGAAGAGCATCTAACATACTGATCTACTGTGATATATCTAATGATCTAATAAATGCTGTATACAGTCCTTATTTGACCTGCAGTCAGGCTCCAGTACAGTAAAAATAAAATTGCTTACCACACATGAGGTTGTAAACTTCAATATTCTCAAAAGGGGCAACAACAGTCCTGTGTTTAAGTCCAGGGCCATAGCCAATGAAAATAGTCTGGAAAAAGTAGATAAACACAGTTAAATTCATATAGTGCATATGGAGACATACTAAACGAGAGACACAAATAGCCTATTAGCCTAATAGACCACAGATAACCAGACTCTCTCTCGGTCTTAACAATCGGATTCGGTACCATAAAAAGGATGTGTAAATATTTAAAAATGTTTACTTTTAAAGTGGACTCTTAATATGTGAATGTTCTGCAAAAAACAGGCATAAATAGCATGCTCTACAAGCTCATAATGCATCGCAACGAGACGTGTTGTGAATTTTGACGTAAAATAAACTACATGGTTTGAGTACCGGTAGTTAAAGCGAGCTTGTGTGACCTCTTGGTCGATTATGGAAAACAGTAAAACACATACAGTGAAAGTTGCTAAATGTATGTGGAATGTGGAATTGTGTACAGGTGACCTTGACTATTTAAAGTTTTGTGGTTTGTCTGTTGGGTCGGTCAGCCGCACGCACACACGCTTGCGCGCATACAGACATTTGTACGAAAGACATTCTTTTTGCTCGGACACCTGTTATTGGAGAGAAGAACGTTTGTTGGCTATATATACCGAGTCAAATTCCAGTGCAAAACCACGACCAGGAACTGACGCAGACGTATCATATAAAGAGCGACACGAAGGTGGCAGACGGAAACCTTGTAAACATGGCCTCGGAAAGAAACAAAATTAACCCAAAGCAAAACATGTGTGGGTGGCGAACAACTACAACCGCTCTAGTTTGCGTACGCACACATGCATTTTCTGTGTGGATTTATGGTGGATTAATTCTATACAGGCCTTACATGTTTACCATATGGTCGCTGTCGGGCAGAAACCTCTTATCTAAATATTCTAATTGTTTTGTTTTGTATTTACATTAACGCCCCACTTATCATACTACAGCATCACACAAAAGTATCAAAAATAGCATCTGCATGCTTGAAACATGGCGTGAAATTATGCGCTTTGAGCTTGTAGATGTGTCGTTTTGCCCTTTTTAAATCCTGAGAAGTAACGGTTTTGCACATATGAGGTTTCCACCCGACAGACATAATATTAAGAGTGGATTTAAAGCACACTTTACTGACAGTAGGTGTGGTAATGTATGTGAGGCCCCACTATGTGGAATTGAACAGAGGTCTCTGTCTGGTTGTTTGTTTGCCTTGACTCAGACTGAGGTTTTATAGACACCTCATTGTGTGTTATTTTTAGACTAATGCCGCTTTATTCTTAGTTGCGCGCCACTGTCGCACACTGAAAGCTCACAGCACCAGACTGGTTATTTTTGGTGCACAACATCATAAATCAGGTACAATAGTTACAGAAATGAGCTTGTGAAATGAAGGTCACCGGTTCGATTTCCTGCCTGAGATGCTGTACAGTACTGTAACGACTTACAGTAAACGCATACGTCAAATGCATCTAGACAATCTATGATCATAGGTAAAACTAGAACTGCACTCTGTCGAGTGCATACTTGCTTGTTGCACACTAGTAGGCCATAAATGGCCAACTAGTGCGCAAGCAGAGCGCGCATGTAATGTTTTCGCCCGCTGTAAACTGCCAAATCTCAGTATCTCTGTGAAGGAATGTTTGAAATGATTAATGTTTAGATGTAATTATTTGCTACCTACTATACATGTAAACATTTAGTATTAAGTATCTATTTCATGTTAGACTATAGTGATATTAATACTAAATCATGGTCAGAGTAATATGTGTCTCTAACTTCAATTTCTATAATAATACTTTCACATTTGTTAAAATATACATGATCTAAAATATTTCCGTAATCTGTAGTTGGATTTGTATTTAATTGTTTAAAGCCTAATTTTGACATGTAGGTCTTTATACTTCTTTCTATCTTAGTATTATGGTCTTCATTGAAATCTCCTATTATCAAAATTGCAGAAGTCGGAGATGATATATACTGTACCATGTATTCGAGAAATGTGTTTAATTTTGAAAGCTCTGTTTTAGGTGATCTGTACATAAGAATGATATATAGATTTTTATCTTTTACATGTATACATATATGTTCTACTTTCTCTAATATCCTGCTTTCAGTTGGAATTTCTTCAATGGAAATATCTTCTTTTATAGCAAACATAACTCCCCCACCTATATCTTTTTCTCTATATCTCTTCCTCATCCGCAGAAAAACATCAAATCTGTGCCCGTATTGCTGGATCAATGATGACGAAATGACCATATTTCTTACGTCATCATTTAGAGCTAGTCATACACGTATTTCTTACGTCATCATTTAGAGCTAGTCATACATCAAATCTGTACCCATATTGCTGGACCAATGATGACGAAATGACCATATTTCTTACATACACACCACGTACTCTAGTCCCAGCAGATCAGGCACAATTTGGTAAATTATTTTTTTATTGATTATGTATATAGTATACGTATGACTAGCTCTAAATGATGACGTAAGAAATATATATAGTATATATATAGTATACTGTATAAAGTGTGTAGTTGTAAGTTGATTAGCGGTATTCTGTGGTCACTTTGGTCCAAAAACCGTGACAGCCGTTCCGCCATTTCAGGACCCCCCCAGAAAAACATCAAATCTGTGCCCGTATTGCTGGACCAATGATGACGAAATGACCATATTTCTTACGTCATCATTTAGAGCTAGTCATACACGTATGTGTATGACTAGCTCTAAATGATGACGTAAGAAATACGTGTATGACTAGCTCTAAATGATGACGTAAGAAATATGGTCATTTCGTCATCATTGGTCCAGCAATACGGGCACAGATTTGATGTTTTTCTGGGGGGGTCCTGAAATGGCGGAACGGCTGTCACGACAAATGGACCAGGCCGATCACATTACTTGCGCGCTCTGCTTGCGCAAGTAATAAGTACGTGGCAAAATAGTATAATATAAAAAGAATCACACCCGTGTGAAGTGAGGGGCTCCGTTATCATCATACATAAATCATCTCATTCTGGCCAATCACAATTTGCGCCCTCACTTTTGTCTTCAATGTTTGCGTTTACACACTTTTGTCTTCAATGTTTGCATTTACACACTTTTGTCTTTAATGTTTGTGTTTACACAAACACTCAAAGCTGGGCATAGGAGGGGCTAGCGTCCCTCAAACATATACTCACTTCACACTCCTGTGAAGTATTAAAAGTCCATAGGCTAGCGCCCCTCAAACATAATCTGTATATTGAAACTATAGGATGCCAGGTCAACGGTATCTAAATTACATTTTAACCTTTACATAAGACTGCATGGTCATCAAGGCTAGGGCAAGTGCTACGGGCTAATGTGGAGATTGAGAGATTGATTGAGAGAGAGTCTGCAGTTCTAACTACATGGTGGTGTTTGTTCCAGAGTTTGGGAGCCAGAAGATTCAGGGATGTGTGGAGTGTTGTCCCAGATGTTCAGGGACGTGTGGAGCGGTTTCCCAGAGGTTTAGAGACGTGTGGAGCGGTGTCACAGATATTTAGGGACGTGTGGAACGGTGTCCCGGATGTTATCAAGGAAGCTCTGAGAAGGAAGGGAAGTGGTCACGTGACTGGGCAGCGCCATGACACTTTCATGGACACTTTCATGGGAGCCAAACTCACACAGGAAGTGCAATGAATACATGGCAGTGAATGGAGCCGGCTGGACCAGCTCATAACAAACATTATTCATGAACAATTGAGACCTTTTGTAAAGTCTCGCGATACTTGGTGCGTTCAGAAATGTACTTTGTACTTTATGGTATCTCTATTTTTATAGAGATACCATACCTCTATAAAAATTACACAGTGTACACATTGAAAAACAACACAGCAGACAATAATGTGTTATATGTCTGTTATTTTCCAGAAGTGATTACTTTACAAAAGGTCTCAATTGTTCATAAATAATGTTTGTTCATGAGCTGGTCACTGAGCTCTCATTGACTCCAATGCATTCTGCCAAAATTCCGGGTAGTTTGGCTCCCATGAAAGTGTCATGGCGCAGCCCAGTCACGTGACCACTTCACTTCCTTCTCAGAGCTTCCTTGGATGTTATAGGGAAGGTTCAGACAGCTTCCATGTGTTACATTTCCCCATAGCTTCACTTGATTGGCTCTGCAGGAGATTTGAACTGGAGACACATGTGAAGGTTCAAATATGCTGCCGAGCCAATCAAACAAAGCTGTGGGGAAAATAAGCAGAGACAAGAAATGGGGATGCCACCTTCTGGAAACACAGCGTACGTGTCTAAAGATACCACCAAGCTAAAGATGAGCATGCCTGCAAAAAAAATAAAAATCTAAACCAATAGCAGTGATTATACAAAGACCATGTGGTACATTTAGCCACAATTCTGGTTCCCTGTGTGAAAAGTCTCTCAAGCCAAACAACATTTCCACAGTCATCGAATGCTACAGGGAGTATGTCCGTTTATATTTATGGAGTGTGTAGGATGTGTCTGTTCCTGGAGAAAATACTGTGGTCAGAAGCTCTGCCAAGTTCGTGAAATTTAAGATTTAAGATAACTTGTTCTATCTCAGATTTACGACCAGGGCCTGCATGCATGTTGACTGTCTCTGTCAACAACTTGAAAATGCTGTTTCAAAATGGGAAATATGCATTTTGAAATAGCCAAAAAGTCGCTAACATAAACTGTGATTTAACTAGTGGGCAGTTGCAAGTGCAAATGCTATGAAAGCAAACAATATTTAGATACAATTTCAGACACCTCTGGTCTCTCTAGTCTTGAATGAACCCTACATGACCGGGGTCCCCCAGGGCTCTACACTAGGTCCATTAGTATTTCCCTTTGCACTGAATCTCTTGGCAGAAAATAGAAAAATGCGTGTAGCATAGCTACCGTCCCTAGCTACCGTCCTATTGCCTGAAGGGATTCGACGATCTGATTGGTTCAGAAACTTCCGAGCCAGCGTTTCAAGCTGAAACTTCAAAATAAAAAGCCCACTGTTTCCCTTTCACTACACCTTTAAGTAAAAACTAACTTTACATTTTTCTACATTTAATTTGTGTACTCATTCAGTCGTCATTCAGTTGATTGATTGAATACTTTTATTAACAGGCTTTGGGTCAAGCCCCTAGGCTTGTTTCCATTGTGGTCCTGGTCCTGTATAATATCGGAATCGGTCAGAATCGGTATCGGCAGATATGACCCTGCAAATATCGGCGATTGAATATCGGTCATAATTTCATAATCGTGCACCCCTAGCATGCAGGACCGTTGAGTGACTTCCAACGAGCGCTTCCAAACTCCGACTAGATGACTCTCACACACACACACACACACACACATGCTTCAGCCCATACCTTTTCGGTCAGAACTAGTCACTGTGTTGACTAATTAATGTAATATAAATTAAGCAATGTAAATTGCTTAAACCTATTTTTGTTTATCTGTTTTTGTAAAAATGACCGAAATAAAGATTCAAACTCAACAAACACACACACACACACACACACACACACACACACACACACACACACACACACACACACACACACACACACACACACACACACACACACACACACACACACACACACACACACACACACACACACACACACACACACACACACACACACACACACACACACACACACACACACACACACACACACACACACACACACACACACACACACACACACACACACACACACACACACACACCAACTTTGGGATGGAAACCAACTGTGGGATGGATTTTTAGCAAAGTAGCTCAGCATGAAGCCCCCCATAAAATCCTAATGTCTCCACTGGCCGAGGGGGAATTCGTAGAAAGCCCTTTTTCTACAATTACTCAAAGGAGGTAAACTATTTAAGGCATGGACAAACCAAAGTTTTGGTGTCTGTGCTTGATTGATAATGGTTCATATTTTGTGCAGTGTGCCCCGCACCATCTATGGTAGAGAGAGAGAGAGAGAGAGAGAGAGAGAGAGAGAGAGAGAGTCTTGCACACGGCAGGCACTTCACGTACCGTAAGGCTTTGACTAATTTGAGTTCCATAGGAGTTATTTTATACTACCGCAAAGATGAAAGGTGAGGCGGACATCCACTTGTTCTGCTGTTAGGCGTAAGCTTTTGAAACTAGTGTGAGCCAACAGTCTGTCTCCAGAGACTACTGAGAGAATGAACGTCTGTTAGTGAGAGATTTGTGGATTAGGGTGCACCACCACCGTGAAATTTGGGAGAATTGCCCCTTCAATTGTTTTACAACTAAAGCTCTTCATGAAGCCGTTATATTTATGGAGTGTGTGGGATGTGTCTGTTCCTGGAGAAAATACTGTGGTCAGAAGCTCTGCCAAGTTCGTGGAATTTAAGATTGCTGGACAACTTGTTCTTTAGATTTATGACCAGGGCCTGCATGCATGTTGACAGTCTCTGTCAACAACGTACCGTAAGCAATCAGTTCATGGAACACTAATTTCTAGCAATCTTAAACATCACGATTATTAAGATGACAGGCGCACTGTTATTTATAATGGTTGATATAATCCCTGCTGTGAGTTTTGTGCCCATATATGATCTGGATAAAACGTGACACACCAGAAACAAACTCAGAAACGTAAACTGTCTATGGCAGTGGGAAAGAGTCTGTCATACAGAGCGGACCACCGGCATGTGAACGCTACAAGCTCGCATTGCTTAGTGTTGTATACAATATAACAATAATAACATTATATATGTGCATATAATGTTGATACAGTACAGTATTCACCCATCAACTGTAATCTGGGCTATTTGTTTGGAGACATCGCCCCACAGTCAGTCAGGACTAGAATGAACCCCATAGCATCTCTATTTGGGGGACGAACATTCCGCGAAAATAGCCCATCTACAAGCTAACACGTTGTGAGCTTGTAGATTGGATATTTTCAGCGTATAGATGTGGTGTGGAGGGGAAAAGGGGGGGGGGGGGTAATATAGCTCAGCTAGAGTTTAAGTTTTAACCAAAGAAAAACAGCTTACAATAGGCTAACGTACTGATGATACGTCCTCAACTCTGACCTGCATGTTTTTGAAGAGGTTATCTGATCCGTGGAATCCTCCGGTGCAGTACTTGATTTCCTTTGGCTGGCTGAGGACGACACAGAACAGAATAAACACACTGTGAATGGAAAGAGAGAGAGAGAGAGAGAGAGAGAGCATGTGTATGTGTGTGTGTACACGTGCGTGCATGTCTAACACTGGACTTCTGTCCCTCCCGTTCCTAAAGAATCCTGGCCAAGCGTTCTAGTCTATTCACCATCATTTCCTTTCCTCTTCTCTGCACCTCACCCCCTAGCACTCACCTCTCAACCTCACCCCCTAGCACTGTTCTCTGCACCTCACCCCCTAGCACTCACCTCTCAACCTCACCCCCTAGCACTGTTCTCTGCACCTCACCCCCTAGCACTCACCTCTCAACCCCACCCCCTAGCACTGTTCTCTGCACCTCACCCCCTAGCACTCACCTCTCAACCCCACCCCCTAGCACTGTTCTCTGCACCTCACCCCCTAGCACTCACCTCTCAACCCCACCCCCTAGCACTGTTCTCTGCACCTCACCCCCTAGCACTCACCTCTCAACCCCACCCCCTAGCACTGTTATCTGCACCTCACCCCCTAGCACTCACCTCTCAACCCCACCCCCTAGCACTGTTCTCTGCACCTCACCCCCTAGCACTCACCTCTCAACCTCACCCCCTAGCACTGTTCTCTGCACCTCACCCCCTAGCACTCACCTCTCAACCTCACCCCCTAGCACTGTTCTCTGCACCTCACCCCCTAGCACTCACCTCTCAACCCCACCCCCTAGCACTGTTCTCTGCACCTCACCCCCTAGCACTCACCTCTCAACCTCACCCCCTAGCACTGTTCTCTGCACCTCACCCCCTAGCACTCACCTCTCAACCTCACCCCCTAGCACTGTTCTCTGCACCTCACCCCCTAGCACTCACCTCTCAACCCCACCCCCTAGCACTGTTCTCTGCACCCCACCCCCTAGCACTCACCTCTCAACCTCACCCCCTAGCACTGTTCTCTGCACCTCACCCCCTAGCACTCACCTCTCAACCCCACCCCCTAGCACTGTTCTCTGCACCTCAGCCCCTAGCACTCTTCTCTCCACCTCACCCTCTCCACCTCCACCTCACCACCTAGCACTCTTCTCTCCGCCTCACCACCTAGCACTCGTCTCTTATCTCTCCACCTCACCCCCTAGCACTCATCTCTTCTCTCCCCACCTCACGCCCTATACTAGCACTCACCTCTTCTCAGTGGTGGAAAATGTACTTAAAGGACCCCTTCACCACTTTTCAACCCATCTTTATATTTTCAACCCATCTTCATATAATTGGTCCGATAAAATACCACCTGTCCACCAGTGACATCATCGATGGGGAATCCAAGCTAATAGAAACTGCAGGCTTTCTATTCCTAAAAAGGTGCAATGTGATAATAGATGCCATCGTTCTCACGATAATAAAATCACACTCGTGTGAAGTGAGTGGTGCAACTCTGTGTGGGGGTTAGGGGGTGGGGCGAAAGTTCCAGACCCACAGGAACGCACCCAGGGTGCCGGCTCGATTCCGGCGAGCCACCCCGCGTCCGAAATGTTTGAGAAATGACAGAGTTACCGTGTGGGGGTCCCTCTACTGTACTGTACTGTCACTGTACTGTACTGGCACACCCGAAAATCATATATACAGTTAATATGTATGTGTGTGTGTGTGTGTGTTAGGTTGCGCACAGGTGGTGAAAAACAGCCATGCTGTTTTCGTGCTCATACCCACCCACCCACCCACCCAGCCAGCTACCCAGCCACCCATACACTCCTTAGCTCCGTAAGGGAGTGGTTGCACCACTCATCTAACTATATTAAAAAGAAAATCTTATTAAAAAAGAAACTGTCACTAGAAGATGGGTTTCTGAACTGCCCACAGCATGTTGATCTATGACACAGTAAAAATAATTGTGCAATTTTATCATGAACATTAGTGAGGACAATTACTGTACAGTATCAATACTGCAGTATAGAAATACTCTACAAGTGAAAGTCCGGAATTCAAAATGTTCTCGAGTAAAAGCACAAAAGTATTGGCATCAAAATGTACTTAAAATACCAAAAGTACTAATTATACAGAATGTCCCGTTTCAAGTTTTCAAATCTTTGAAAAACAAAGCAGATCCACAAGCCCACAATGCATCACATCACTTACAGAGCGGCCTGCCAGCCCGGCTTCATGTACAGGTGGCCCCTCTCGATGCGCACGTTGTTGGCGAAGTGCATGCGCTTGGGGAGGTTCTCTTTGAGGTAAGGCCTCATTGGCTGGTCGGGGATCCTGCACTTCAGAACACAGGGCAGACAGGAGGGGAGAATCAACACGCCGCACACGGAGGGAATGTGTCGTTTGATGGAGAGGTCAAGCAGGCAGATAATTTGTCATTCCTCTTAACAATGCAAACGTCAACAAGGGTTATGTGACATACCGACAGATTCTTCACCAGGCCCTCATAGTCGACTGCATGGAGGAAGAGGAACACACACACACACACACACACACACACACACACACACACACACACACACACACACACACACACACACACACACACACACACACACACACACACACACACACACACACACACACACACACACACACACACACACACACACACACACACACACACACACACACACACACACACACACACACACACACACACACACACACACACACAATGAGAAGATAAGGAAAAGCATTGTTTTAGTTACAGCCACGCTGATAATAATGAATAATGTCACCTTGTGAATTACACGGGAAGTGCAGTAGGACATTATCAAGGGGAACTCACAGGAGAAGAAGTTTTCGGGAAGGCGCTTGGGTCTGATTCGAGCGGCGGGGCCTTGGATGACCACAAAGTCATCAATGTTGTCCTGATAGGTCGACACGTACGCTGCTTTTTTACACGAGGCCTCCTCCATGCCTGCAATACCATAACCACAATATTAACACTGGTTCCCAAACACTGGGTTGCAGACACATTTTTATGGGTCCCTTTATTTTTGGTTTCCTTTAAATTATTATTATTTTAAAACATATAAAAAAAATGGTTTTTCGTGAATTAATAACAAATTCAATTATGTTTTCAGTAATTTCATGAATAAATAAATAAAAAATCTAAGGAATTAGGAAACAAATGTAAGGAAGTAGAAATAGTCAATCTTTACAATCTCATAATGTGGTGTGTTGTGAGCTTGTAGATCAGCTATTTTCACTAGTTTGGGTTCCAGAATCCAGGCAAACATCCAATTTCTCTTTTGGGTCTTGAGCTAAAAAGTTTGGGAACCACTGAACTAGAATAATCACACTCGGTAGAATGCATACTGTACCTCCAGAGAGACAGGTTTCTTGTTTAGAAACACTACTGGGTAGATATTTTAAGACCCCGTATCAGGAAAAATACAAAGGGGATGATAGGCCGTGCTGGAGGCAGTGTGGGGCAAAGAAAGCCAACCACTTCCACATTTTCTGGGGGTGCCCCAAGTTGGGGGTGTTTTGGAACAATATTCACAAATCACTGTGTTCAGTATTTAATACTCCAATACCTTTTAACTTCACAACCTTGTACCTGGGCCACATTGAATGTCTTAACCAGTCGAGATACACAAAGCTACTGCAGGTGCTCTTGGCAGCCAGCAAAAAGTCAATAACAAGAAGATCCCCAATCACACCCACAATGGACGATTGGCATGGAATAGTCCTGGATATTTTCAAAATGGAAAAATTAACATACATGTTAAGAACTAGATTAGACAATTTCTACCAAATTTGGAACAACTGGATAGTGCACATTGCCCCTCTGAGAGCGGACTTTGTGTGATCTCACTGGTCCTTTGCCTGCTTTACGATTGTAGAAAATGTTTAAGACACCTCTCCTTCTCTCATGGCCGAAGACCAAAGCTGTATTGTTTTTGTCCCCCTCAGCAATAGTGTATATACTTTCGTTTTTTTTTGTTGGTTGTTGTTGTTTTTTTGTCTGTCTTTTTCTGCCCACTCTTTTCTTTTTGTCCTCCTGAAATGTTACAATCCGAAGTGATATTGCCCTGTTTGTCCCTGTTTAAGTGTGGACTTGATGTCATATGAAAAAGGATTACGGTATACAGAGACATTGGAGTTGGAGCCACATGGAGGGGGGGAAAAAAAAGAAAAAAATCTTGGGAATTGCTCGTGTGTCATATGTGAAAATGCTATCTGTAATGTACTGCTCTTTCCAAATAAAACAAATTATATAAAAAAAAAAGAAACACTACTGGGTGTGCGGCGCGCATTCCGAGGTTAGAATTGCTTTATGGAACACACACAGTTGATTAGACTATAAATCAAATCAGCTGTTGGGTGATTACAGTCAGCTAGAGCACTGGCTGTCAAACCATGTCAAATTGATATTTATTTGACCACAGGCCCCCCGCTTGAAAATATTTTACATGTCCTTTCCCAGGAAAGGACATGTATCTACAATAATCAAGATTCGTCGACTTTTTTCGTTTCCTTCTGAAAATAGTCCATCTACAAGCATGCAACAGTGAGTGGCATGATCATGTGACCTCAAGTACAAGTCTGTCTCACACAGGCGGTAAAAATTCGCTAGCTAGCGAAGCCAATAATACGGAGGTCATTAAAACGCTGATTCCCCTACTCTGGCTGCAAAATAATAATTATAATATATATATATATATATATATATATATAATATAATTATGCATAATAATAATAATTGGAGGCAATGGTGTCTTGATCGTGACTTACAAGTTTTATTAGTTTCAAGTCTTCTTCCCATAATAGTGGGTGGCAAAAGCAATACTTTTCAGGACCGGAAATTCCAAAATGGTAGTTTTTAATTTGCTGATGTAGTGGCTTCAAATGGTCTAGGGTCTCACACTAGAAGGTCAGTGTTCATTTTGTCAACTAAAACTATGTCTACTAACTATTTTCCCTGACGAAAAGTAAATAAAAACTAAACTATGGTGACTAAAACTAAAAACAAAATATATTGACAATTTTGTCAAGAAATCTAAACTAGACTAAGGTAGGGACTAGTGGAGGAGAGATCCAGTAGAACTATAAGACATGTCATTTTATGTTTGGTTGTGCTCTGAAAATAGCATATCGACAAGCCTACAATGCTTCACTGCGACATGTTGTGAGCTTGTAGATCGGCAAAGTGTAAAATCAGCCAAGGCCTGCCAAAATAAGTTTTTGTCGACAAAAGATATCGACTGTAGATTTAGTCTAGACTTTTCAGATGACTAAAACTAAATGTCATGTTATTCAAAAGACTGAATTAACACTGGGAGGAGTGCTTCTTCAGTATAGTAGCACAGGAATCCATCTATTAGCGGGGATGGGCATGTGTAGACTTGGAAGAGTGTTTGCGGTTAGCCGCAGTTAATCATGGCGTGACATCATATTTATACAAATTAGATTGCACATCATCATAAGTCGACCAAAAAAACCATGTAATTACGGAAAGAGCCTGCAAGGTGAACAACGTTTAAATAAAGTTTAAATAACAGTCATCTGTATTGGAAATGTGTTCCACTGTGTCTTGAGCAAAAACGTTCCTCTGTTTTAAAAGCCTATCCATTGAAAACTATTTTTTAACTAAACTGTGGGTTTGTAGTTTTCAAAAGCAGTCTTTAGCCCTTTTGCGTGTGGCTCGCTTTGAAGTGCATATTTATAGATTTCTTGGCTAGCTTGGATATTTCATACGTTGATCCAACTGGATGAAGTTAATTCGGCACTGTGGTTCTGGGCTGAGTAGGGTGAAGGGTAGTTCAGCTGTTACTACTAATAGTGAGTCATCATGCCACTGTGCTGAGAAAAAGCAGCATGTGTCCCATAGAATAAAGCATACTGCTGACTGTTGCTTTCAAAAACAGAATGATACATATGGCCCAATCACGTATACACGTTATAACACAATGAATGACACCTGAATTCCCCTCAGGATCAATAAAGGTCTGTCTCTGTCGCTCTCTATGTCTATCTGGAACAATTACGGATGGTATATAGCTCTTGAAAAGTCAGTTTTTCAATCCTGAAAAGTAATCATTTTGTACATAAGGCTTCTACCCGACAGAGAGACAATTATATTATGTCATTCTTCATGTCGATCAGTCCTAAACTGTTGGTGGTATATTTTCATAATAGACGGGTAACATGTAGTCATGTACCCGTCCAATCCCTAATCTCTGGAAACACTATGCAACTGTCAAGAATCTCAAGATATATTATGCCGGTTCCACTTTACCAATGACAAACGATTATCTAACAGCTTCAAAGTTTCATGGTGATCCGTCCATTTAAGTTATGCTGCAAACAAACCTATTCTGTGGTCGGAGGCAATAAACTTTATTTATAAGGTACATTAAAGAACCAGTGAAAACATGTGGTTATACTTGTAGTGGGGGAAAATAGCCTTGGTCACATAACAGAATGATCATCAAGTGAAACGCGTGACATGGCACCTATAATTCATGCCATACATCAGAGAGCAATCAGAGACCATGGGAACTTGGGAAATTCCAGTGTACTATCATTTCAGCAAACGTAACTCAAAACAAGAGCACCACATCTGTGGTTACACTGAGCTTGACCTCGAGTGCAGAGTGCTGATATGAAAACCTTTTCAAGCTGCCTTGGTACTGAACCCCTGGAGTTTCAACCAAACCAGATCCCAGCCAAAGGCTAATGTCATATAGGACCTGTCAGAGATGGACAAGTAAACAATTGCAAATTATGTGACAACCAGAGATGTGTAGAGAGAGAGTGCCGCCAATGAGGGGGAAGAAAACGTGATCCATGCAGTGCTGGAGAATGACAAGCTCGAGTTTTAAATACTACATTGTTTTCAATGAGGGCAGCGCAAATATCAGTAAGTTTAGGTATGTGTGCAACATGACAAATGTTTTAAAGTATTGTACAGTGACAACTAAAGTCTCTGTAATGTTTGTTATACCATTACAGAAAAACGATCTAAAATAAAGTGATTTAAGATCATTAAAGCTGGGCTGTTGCCGCACCCAGCTGCAGGATTGCAGAAACTCTTAATGTGCTCTTTCGAGACGTCAATATATACTGCAAACATAACCTGTGATATGACTTCTTTCATTTGGCAAATCAATAATTTTGATAATTTAAAGGTCACAGTCAGTCACAGTCAGACTGGCCCCATGGAGTGAACGGAGTTGTCTCAACTCTCAACTGAATAGCTCTGAGCCCAAGACTGAAGAATCCAGCTGTTTGGGGATTTTGGAACCATAGCCATTTAGCAAAAAAGGCAGATATATGGTACAATATCACAATGCATTACAACACATCACGTTTTGGAGCTTGAAGATCGTTCACTTTTAAATTAAGTGATTTGGTGTGTAGAGGGGAAAAATGAGGGGAACAGGTACAGACCCCTGAAGTATAAAGCAATTTAAACTCTCTATACCAATTTAGTAGTCAAGTACATTTTTCAGGAATGACAAACTTCTACAACCTGTCTAACGGTACACTCATAACAGAGCGTAGAGTAATGGGGTGCGTTTGGAAATATGCTCTGAGAATGTTCTCTGATTTCAGAGCGCTCTGGTATCGATATCCTGGATAGTATACCGTATTTATATTTTAAAAAGTATATCTGAAATGTGTCCTCAACGGTAAAACCAACTGTGGAAAAACCTGTGTGTTGTCCTTGACCACAGCCTCATCTTTGGAAAGCACATTAGCAATGACACTAAAATACCGTTTTATCACCCGAGAAACGTTGCAAGAGTCAGACCTTCCTCTCTCCCTAGAGGATGCCAAGAAACTGACTCATGCCTTTTTATTATCAATCAGGTTACTGTAACACCTTACACAGGCTTGCCTAAGAAAGCCACTGAGCGGCTGCAACTCATTCAGAATGCAGCATTCAGAATCCTAACCAACACCAGGAATAGGGACCACATTATCCCTGTTCTTGCATCCTTGCACTGGATCCCTGTGAAGTTCAGGATAGATTTTAAAGGTTTTTTTACTTGTATTTAAAGTGTTGAATGGTTTAGCACCTTCCTATTTGTCGGATTCCCTGCAATAGTATGTCCCAGGCCGCCCGATAGGTCACTCGGTGATGGACGGCTAACTGAGATATCGACAAATGGCAAGACACGGTGAAGCTGCCAAACTAGTGGAGGGAAGATCTACAGACGCACAACGTAGCATGTAGATAGGCTATTTTCACTACTTCATAGTTTTTTTTATTAATGGAATTTCTGAGATGCTTTTGTTTGTTTTAAAATGTTGTTTTTAATCTTTTGAAATATGTATATATTCTTTAAATGTAGGAAAAGTAAATGGGATTTTTACCCGAGTCGTGACCCATACAAATTGGTCCGCGACCTACAAATGGGTCCCAGTTCTAGAGCAGAGGTTCCCAACCACCCGTACGTGGACCGGTGCCAGTCCGTGGTACGCAAGAAGGGAATCCCAAGTTTTCCCGACCGTGAAAAATGGTAAATGGCAAATGGTGCATTTATATAGCGCCTTTATCCAAGGCGCTTTACATAGATTGTGCATCAATTGACCCAATTCACCCATTCACACACATAGTAGTCATAAACCGATGGCGGCGGAAACCATGCAAGGCACCAACCAGCACATCAGGAGCAATTTGGAGTCTTGCTCAAGGACACTTTGACACTAACGCTGGGAGAGTCCGGGTTCGAACTGGCAACGTTGCGGTTACCATCCAGCCACTCTACCCCTGAGCCACCACCACCGAGGTATATGAAAAACCTTGTGTCACCAGGATTTTCCAAACATCGGCGAAAAGTGACAGAGAATGTCCATCTTACTGTGTTTGCTACATAGCACTCACTGAGGTTAAGTTGACATCAGTTGACTCTTCTGGGAAACCGAGAAGTCAGGGTCCAATACACAGATAACGATGCATTATCACTGACTCCCACTCAACTCTCTCACCGTTGTCTGCCTGTTTCTCCCTTTCCTCAGTAACTCTCTCCCCCCCACCCCCCCCCCCACCCCCCCCCCCCCCCCCCCCTGCATCCTAAACACTCATGTATCAAAAGATGATGTAACCCAGGTAAAGTAATGCGTCACTCTGCATCCTGTTTGCCGGAACGTCGGTTCAATAAAAACATCTTGCATCGTGAGTCGACTACGAGTTGCGCGGCCTCTTTCCCTTTTTTTCAAGTTTTATCTCCCGTGGTCAGCACCTCCCCCACTACTGGTGTGCACTCCTACCTCTTTGTTTTGTTCTGTCACTCTGCATGTTTAACTAAAGTTTTACACATGTCCAAAATCATTTCTAAAAGACATTTTTCTTTAATTATACTATCCTTGTTGATATAACGCCTATAGGTCAATGATATAACACTAAGTTGATATAATATTACTGTATATCAGCGAGTAGGCTACTTGAAGCCAGTCGCTGTGTTTTGGTATGATGATCCGTGACCCCCATCACCACCCCCATGCCGGTCTGCAAACATTTTATGAACTGTCAGCCGGTCTGTGGTAATAGAAAGGTTGGGAACCCCTGCTCTAGAGTGCCAAACAAGCTGCAACCTTCCTCCATTGTTCAGACGCTCTTGACAGCGTGTGCTCCGAGTGCTCCCAGAACACTTTTCTCTGAACTTTCTAACAGCGACACTTCGACCTCAGATTTTCCGAGCGAACCACAAGATCACCCGTGAGCGCTCTCTGGCGCTGTTAGAGCATATTTCCAAAAGCAAAGAAGAATCAAGCGTTGTTTTTTGGCGATCTGGTGGCCACTGTTCCCACATGCAGGACTCCCTTCTGGTTTCACAGCCCCATGAATTATTTGGGAGCGCATGTTGACGGGGTCTGAACTCCCCTAGATGTACAGTGCAGCGCGTAGAGCCAGGGCCGGCTGCTACAGTGACTTTAAATTAATAACCAGTCTTCCAAATTACAACGCCGATGGAGGTCGTAAATTACAAGGATAGACGAACATCGCCCTGAGCCACATTTACTGTATCTCAAGTTCTCAACTCATCGATGCATATGCCTAATTACAGGACCAGACATATGGCCTGCAGATGTCCTGGTATCTCCCTCTCTGCCCCATCCAGCACAGCAAAGCCAGATTTATACTTTATACAGGACAATAGCTGATCTACAAGCCATTTTACATCTGCGGAAAATATGTACAGTACATCTGCAGAGTTTGGAGATTGGCTATTTTCCGCACGAGCTCGACACCCGCACGCAACTACAGTAAGTATAACTCAGCCTTAACGCTTCTACCCCACTGAGCTGGCTCATACCACATAAGCCTCACTAAGGCCCTCACTAGACCTGCCGTCTCAGTCTGGTATGCGCGTCCCCCTGTCCCCCGGGAAGTTCGGGAACAGGTGTATGTCAAATAGTGGAAGCTGACACTTGTGACACTTAACTGAGTAAACGGTGGGACAGTCCCTCTAAGGCACCGGGGTGAAAAATGATCCAAAAGCTCTTGGCGACCGAACAGGGAAGCCTTGGCTCACCTAGAACCAACCAGGGTTTTTTTTACAATGGGAAGAAAAAAAAACGCCAGTGACATTAAACAGCTCGATTTCAGGAAAGCCCAGCGAGTGGGGCAAGTGAGGACACCCATTTTTTCTTTGCTCTTTTCCTTCCCTGCAAACTAAATGAGGTCATTTCCTATTCATACTGTTCTCATTAAGGCCTTTTGTGGTCGGTGTTAATTTTTTAGGGAAAACATATCCAAACTTTGATTTTCTTTTTTGTTTTTAAATCAGTTCCGTCTGGGCGTGTTCGTGCATCATTTTACAAAGTAAATTCTGTGTTTATTTTCCAAATAAAAGCTGCTGCCTGTAAACATATCACTGCTCCCCGTCACAACCTATAACCTTGATGTTAGCAGCTAGTGCGCAGAGTTTGAAGCTGCAACCATGGGACTTAGTACAAGTAAGACGCGCAAACGCGTGAAGCGAACGCAGCTCGTGTGTGTGTGGTTGTGTGTGTGTGTGCTACAGCTGCGCCCTGTGTGTGTGTGTGTGTGTGTGTGTGTGCGTGCGTGCGTGCCACAGCTGCGCCCTCTGGTGGCGGGCCGGTGGTGTAACAGCGTGACACCACACAGCGTGACACACACACACACAGACACTCAGCCCCTGCTGTCATAGTAAGTGGCTCACTGCGTTCGCAATAATATTTGCCTCTGAGATGTAGTGGAGTAAGAAGTAAAAGTTAAAATTGGAAAATACTCAAGTAAAGTAAAAATACCTCAATACTTAAGTAAATGTATACTTCCACCACTGCGTACAGCCTGTATGTATGTTTTTAAAGGTGACTCTCACCGTGGTCGGAGAGCACCAGCATGTTGACACAGCGGTGCAGGTCCCTCTGTTTGAGTCCGTCCATCAACATCCCCAACAACCTGTCCACGTTCAGCAAGGCCTCGATCACCTGCAAACACCAACAACATATCAGCAACACCACCTCAGTCCAGGATATCTTCATATGTCATCTTTTCATGCTTTTTTGTGAACGAATATTTCTTATGAATATTATTTAACCATTTAAAACTAGTCCTTACCCGTTCGAATATATGAACACCAAATGATGTTGTGGGTAATGTGATTTAATAGATCATATTGTTGATGTATATATTCTGACGTGTAATCAGTCTGGTCTCAGAGGCACAGACAACGGAAATATATCCTTCCTGGACTACATGTTGTCTCAGTAAGACAACCCTCCCCCTATCCACAAGGATCAGTGCACCAAAGCATTATGGGAATTGTTGGAAGTGAGCCCAGTGTCCATGTCCATTTGAAATACTAAAACACCCACATAAAACCCCCCAGGAAAGTGTTTCTTGTCTCCCAAACATCATTCAAATAAGATCTGGTTGCAAAAGGGGTGAAGTATCCTTTTAAATATCTTGTGAGTTGCAGCTTAAAAATCACTCGTAGAATTATTTTTTGCTTGTCCTCATTCAGACACTGTAAACTGGACAGACACTTTGTGGGGTTTATTCATTAACCCTGTCATTAACAAACAGAATCTGGTTTGACCAAATTAACCTTGGGCCGAGGGACAAAATCAAATCAAATCAAATTTTATTTATAGAGCACATTTTCAAAGACCAGGAGGCCAACCAAAGTGCTGTACAGGAAACATGACACAAGTAACATAGTAAAACAAAATCACAGCAACACAAAAAGTACACAGGTTAATTAGGTCAAACATTGAAAGCCAGGGAGAAGAAATATGAGTAAAGACTTAAAGGCCTCTAAGGAGGGAGCAGACTTAATATGAAGGGGCAGACAGTTCCAGACAACACATACAAAACACTGTTGACTTGCTGTAGACTTCCCCTAAAATACACAGAACCTTCCAATATTACATTCCTGTCGCTGTCAGGTACAGTACAGTAGGAAACCTTGTGTGCAGTTTCTCTTCAGGAAATAGTATATGTTCACCTGCCGTTCACCTGCCGTCGGCATGGAACAAGCTCCCACTGTACCTTCGTCAGGCAGCCTCTGTAGACATTTTTAAAGCTCAGCTCAAGACCCACTTCTACAACATTGCCTTTAATTGATCTTGTATTTTTTATTTTTCATGTCCTCACTGTACTGCATTACTGCTTGTTTTTTTTTTTATGTCGTTGCCTTGCTTTTCTTTTATTCTCCATTGTTCTGTAAAGCACTTTGAGCTGCATTTCATGTCATGAAAGGTGCTATACAAATAAAGTTTTATTATTATTATTATTATTATAATGATTTGCCCAAAACAGGGATGCCAGGTTGAAAGTGATTACGAGTCCATGCAATGCATGTTAGCCATTCACACTTCCCTCAAATCTCATGGTTAATATATGACACACTCAACATGTTCCCCTGTGCTTGTGTTAAATTCTGTTACGTAACGTTGGTCTAACCTGGCTGCTCGTCGGCCCGTAGCGATGGCCTGCGGCATCTGGCTCCTCGAGGTACAGAGTGTAGAAGTCGGGCCTGAAGTTACAAAAGAAACAAATTGGTTAGAGTCGTTAGACGATGCATCCCTATGGACTGGAAACGCGTTATCATTACATAATGTTTACTTTTACACACACTACACCAGCTCAGTGGCCTTCTGCTTAGAGCAGTGGTTCTCAAACATCTTTGGTTCGGGTCAACCTTGTAAATAATCCACGATTTGGACTTTGGGGTTCAATCCCTGGCCAAGCCATACCAAAGACTATAGAAATAGTACAAACATGGAGTAATCCTGGTCTCTATACTGCCTCCCTCTGGTCAGCTGGGGCACTTGATGGAGGGGAAAGGAACTGGTTGGAATAACGTGTTCCTTCCACGTCCTGCTCCCGGGGAAACTCCCCTGTCAAGTGGCCTGCTCACTCCTCCTCAAGCATGAGCTCAGTTCGGGACTCTCCCCAGGTTGGGAGAGTAGCGCCCAGGATTACAATTTAGGCATTGGCACGAGGCGGAAAACATTAATGGGTTACAAAATTGTGGGATAAAAATGTAAGTAAAACTAAATGAATAAATAAAAATACAAAGTACACATACTAGTATCATGTTCAAGGGTGCAAATACATCATGTGACATACTAGCATCATGTTCAGGGGTGTAACTATATCATAACATACTAGTGCCATGTCCTGGAGGTGCAATCTCACGCTAAACTACTTACTAATATTTAACCACTTACAACATAATACTGTTCTTAGTTGAGCGGGGTCCCCTCCGGCTCTATTGGTCCCTTTCCTTTTTTCCCCTCTACACCACATTTCTTTGCTAAAACTAATCTATACGCAAGCTCAAAACGCACTGTCTGCAACACATTCTGAGCTTGCAGATAGCGCTAGGCTATTTGTCTTCGCCAGAATAGATATGATTAACAGTTTCCGTGCCTTGAATGGATTACTCCAGGTTAATGTCGCTGCCGTATCGGACATACCCGCCTTTTGTTTTATGTGTTTAATCCGCCGTAATGTAATGAATCAAAAGAAAATCCGTCTTCGTAGCGGAGTATGAGACTGGATGCCTTCGCTGAGATGACAAAACCGGAAATCGTCACATGCTGTGGGCTGCTAGGGCTTCTGGGAAATTGAGGCCAATGGAAATGCATTGGGTGCAACGCCTCATTGAAACCAATCTTGTGTGCGTCTTCCGCGTGCACCAAGATGGTGGATGCTACACACAGATCATAACAAACCACGGGAGCTTTTTTTGATGGATTTTCGCGGATTAAAAGCCCAAATAATTCAGCGTATGCTCTAAAGGTAATACAACAATCTCGGCAGTGAAGGGGGGTTGATTAAAATGCGGGTTAATCGTAAAAAACAGTCAAACTGTTAAATTGCAACTATTGCCTAAAGAATAGTTTTTGTGCTACTATTTGAGTAAGGCTGATGGCTATAGAACAAGAATGCTAATACATGATAATAATGAAAAGTAAGCAATACCTTTCTCCCTCAGGTAGACTGAGCCATTCCAACAACGTTGCAATTCTCTTCTCAAATGGAACACTCCTGTGAAAACAGAATGAAATCATGTTATGAATACACGTCATGTTATGCGTCATGTTATGCGCCATGTTATGAACACAGAATCAATTGTTTTATGGTCACGGATTACTTGATTCTATAGGCTTAGAAATAATCAATATAAATATTTTTGGAAATCTCTATGGGAAAAATGAATGGGGTCTGGAACGATGGCACCAGAAAACGGCCGCCAGTGCTATGCTCCATTAGGCTAAAAGGATAACACATAAAAGACCTGGAGACTTGCATTCCATTGTGGTCCTACAGTATATATATATACACATGTCTCTCACCTGTCATATTTCTTGTAGTAAGTAGGGAACCTGCCATTGACAGCTACATCTGAACCTGGCCAGAAGAATGTGGCCGTCTTCAGGTTGTTGTCCATGGCTGTAAGCCAGACCTGAGAGGAGAGGAGAGGTAGCTTTAAATAATGTAATGGTAAAATCAGACACATTGTGCTACTACAGTACAGCGAATGCTACGGTATGCCATTCCTCACAGTGACACTGTTTAACCACTTAACCCTGATATACTTTGTTGACTGGAGTCCCCTAGGGCTCTATACTTGGCCCCCTGTGTTTCCCCCCCAATTCTACTGAATGTTTGCCCCATTATAGGCACACTATGGTCCATATGGTTAATCCATTACAGTTTAAGTCACAGCCTCACATGCAGTCAAGTCTGCGTACAAGTATGTTTTATTCCGGAGTGTATCAGCATGTGATGGAAGGTGTCGTGTATTTCTCCCTTCTGAAGAACAATAACGGCGTACAGCAAAACAGAAAAACCGAGGCAGGTCCAGATGAAATGGGTTTAAAGTAGACTTCTTTATTTGCAGCAAAAGACGGTCCACGGTCGAGACAAACACAAAGGAATCACAAAACACGGACCCTTGGGACCTCTGGATGAGAACACACAGCACTCGTTTAGCCAAAAGTGAGCACCGGACCAGAAGAGACCCTTTCTCCTCCAACTCTGACCTTAAATATCATGACTGGGTCTCTCCTCTCCACCGGACATACAGCGGGCGTTTCCTGACTTTTGACCAATGATATCTGAGATCTAGCTCTTTCCGGTTAGAGAGAGGCGGGACCCGGTCATGTGAGCAGGGGGAACAAAGGCCTGTCCTATTTTAACCCTTGGACTACCAATCCCAATTTTTTTGTTTGGGTAACAAATTGGCATATTTTTAATTCATCATTTTCACATTAATAGAAAGATCTGGTGGTTTGAACAGATGTTTTTTTTTTTTTTTTTTTCATTGCTAGTGTATTCTCTCGAATTGCCACCAGATGGCGGGAACGCACCATTATGCTGATTTTGGCCAAAATAGACGAATCTTCCTAAGTCACTTCCGGTTCAACGATCGACAACATCCGGTAGTATTTTGACCCTAGTCACTAGCTTGGCTGGTCCGGATTGCTAAGCTAATGCTATATTTTTCATAACTAAGTCAAATTAACCTCAAATCAACCCCAAAACATCGCAAAATATCAATTTTTTTACAGCGACGCACATAGAGACGGCGCGCGTGCAAGATAGCGCACGATCACGTGGATTTCGGCCGTTTTTTGGTAAATTACATCCAACATTAGGGATATTAGCGAAAAAATACTAATTTTTGCTCCGTTGAACCCTAGATAACTGACATTTATTGACATTCCGTTAATTCCGTGAACGGGAGGTTTGTATTTTTTAGCAATAATCCGTTTTTTCCGTTAATTGTAGCCCAGGGGTTAACTGGAGTTTCTAACTTTTAGAATAAAACAGATGAATGATGAATTGCAGATCTAATGAATACATAGTTAAAACATAACAGAAACTAGATGAAAACTGAACAGACTCTTATGAACATAGTTTGCACAACTAAAAATGGAACTGAACAGACTATATTTAAGAAATGAATTAAAACCGTTCAACCCAGTACCGAACACTATCTTATAGCACATTTTAAATCAGTACAAATTGCACTCACTATTAATAGTTATAGCGTCTCTCATTATTCTATACTGACAGATTGTTAAAGGTCATTCTTTAAAATGTGGAACAGTTACTCAGTGAAAGTCAGTGACAAAGAGTGACCAACTGGTCACCTGGAAGATTCCGGAGCCCCACCCCAGGGGTTTTAATTAGAACAATAGATGTGAAGTGTAAACATTCCTGTCTCTGAGAATTGAGGAGTCTTCAGACAATGATGAGACATTCTACTAACTTAGCCTAGTAATTATGGTTTCATTTATACGGAATTATACGACAAAGGGTAGTTCCAAAATGGTGTTTTCTTGGTCTGAATAACCACTAAAGCCCTACACTGTATATACTGTACTGTACACTAGCACATTGTCGTATGACAAATGGGAACAACAGCAGATCTACAAGCTCACAAACATTGTGACAGAAAGGTTTTGCCCTAAAATAGGGACGCTGGGTTAATATGGTTAACATTTATATAATTTGTATTAAATACCGGTAGTTAAATTGTGATATAATCAAACATGAATATCAGACATTCTATACATTTTCCAAAGGGAAATGCATGTATTTTTACATTTCAGTCTGATCATAAGAAGGGATAAAACATAAAAATGAACGACCAGACCAGAGGGGAGGGATATCAAAAGTCTCCTGAGAAAGCGGTATGTCAGTCAGTGAGGAACGTGGGGCTCGGGGGGCTGTCACAGAGTTGAAGAATGAGATTTAAGAGGCCTCTCTCTGACTCAAATGTAAAAACCACAGAGTGTCTAAACAAGCACAAAGCCGCAGCCTTCGCAGGCTGTCATCTTGCACAAGCCCCAATCCGTAATTACACTGAGAGGCCCTGCTCTGTTTGCAGGGATAGTCATGGACGAGGAGGCATCGCTGTCAACGAGACAAGTGTCTCCCGCCATTCATAGAGAGCAAATTACAGCGTGCAGGACTACATGATCAGAGCACAATAACTACTGTTTCCCCCCGCCGACAGTATAATTCATCATTTATCTCTCAAACTTGTGACTTGTCCCGTGTGTCAAGCCGCGGGTTCTCTCCGTGGCCTTTGGCGTGTTGCGAACGTTGCAGAGAGTTTGTTTCACACCACGAAGACGGGGGGAATAAAAAGAACAAATAGGATACCGTCGATGTTGGGTGGAGACCTAGTATGTCCAAATCCATTACTTGAGAGAAAATAACCTGTGTTCTAATGGAGTTATTATTTATTCACAAATCGTTAATACTTTTTAGTGGTTAAATATTTATAAAAACCCACAGACACATTTAACCACTTTCACACGTTTGTGTGATAAAATAGGGCTTTCATTTAAACATACAGCATTATGGATGAAATAAGAAGTGATACAAGGTTTTCTGGCCGACAATAATATTATGCATCGTCACTTTCTAAGACTTGTTCAAAGCTGTAAAATAATGATAATAAGCAAATGGTGCATTTTATATAGCACTTCTATCCAAAGCGCCTTACTGTACCTTACTGTACATAGATTACATTCTCTCATACTCATATACACACACACACACACACACACACACACACTCATAAACTGATGGCAGAGGAAACCATGCAAGGCACCAACCTGCACATCGGGAGCAATTAGGGGTTCAGCGTCTTTGCTCAAGGATACTTCGGCACCAACTCTGGGGAAGCCCGGGATCGAACTGGTAACCTCACAGTTCCCATCTGGCTGCTCTACCGGCCACTAGTACTGCCGCCCCACAAACAATGTCTCACTGCTGCATTAAGAGGTCAAGCACAATACTAACATTTTACTGAACAGCTGTTTGCACCACTTATTTCCCCCCTCCCCAATTTAGTCATTATGTCAATTCATCCTTCACCCTTCAAATCCCTCCCTAGAACAGCAAACTATACTGTAGGTGCTTTCAGCACCAGAGAAAATACAAGAAGCGTATGGAACCTACTGTACAAGTCTAAATGCTGATAACAAGCCAAAAACACAAGAGGAGAGATGTCGGACAAGGATTAATCGGTGTGGAAGGCCTCACTCACATCTCAATCCATCAACGTTCAACAACAACTCCCTCTCTTTTTCTCTCTCCTTCCTCACACCTAAGGAAAAGGACGCCTGCGAGCGCAGCAGTCCCACGAGCCCTGGCACACACAGCGTTCTCCGATTACCTCACTCTGTTTTTGTCAGATTGGCACTGAAATCTTCACAGTCTACAGGAGTTACATAGGGCTACTGTATGTATCCAATAAGAAAATACACCTCTAAACTTTCCACGTTCCATATGCACACCACTTCGATGTAGGGGGACAAAGCTGCAAGCATGTGCTCTTGCGCGCACACACACGCACGCACGCTACAACGTGTTGAGAGCTTGTAGATCAGCTATTACGCAAACACTCACTCACACTAACACTCACTCACTCTCAAACACACCCGGTGACGTCCGTGACTCGCAGATTTCCCGTGGAATTAAATCTTCATCTGCTTATCTGGAGTCGGGTGGCAGGGTTAACAGTTCCAGCAGAGAGTTCCAGACTTCCCTTTCCTGTGCCAAATTAGCCCTTCCATACTTGGGAATCCTGAGGTATTCCAAGGCCATCATGGAGATATGATGGCCCCCACTCTTCCCAGTGGGACGTGCCCCAAGGACCTCACTATGGGCATATGCCCAGGAAGCATCCGTACTAGATGCAACCTTAACTGACTCCTTTACACATAAAGGAGCAGTGGCTCTACTCAGAGTCTGAAAACTTGAAACCTACTGTATATGCATCGTTTATTTGAAGAACCGTGGACAGATACCACTGGTTTAAACAACATTAGGAAGCAAGCCCATAAGCAACTACACTTTAGAAACAAGCCCCCCCCCCCAGAAAACACAACCTGCAACTAGCAACTTTACAGAAAAACAAGCCCAAAGTCGCTTAATAAGCAGACATGACTACTACACTGATAGCACGGAATAGCATGTTACACTTTAATGTGCTATCCCTCCCAGTTCTGCTCCCTGCTGAACACACACACCCTGTTTTTGGTGCGCCCGGATAAGCTGGAGGTGCTGGGCAGGAACTTTACCCCTGCGTCACCTGTTCACCCCTGTTTTGCACAACTTTAACAGTTTACACCTGTCAATCGCCAGGCTTTCAACATGGTGGCAGAGCACTAAGCCCTGGTTGTCACCATGACAGATAATCCTGTTATTTTAGGACTGCTGCTAAGTGGTGTCTCTCATTTACACAAGAAACTGATATCCGGCCTAATATTTCTTTTTTTAGCATGCACAATATATTTGAAATTGTCGGTGCCCGTTATCCGACTTTGCCTGTGCTCATTTCTCTTTTCTCGCGACTATATTTTCTAATTGCAAATCAGTCTAGCATTCACACTTTTACACCTGTGTGACGTGACACTGAACCTGAAGCAGAAGTTTAAGCAACAGTGCGGTCATGATGAGTGTGTGATCTTACAGGCTCCCCCTGGTACCACTTTGGGTTGAACTTCTCTTCGTTTTTCAGGCTGAACCAGGCGTCCCGAGTCACGTCGTACATCTTGTTGTCCACGATCCCATGAGACTCTGGATATAAACCCTGCACAGCACGCACACACGCACACACACACACACAAAGTGAAGGTGTTGTATACACACCGACAACGGCAGCTAGACAGTGTCAATTGACTAACAAAGGCTTATTATTAAACCTTTTATCTTCTCAGTGTGTTATGTGGCAGCCACAGGATTACCCAGCTTTTGTTGAAAGAAACCTGCGGTAGCTAATTGCTTTAATTAAAGGCACATGTTCAAGCAGCAGATAGAGGTACTGTACAATCATCTGGGCTACTCAGGAACACATGTCAGCCATTAGGCCACAACAGCAGCCTCTATGTTATAATCAAGCGACAAAGACTGCAATAAGACGTCTTGGCAAACACCTGAGGGCCTAGTGTTTATGGAATGGAAAATATGGGCACGGCAGAACTGAAGAACCGCACTGGCAACTTCAGATAAACAACTGCACAGACTCCCGTGCGTAACCAATACACCGTTTGACCTAGACTGACCTGACTGATGGCTGACTGAATGCTGAACAAGCGCTGAGCCCTGTCGTCATGTTGTAATGCCAACACTGTCTGCCACTCGGGTATATGAACCAGTATACAGCATACAGGACCATGTCTGCATTCTCTGCTGCAGCACTGGTAGTATGTACGTATTATACTTACACGTTACAATTGAATTAACGCAGGAGAGATGGTGTAACGCTCAATAATGCTACATTTTGTCTTTGACTGTGTTACTTAAACCAGTGGTTCTCAACCTTTTCTGACCACTTTGTGTTAAGTGGTCAGATGGGTGGGCCTCGTGCATTTATTTATTTATCTGAATGATCAATCAATCGAATGTGTTCCGGCTTGGATCAATTATGGAACTAATGTTGTATGCTTAAGATTCCTATTTATCTGTATCAGAATGAGGACATTTTAACATTATTTTTCCATATTCTAATTTCATTTTTAAAATCCATATGTATAGACCTGTTGCTATGTGTAAGATGTGTGTTATTGTGTTTTCCACCTGCACAAGAAGCACTTCTGCTTTCCATAATGCCATCTGTCCATTGCTATTTTTAAAACATCTCATGTACGTAGTATATTTGACAATGTATTTGTTTAATCTGATTGCACCATCCCGTTACTTGACTTGTTCCGTTCTTCTATATTCTCTCGTCCTTATTCTAACTCTGCCTACTGTAACTGTATAACTGAAATTATTTTTGTGTGTTCTCAACATTGCAGACACTGAAAAGTAAGGGTGAAAATAAAGTTGATTCTGACTGGGAAGCAGTGTTGATTTTGAGAGCAAATTATGATTTAGTTTAGTCATATTTTAGTCACCTGAAATGTTGTAGTGTTAGTCTAATTTTATTGATTTTGTTGACAAAAATGCATGTTGGCGGGCCTTGATGGCGTCGTAATGGCAGATTTTACACTTGGTTGCATGCTCAAAATCTACCCGCTCATTTTAGTCTAGTTTTTATATGTTGATGAAATTTGCCAGTATATTTAGTCATAGTTTTAGTCAACATTGCTTAGTTCTTTAGTTCTTGTCAGTTAAAAAAGGTAGTCAACAAACATGTTTCGTCATAGTTTAGTCGACGAAATCAACACTGCTGGAAAGTGATGTCAGACGTACCGTCACGAGGGTGTAATGATTAGGGAAGGTCTTTGTGGGGTAAGCAGGCCTCATGTAAGGGGCTGTCGTACCACAGTTCCCTGAAATACACAGTGGTAGGAAACAAAAGTACTCACATTATTTACTTAGCAAACGTATCAATACTGCAATATAGAAATACTCTGTTAAAAGTAAAAGTCCGGAATTCAAAATGTACTTGAGTGAAAGCATTGGCATCAAAATGTACTTAAATTACAAAAAGTTAAAAGTAGTCATTCTGCAGAATGTCTCATTTCAAGTTCTCAAAATGTATTAAAAATCTTTTGAAAATAGCGGATTTACAAGCTAACAATCAGATTGCTTACGATTGCAAGCTCACATCGATTGCATTTACAATAACGTAATTTTTCAGAAAGGAAGCCATTGAGGGTTAAAATGGGTCTTCCAACTAGAGTAGAATTATTAATGTTCTGTACAAGTGTCCATGACAAAGAAAATATATGATGCGGAGACAATAAAGACTATTATTGTTATTGAAGGTGGTAACAGTCCATTTGCTTAGTACAATATTTCGGAGGGAATATTTAGAATGTCTGCAGGGTTGAGTACGTTGAATCTAGTTTGCATTAATACGATCTCTACTGGAGGATTTAGTTTACCCAATGAAATAAAATGGTGATAGTATCCAGTGTGGGGCAGATGGCCTGTCACAGCCAGATTTGGGAGACCAGTAGCTTTGTTGTTGCAAGGAAAGCGGTAAAATGAGACTCTACTCTAGTGGTTGTTTTAGTCTCAGATTTAGTCCAACGGAGGGACACAGTATAACTCTATGGGGACACAAAAGCGACACAAACAGTAGGACCCGGAAGTAGCTCTGGAGGGGGCGCTTAAATACTCAAATTGGAAATGTATACAACAAATTGTAAAGTAAAAACGAATACCCCTGAATTGAATTGAAGTACAGTACAAGTAAATGTACTTTGTTACCACTGGAAATGCATTCCTTAATGGACAATGCTTGGACAATTAGGATGTGTCGTACATTAGGATGGCATTCCTCTCTGATACTTACGTAACTTGCTGATGACTGGCAGGAGGGAGCCGTAGGCTTTCAGATATCCTGCCCTGAAGCCGTCCATGGATACCAAGATCAGAGGAGACTTGGAAAACCTTGGGGGTGAAAAGATAACAATAACAATAATATGAGTCTTAGACTGATGTTTAGACTGCCTTCTAAATCCTTTAAATGTTTATTCAACAATTAAAAATGATGAACACCAGGGGGCGCTGAACGTATTAATATATCGTCTCTGTCGGAGGGAAACCTCATGTCCAAAACCGATTCAAATTCAAGAACAGCACAAATAGCAGATATACGAGCTTGTGGAACTGCTACTTTTAATGTGCTTTAGTATGGATCAAGTAGTGTTACAGTAATTTAATTAAAAAAAAAACACACTTGTGAGGGGCGCTCTTATCATCATACATATTCATACATCTCATTCCGTGCTCAGCCAATGAAATTGGCCTTTGCAGGCCCACATGGCCTAAAAAAGTGTATATGGAATAAAAAGTTCTGTAAAATGTCTGCCACATTGGCTGCCACATCATGTCACGGGGGGCACACACAATTCCACACGTTGGACCGGCCAGTGACGCTCAAAATAGTAGTTGACCAAGTATATAGTCAAGAACAAATTGCAGATTGAAAACGCCCTCAGCTCTGAGATCACAAATTTAGCTCTGTAGTCTGTACTGTCATTACACCTGGGAAAAAACTGAATCCATTCACTTTGGGTCCACAGACAAGTCCTCAGACTTCATGGGCAGAGTTCGTGACAAATTTGACAATGTAATCACAAGCAAAGTAGAGGTTACCCATTTGGGTTGCATTTTGGATAACAAAAGTGGCAAAAAATGTCAACAAAAGTTATGGTGAATGTCAACCAAAGCAATGTTAATGTTGTTGACTAAGACTGAAGACTAAGTCGACTAAGGTTTTTCAGAAGACTAAATAGAACTAAGACTAAATTATGCGTTATTCAAAAGACTAAATAATTTCTGGCAAAATTAACATTGCATCAAGACTAAGACTAAGGACTAAGTCGACTAAGGTTTTTCAAAAGACTTAATAGGACTAAGACTAAATGGTGTGTTAGTCAAAAGACTAAGACTAAATCGAAATAGTGGAAAAAAGATTACACTGGACCAAAGAACACAGGGCAGAAGCTCCTCTCTTATCAACAACAGTGCATGGAGGACTTTAAGCTGGAGCCCTCATTCAATGTCATTTTGACTACAGACCTCTCAAAATAAACTAATAAGACTGCTACTAAAAGTCACCCCAATCAAAACTCACTTTAGTGTCTGTGTTGGCTCAAGACAGACACTAAAGACTCAGGCCCCTTTTCCACCAAAATAACTTTGGTTCTAGAACTGGTTCCATAGGTTAACTAGATTAATTGGAACCTTGGTGCTTTGACAGAACCGGCAGCCATTTTTGGGTTACAGTTCCAAAACAACTTTTAGGGTTCTGAACCATTTTCAGTGGAAACACTCTAAACTGGTTCAATATTAGGTGGGGAAAAAAAGAACTGAACCGGTTCAAGAGAGGCCAGAGTGCAGCATCTTTGCGTCTGGTCTTTAAGATACTCAGGGGAACAGTGCCCAGTTACCAAGTAGTCAAACTACTTCTCCAGAGAGAGTGATGCCCATGGTCATGACACAAGTAGAGATTATCTGACCTCATTCCCCCGAAATACAATGCTGCCAGCCTGCCACCAAAATGTGGAACGCCTCACCAAAAGCCATTAAAGATGTCGACTCCCTACCCAAACTCAAAACTAACCTAAAAGAATGGATGGCCTAAAATGCAATAGGGCTTAATAGAACACCGTGGTATAGTAGCATCCTCTGCCCCCTAACGTCACTACCCCTCCCTTTTCTGTAAATATACCGTTTGCCGCTATATGCTATGCTGAGCTTTTAATGATATTGTATTGCATGTATTGTATTGAGTACTTAGTATAACATAGTACATAGTATAATGGACGTTAATATAAATAAAAGCACAATTTCAATATAAAAGTATTCAATCTATCAATCAAAGTGCTCGAGGACCCCGGTCATTTAAGGACATATAGAGGGCTAAAGTGGTCAATGTGCACAAGCTGAGGGAAAGAGAGATCAAATAGCTCATCTCTCGACACTACACAAGTCTATCTTTGGCTGACGTTCAGACGGTATAACGTGACAGCGTGCTACAGTAGTCGGTGTTGTGTAGCGGACACAAAGCGTCTCTTTGACCGGAGGAAAGCCAAGACACGTCACACCACCCACGCGCAGACATGGACCCGGAGAGGAAGGGAACCACGGCGGAGATGAATCAAAGGTCTCACACGGTTCAAACAGATCTCTCCGTTTCCCCCGAATATAGACGCATTTTCCCAAAATGCAGCAAAAACGCTTTGCACATTATGTCGCCGCCCACCCACTTGCCGCAGTTAAAGGTTACAGATGCTATTCCGGCTGTATCTGTGGTTTTAGTCATAAGGTTATCAAAATGCCATGGTTTTCATAGACATTGGATACATATTACAGTCATGTTTCTACTCTCATAACGTTACATTAAGTTGTACTGCTCGATTTGTAAGTAAATGCGAAAAGATGTTTAATAAGAGACTGTCCCACAAGACTTGCTTTTCAGTCTGTAAAAGCGAGGCGTGCATAAAAAGAAATAGGAAGATTTAACTGAAGTTACTGCCAATGAAGCACTGCCAATAAAACACAGACACACACTGAATAAGTGACGTCAGTCATTAACATAATACAGTGAAATTAAACAAAGCACAGACAACATTCATTAGTTCAAAGATGTGTGAAGAGCTAAGGCCCAAAATAGCTTCAAGAGAAACCATACATTTGCTTTTCCAGACTGAGTCTGGGGATACACCCTTCCCCTTAAAGGACACACACACACACACACACACACACACACACACACACACACACACACACACACACACACACACACACACACACACACACACACACACACACACACACACACACACACACACACACACACACACACACACACACACACACACACACACAATTTGGAGACTGAGTTGTATCTTCACACACGCCTATGTACAAACTCAAATCGCTCCCCAAATCTTTTTTAGGATAAAAACAGAGGACCAAGACAATTGTCTATTTCTCAAATTCCACTACACTTGCGGGCTGCAGTGGGCACATTTGGCCCTCACATGTATAGTAACTCAAGTACCCGCACACACGCACATAGTATACGCCACTCCCCTTCACGTGCACATTACACTTAACTCAGCACCATTAACTTTGCACGGAGACCGTGTCTTCCAGCTAAGCTAAACACAATGATGAAAACCCCAGACTAATGTATGTGGGCTGTTTCTGTTTTTCTTTCACATTTAAAGAGCTAACGCGACACAAATACAGCCAAGGCCATCAGACCGAAGAAGACACAATATGCCACTCTGTTTTTGTCCCGAGCTTACAGCAGGGGTTAGGCACCAGTGTGAGCCATGACGAGATCTACAGTAAATGTGGTTGCACACTGGTGTGTGTTTTTTCGGATTTTGCGTTTTGCGGATCCGAAAGTACAGATGTGCCGTTTGAAATCTTCACATGTCCCGCCATTGGCAGTTCAGTAGATTAGATTGTCAGTGCATTGTCATTGTTTTCCAGGCCCGGAAGACTTTTACCAATTTCAAAATATTTCACATATTGCATATCACAATATTGCACACATAAGTGCAGGGAGAACAATGTAGTGCCTCAAAGACAATAGGACACCAGGTAAACCTAGTATCAATATGCTATCTAAAACAACATGTTAAACATTAAGTGAATCAATATATCAATCAAATCAAACTAAAAGCATGTGAACAACAAGCAACCAACGTGAATCTGCGCAGCATAGTGAAACCATCGCTTCTACGCCTAATTATAGGCAGCTATAATAAGTCAACGGTTAAGATAGGCAAGCAACATTCTGAGAAAAGTGTTAAGCACACCAGGCAATGGTGCAAGAACACTTTATGAGAGTTTTGACCACTTTGAACCGCGAGTCCCTATTTTGGGCATGTTGTTACAGATGGAGATTCCAAACAACAACAAATAAAAAGTAAAAATAGCAGATTACATTGCATGATCATGATGCTACGTGTTGTGACTTGTGAGCTTGTAGATCAGCCATCTTCGCCATACAGCAAAGTAGATAAGGCTAAAGTGCTTAAAACACTGATGACAGCACTTGATCTAGTTTCATATAAATAAATATACAGATGCTTGAGATTTCAGTTCCTTCTTTCTATATTTCAGTCCACTGTCACTGTTAAAGTGTTCTTAAAGGATCTGTGGTTTGTCTGAAAATGTCGCTCGTCTAAGTTCCCTTTTTGTGTTTATTTAATGTCTCATCTGCAGCTGTTGCAGAATATATTTTCCATCTGACGTGATGGAAAAACATAATTATCTTTCCATTCTAGGTGGAGACATCATGGGCCGCATTAAGGTGGTGGGAAAAACAGGTGGTATTGTTGAATTTGCTCAAACCTCGTTAAGCGCCCTTTCATATTAAGCAAGACTTGCTGAACGCACACACATATGGCATACAACTTTCCTGCATATTTTAGCATTGGGGGAGTGTCCATATGTTAATTATATTCGCTTTGCGCTATCTGCTATTAAGCCCCTTGACCTAAAAAGAGTCAGCGCATACCGATTAAACCTGGGTCTGTGACCACCTCTTAAATGCAAAAAGCAATGATTGATTTGACACAAGAGCGATCTGTGCGCTGCTCAGCAGTGTTGCCTGTTGCTTGTAAATATTGGTAGTTGTGGTTGCTTTTCTTGTTTCTAAAGTGCTTATTTGGGCTTTTCTCCTAATGTTTAAACCAGTGATCCTCACACAGTGACATTGCCATGTCAAGGAACCCCAGATGAATGCATTTTCCCAACTAAGGACCCTACATCCAAAAATATTTTGGGCCAGTGACCCCCATGACAGATTTGTGTTTTTAAATGTTTCAATAAAATGTTCAACCTTTTTTTTAAATAAAAACATCTCCATAATTCTTGGGAAGTTTGCTTTCATAGATAGATAGATAGATAGAGATACTTTATTGATCCCCAAGGGGAAATTCAGGTTATCCCAAAGCTCGTACAGGCATGTTAGTTAAAAAAACACATCACAAAAGCAGGGGGACACATGTTAAAGACTAAGCGGGAATAAACATAAAAGGCATTAAAAAGCATTTAAAAGGTGACAGTGGGGATGATTACAAATCTTTGTTATTGCACTCAGGCCCATAAATAACTAAAATCTAAAAAAACCTCAGTCCAGTTCATAGACCTAGCGGCTGGCCTTCGAATTGAAGAGCCTAATAGCTGTTGGTACAAAAGTTCTCTTGAACCGGTTTGTGTTGCACGGCGCTGAACGGAACAGATCCCTGCGGTTGCTTTTCCGGCCCACAAGGATACTGTGGAGCGGATGGCTCACATTGTCCATTATGGCCTGCATCTTGGTGTTGGTGCACCGCTCAACAACAGACTCCAGTGAGTCCGGCCTCTCCCCCAGTACTGAGCCGGCTTTCTTCACCAGCTTGTTCAGCCTCTTAGCGTCCTTGTCCATCACGCTGCCTCCCCAGCACACTGCAGCATAAAAAAAGGACACTTGCCACTGCCGACTGGTAGAACATGCGCAGAATTCTGCTGCACACGTCGAATGACCCGAGCCTCCTCAAAAAGAAGAGCCTACTCTGTCTTCTTATACACAGCCTCAGTGTTCAGAGCCCAGTCCAGTTTCTCATCCAGATGGACTCCCAGGTATTTGTAGGACTGCACCTGATCAATGGCTGTCCCTTGGACCATGACGGGCTGAAGAGGAGCAGGCTTTTCCCTGCGGTAGTCCACCACCATCTCCCTGGTCTTGGAGGTGTTCAGCAGGAGGCAGTTCTTTTTGCTCCACTCTCCAAACGCCCTTGTCACCTCCCTGTCACCTCCCTCATTCGCTGTATCACACCCGATTCTATTGTTATTCAGTGAAACGCTATCAAGCGAAAACCATAACATTGGGGCAGCAGCATTACGCATGCCGCACGGTATGACTCGAATGAAATAAAATAAAATAAACGTTATTTTACAGCTTTTACATTGGCCACGCCTTCATCACTGATTACCGTTTCGGACACGGGGCGGCTCGCCGGAACCGGGCCGGCACCGTGGGTGCGTTCATGTGGCTCTGGAACTTCCGGGGACCCCCCCCCCCCCCCCACACGGAGTTGCACCACTCACTTCACACAGGTGTGATTTTTTAACCTGCCATCATGCCATCTGGACAAAGATACAGAACCTTGCCTTGGAAAAAGGTCAGTTTTAGTAGGAGTTTTGTTCCCTCAGCCATTGTGGGATTAAACAAACTGCCCCGCCGATAGGATGGTTCTGTATACTGTGGGGACCTCATGTTTTTGTATTGTCTTGGTGTTGTGCTCTATGTTGTTTTTGATGTGGGTGTTTGAACAGACTGTGAAGACGAATATCCTCCGGGACAATAAAGATTAGTATTATTTATCATTCAGTTTGGTTTTAGCCGACCAATACTTTTAAGAATTAGTATTTATATGCTTTTTTCCCACGTCAATTGAATTATTTCATGAAATATGAATGAGCACGACACATCTGTTGTACTCTAGATAAATCTCTTAATTCTACCAGTCTATAACTTTCAATAGCCAGTAGTCATTGTCAAATCATCTTCAGTAATGTTCAGTTCTCAACCTCACCAACCAACCAACCAACCAAAATAAAAAGGCTGTTCTCTGTATGATTGCATGATGGAACAACAAACTATTTTACACATGTGTTGATTAAATTGACAAATGGATTAGAAGGTGGCAGGCACTGGCAGCCTGTTTTCCTCCCGAACTCCTGTCTATTTTACCAGTTTCCCTCAGCAAGACACTTAACACCTTACAAAGGTCTCTTCCTTTACTTTCTCCTGGTTACACGGATATGCTGCCAGGCAGTGCAAGCAAACATCCGTGTTTATTTGAATAATGGTTTTCAAATTGTTCCGTGATCGACCGAGAAGCCCCTGATCATCATATTTTATAGTCCGTAATGCTTCAGTGTCACTTGGCAAAAAATAACGCTGTCACGCTTACAATACTAAAGTACAAGAGGTGTTAATGTAATTAATTAGTAATGTAAAAGTCCCAATAGAAATAGAAATGAAACATTAGATTACCCAGGTGGACATTGTGGCTGTTCAATGTCTTCACACGGCTCCTCTAACCAGCTTTTCCCTCCAACTGAAAGAGAGAAGTTGAATGAAAGCAGGTCAGGAGTACAGTAGCATTATGCAAGTTTATCATTTTCCTGTGTGCTGTGTTATGTTTCTCATTGATAAATGGCTACAATACACATAATACCTATATGAACAAAGTTTGTCTTGTTATTATCATCGTGGCATCAAGTAAGGTGGGTTGGAACTGTTGAAGTCCCACTAATTACTTAGCAGCTAGGAGATAAAAAAAAACATGTATGATGTCAAAATCTAAATACAGTTAATACCGCACTCCGTTGTATGTCTTGATGGACCCCCCCCCCCCCCTCGTGCCATTCTTTAGCTCATCTAGCTCATTTTTACAAGTACTATGTAAACTACGAATTTCGGGCTTTCATTTGGTATATACTGTAGCTCGTGCGTGTAGGCCGTCTCTACGAAACGGTATCAAGCGAAAAGGAAAGGTCGGTCAATTGGATTAAACCCCATTTGCTGCGCTATGGGATGATGAAACTGAATGAACAAATGCGTGGAATCGCGCACGCCGCACAATGCCTGGCACAATGCCTGGCACAAGCCAAATAACGTCTTTGACTATACAATTATAAACACAATGGACACAAGGAAGTGGCAGGCACTCACTTCTGCTGATTATAGGAAAATTACAAAAAGATGGGTATAGGAGAATAAGGAGAGATGACACAGCCTTACTCCAAGGACATCTCCATGCAAGTGTGCAGCGCACGCCGCTCTACCAAACTAATTTGGCACGGCTTACGGGTATAAGTTACGGGTGGTTTTAAACTCCACTATCCGCCTTCCTAAATGTGTGTGACCAAAATAGCAATTTAGGGGAAAGCGTGCCAACACGCCCATGACCACACCTCTAGGCGCAAATACCGAAGTCAGCAAAAAAAGATACCACGTGACGCTTGACCAAAATACTATTAAGTTCCTATATTCGTAATTTTCGGGCAGCGGCTGAATAGCGGGCCGCGTCTCGGGTAATGGCGGCAACGAAATTGGAGCCTTAAATGTCTCAATGGAAGAGTAGGGACACCACCTCCAACCACTGCATATTGAATTAACATAAACTACAGTTGCAGCTTTTAAATCAGATTCACAGCATGTGGACTCTCATGTATAGACAAAGAATATATCATATAAAATCATCTTCACTAGTTTCTACGACTGTCAGTAAACACGTGATGTTGGAAAAGTGGATCATCTGACGGGTTGCATCACAAAGGTCATCGTACAGGAATTCAGGAAGCGTGTAGTCCAGGAAGCAGACCAGACAGAGACATTTACATCATCTCTGTATTGTTGCTGTGGTAACAACATAAAAACACACACCGTCGTCACAACCACCTCACATTGTTCGGTGAGCAACACCATCGTAGTGTCTGCATGTCCAGACACACGGAGAGTCGGAGACACATCTTTACAAATCAGATATTGAATTTGAGAATTTCAAACCACGTAGAAATGTGATTCATATTTGATTCACACAAGAAATATGTTACGATGTGTTTTCTTTTTTTCTACTTTTCTTTGCTGTTCAGACTTCTTTGCTGTTCAAAAGAAAAGGGAGATTATTCAAAAAATATGTAATATTTTTCAGGAATGTTTAAAAATAGCCACAGTAAAAACATTTAGCTGGGAGTTAACTGGGGACGTGGTGGAACCCAGTGGCCGGTGTGTGTGTGCGTGCGTGTATGTGTGTGTGTGTTACAGCTTGCTTACCTTTGCACACACTGTTGTAGTTAACGCAGCAGTCGCCTGATTTCACACAGTCATCAGAACAGGAGCAGAGGCTACTGGACAACCTCTCCTCTCCACAGCGGAATTTGGAACAGCTCCAGCGCTGACCTGCATGGGCAGGCAAGACGGAGGAGAGAGACACAACAAACTGGACTTTATGGAGTGGAAAGGAAGAGAGGGACGGAGGAATACATAATGAGCACTTAACAGAGTTGGGGTCCGTTACTCATGAAAGTAATACTACATATTACATATTACTTTATTACTCCCTGGAGAAAGTAACTAGTTACATTACTCGTTACATTACTTTTGCGTTACTCTATAAAATCGCCTGAGATGCATTGTCAAATAATAAATCTTATCCTACGACAACAACATAATATTTAGTTTGGTGTCTGTGAGGCCAAATCTCATCAAATGGTGGTCCATGGCTAAAATGCAGAATACATACTGGACCTTGATATGAAAATGGTTGAAAACCACTGTACCACGTGGTGGTTCTAGGCAAATATTAACTTTCCCAATATATATTCAAATAAAAATAATTAGACTGAGATAAATCAGTAGCCTATATGTTCACAGTGCTTTAGGATCCCTTTCTTTATGATGTGGAGTCCACTGCTCCATTGCTCATTAAATGTAGTTTTTCATTTTGGCATATTTGGTTTATTTATCTCTGCATTAACTATGACTGTGATTGTGAGAACACACTTCTACAACAAACAAACAGACCCTCCCACTGGCAGTGTTGCCAGGTTTTAGAAGAGAAACAAGCAGCCATGTCTATGAAAACAAGCCCAAAAGAAGCCTGACTGGTCTATTATAAAACAAGCCCAAAGTCGCTTATAATAAGCGGACATGGCAACACCCCAACGACTGCTCTGTCTCTGTGACAGTGGGAAACTGGGAGCTTGCTGTGCAGCGGAAAAGTGCTGCGGAGATTTTAATACCGAGACAACGTAAATGACAGTGATGACACAAGCACTGTAGGCTATTTCACAAAAAAACGGACAATGATTTGTCCGGCCAGAGGTTGATTTGGGAGGACAGGTGGGTCTAAAACCGGACGTCTGGCCACCCTACGAGTCCACGACAGTAATGAAAAATGCTGTGCTGCTGATGATCTAACACCGGTTTGACATGTTCTAGTCCGTACTGCGTTGCCAGCGCACCATTAGTGTTCATGTTCAACTCATCTCCGTTGTGTGCATTATTCTCCAAAGCAACACTGCTGAAAGCAGCCACATGACGCAAGTAACGAGGCGCTGCAGCGACCAGTAACTGTAGTGTGATTATCAAATTTGGAGGAGTAGTGTCGTTATATTACTCGTTACCGACCAAAGTAGTGTCGTTACAGTAACGAGATTTTCCGTTACTCGTTACACCCAACTCTGGCACTTAAAGCCCGATTTATACTGCGTTGCACACTGGTGTTGGATGCTGTAAATAGCAGATCTACAAGCTCATGACGAGTCACATTTATGACGCGTTGTGAGCTTGTAGACCTGCTATTTACTGAGCACAACACCGGCATGCAACGAAGTGTAACTGAGGCTTGAAGCCCTATTAGAACGACCGCGTCGCCCGCCTAAAACAACTGATCTCCGAGATGTTAGCATTAACCACTTGGGGAGTTATGCTAGGAACTCTCCTTTTTCCCTTCACATCAAATATCTTCGGATAACATTTTAAATAGCCAAATTGTCAACCCCAGAATAGAGACGCTAGTGTGATTAAGGTCAGTTTGAGATTGTGACACAATGTGACCTTGGAGACCTGCTTTACTTACTTTCTCTACATTGTTTCCCCAGAATAGGGACACGTTCAAATGCGTTTAACTTTAAATGGTTATTTTTGTCCAACTGTGAATATAAATTATATTCTAACGTCTGAATTATTCTTGAGGAAAAACAGTTAAGCCAGTGCAGTGTGGAAACAGGCAGTGAGTCATGCAGTACTGTACATTCCACTGTACTTGGCAAGACAATGCTCTAGGCAGAGAGAGCGCTACATAAACAGCTATCTACAGTATACTTCATTGTTCATCTTTCCTTAGAACAGTGATTCTCAAAGTGGGATCCGGAAACCCCCAGGGGTCCTTAGGTGGGGTCCCAGGGGTCCCCAGCACAAAGATTGATAGTTAAGAGTTACAGGTGGTCTGTGACTCTTGAGTGTACAAATGGAACCAAATGGACCTTACAGGTCCGTAACTCAGAGTGTATACAAATAGAACCAACTGGACCCTTACGGGTCTGTAACTCAGAGTGTACAAATGGACCTTACAGGTCCGAAACTCAGAGAGTGTACAAGGAGAACGAAATGGACCCTTACAGGCCTGTAACTCTGAGTGTACATTTGTGCACGTGCACACGGTTTGTCAACAGTGTGAAAATTGAGGGCGAGGGCGGCATCCTGTTCTATAACATGTGCCAAGCAAAATAGGTCACACCAGGGCATCAATAAGCACTGATTCATTGCTGACTTCCTTCTGGGGGAACTAAGGTATCTCTCCGAGTTGTCCTTCAAACGTCAATGCAGCACAAATGGAAATCGCCCTTGACACCCTGGGAATAACAACGCTGTTTGTGCTCAATACAGTCTCTGTTGGCTGAGCCAACTTGGCTCACGCAATATTCAAAACAAATGCTTACACCTAACATTCTGTGCATGGAAAGCACCCAAAAATCTATAGAAAATAAAGCTGATGTTCCGCGTTGCCTCCCCCTGCAACTCGTTTTACCTTTGCATCATGGAAATGAGTCCTACTGGATACTAAATGAGTCAAATCCTACGTAGCTTGCTGCTCAGCAGAAATGGTAATTCCCAAAAAATTATGGATGCGAAAAACATTATGATTTAATACCTCATGGGTCTGTAACTCTGAAAGAGTACAAATGGAACGCTGAGAAACAGCATTTTAATGTAATGTATTTTTGTGAATGGAAATGACAGATGACAGCTTTCCTGTGTGGAACTTGTGTGGAAGTACAGACTCTCTGTAGTGTTGGTCTGGCCTGAGAGACTACTTAAATCAAGCACACCTTGGGGTTGACATCATGTAGACTGGAGATAACATTGCCTTGCTCAAGGGCATTTCCATGGTAACCATTGGACGGACGGACAGACGGGCGTGCATACACACACACAATTACAATTTAGGCATTTAGCAGACGCTCTTAATCCAGAGCGATTTACAGTAAGCAAGAACAAAAGACATGGTAATACATCAAATACATAAAAATAGTCATCATGAATCATACGAAAGAACCTAACAGTGGAATATCTATATAATAAACTAGGCATATATATGCCTATAGTATATATCCACTATGTAGTATATATACTACATAGTGCTACAGTATGTCTACATAAAATGCTATCCAAGTTACATAAATTGAGCCTTTGCATACACCTGTAAGGTCGTCAGGGCAATGGCAAGTGCTATGGCAAGTGCTATGGGCTAAGATGAAGTCTGAAGAGGTTGGGTTTTCAGACTACGGTGGAAGATTGGGAGTGAGTCTACAGTTCTGATTGCAATGGGAAGTGCATTCCATAGTTTTGGAGCGAGAAGGGAAAAGAGTTTGGGACGCGTGGAGCGTTGTCCTGGTGTTTTTAGTGAAGGTACCTCTAGAGTCTCTGTGTTGGCTGATCTGAGCGTGTGGGAGGGCTTGTAGTGTTCGATCAGACTAGCAAGATATGGGGATTCCCTTATCCTTATCCCTTAACCTTTGGTTAATTTGAATGCCAGCATCAGAGTTTTGCCATTCCACTCACAAGATAGCTTCTCTAACCTTTAACAACTTAAGCCCTATTTCGCACATCGTTGTCGGGCAGAAACCCCTTATTTTAACTTGTTTTTTGTAAATGAATACCTTACATGCCCTACTTGATCACACATAAAAATAAACATTACATACAATTTGCAAAAGTAGTCGAAATGCGAAGAAGAGAGACACATTTTTAGCGACAAATTTTGAATTTGAATGCTGTAAAGTAATAGTTTTGGACATATGAGGTTTCCACCTGACAGAGACGATAGGACGGTGTTGTGCGGCAACAATAACAGATCTACTGTACAAGATAGTAGAACGGCTATATTCTCAAAATATTTGAAAATGTTTGAACATTTTAATTTATAATGACAACCAAAATAGGGAAGCCAGGTTGAAAAGTGTTTAATTTATAGCAGTCTAGATACTGTAACGCCATATATCATCTCTGTCGGGCAGAAACCTCATGTCCAAAACTTTTCAGATTAAAATTCAAAAAGCAGTATACAAGCTCAAAACACACCACTTTGCCCCACATTTCGAGCTTGTAGATGTACTACTTTTGAGGCTTTTGTGAGACACCGTAGTTATTTAGTATGATCAAGTCGGGCATTCATTTTACGAAAAATCACTGAAAGTTCAAATATGGAGATAGGAGGTTTCTGCCCGACAGCGCTGTTATATGATAAATCATGAATTGAGCGCTTTTCCAAGTGCTCAAAGCGCTTAACAATGGTTCATTCATACATTGGGTGAAGCGGCGAACAGTCGACGCCAGCATCCTCACTTCCCACATTCATTCGCACACCATTGGCCTCAAAAATCATTGGCTCACAAATGAACGGCCTAGACCAGATCTTTAAGAAACAGGTACTTAACAAAGCCCTGTGTATCCGATCTGATGCTGCTCACCCACTATACGGAGAGTACATCCTTCTCCCATCCGGCCTTCGCTTGCGAGCCCCCTGTGCCACAAAAAACAGGCACAAACATTCCTTTGTCCCGGTCTCTATTCACACACTGAATCGAGGATATAACCTTATGATGAGCACTTTTACTTTTTACTTTATTATCTTGTGCCTATGTCTATGCACACGCACTTTTATGACCTATCGCATAGCACTTTAAACGCCTGCACTTTAATGGTTGTGTACACCTTTTACTCTGGTATCCGCTATGTGAACTGTTTGTTGTCTGTACTGTTTCATTCATTGTTTAATGTACTGTCTATGCTGCAACCCAATTTGCCCTTCGGGGACACTAAATAAACCAATCAGCAAGCTAGCATCGACTCATTGGAGGCAATGTGGGGTTCAGTGTATTGCCCAAGGACACTTCGACATGTAGACAGGAGGAGCCGGGATTCGAACCGCCAACCCACGGATCATTGGAGGACGTGCTCTACCTCCTGAGCCACAGCTGCCCACTTTACTATATAAACTAAAGTATAGTACTCATACCACCGCTGCTGAGGTTAGCACTTAAGAAAGCACCTTACAGTATATTGTATGATGATGCACTATTTTCTGGGCAGTCTGCCATGCTGCCCAGAAAGTAGTGGATTCCGGCCCAGGCCGTAGCGTAACGGTCTGGGCACCGGACTGGTGATCCAGTCGCGGTGTGCCGCGGGTTCGACTCCCGGACCCGACACGGCCTTTACCGCATGTCATCCCCCCATCTCTCTCCCGTTTCCTGTCAGCCTACTTTCTATCCCTTAAAAAATCAATAAAGGCGTAAGCCACAAAAAAATATCTTTAAGAAAGAAAGTAGTGGATTCCAGCATACAGAGTTGCACTTGTGACGGTTTTCCCGGCAACAAAGGATCTTCCCGTGTAATTAAAACAATCAGGAAAGGAAGTGTTTTGGGGCACTGTTGGCGGTAACAACCCGTCCCTGTGTTATAATCACTCACACCTGCCCCTGAGAGCTGACGCAGCACTGACCAGAGCCATTCTTCATCACGTCAGGGACAGACATCACCCCGGCCACAGCCCGTTCTGACCACTACTGCGCCCTCCACCCGGCAAGCGATGCCAGAGTATCACAAGCAGGAGACTGTGGCAGAGCTTTGATCTAGAGGCCGTCGCCTGTGCTTAACTGATTTGCACTATACTGATGTACATTTAATGGGTTTAGGACTTCCATTCGGACTTCTAAGCAACTAAACACGATAGTGACCCGCATTATATATTGATTGCACTAATTGTGATTTAGGACCTCTTTAAATGGCAAGATAGTGAACATGCTTGTTCAGGCTTTTGTTCTCCAATGTTCTCCATTATTTGCCATTTTCTTTTGCTCCTCGAGCCACAAACGCAAAAGCCTGCATGTAACCAAGAGTTTCACCTCATCGTTACCCGTCAGTAAGTAAATATCCAGTTACAAAAAATTAAAATAAAAGTATAATAATAAATGTATTGTTTTTTTAATATTTTATCAAAATGTAATTTGTCCACAAATTCAAATAAAGTAAATGTATTAAATATGTTAAATATGGTAGCTTAATAGCTTATATATTGTTATCTTATGTCTGGGGAAGACACCAAAATGTCTTGTTTTGGTCTCAGGAAGCCCTGCTTTAGCATTTCAGTGTTAGTTACAGTATAGGCCCTATACTGTATAACTAACACTGAAATGCATTTCTATAGGGTAACAATCTCTCTGTATCACTCACTGCCTCAGCACAGCAGATGTGAGCGCTGACACAGCACACTGACAGAAGGGGATTCTTTAACATGTTAGTGAGAGATAACCCCCCCCACTCCATCCAGTCAGTCCAGTCAGTCAGTCAGTCAGTCGTGTAATTTGGACCCGGGTCAAATGGGCAGTCAGACAGGGTGGGGTGGAGTGGGGGGGGGCTCTGTCTCAGGAGACAAGTTGCTGTGGTCAGTAATCCAACGGGTAAACACACTCATCATCAGCCTTCTATACCAGTGCTAGCAGCGTGACTAAATATAGCGCCAAAATCTGTTTAACCACTATATTATATCGTGCTATAGTATAGTATACTAAATCGGCGACATCGCAAGCTCAGATGAATGGGTTCTACTGAATAATTTTGAAACATTTCAACAACACTACAAATCTTGCATGGGGGGCCCTGGCACAAAATGTTATCCAGGTAGGTGTGCATGGCAACCCTTTCTCTGCTCCTGCAGCAGATTGTTGTTGTTGAGGCACAATGGACAAGGAGAGACCGATCGTTGAAACAGAGACAAAAAGCACAAAAAGCACTATCATTATTAAAAACAAATAACGTTCCCAAAAATGAGAATGCCGTCTGAAGATTGACTATTCAGGTGAGGAGTCAAGTTGCCTTCAATGCTCTGGCACAGGTTGTGTGTGTGCACAGTGCACACTGGCCCAATTCCGATGTCCTCCTAAAGACTGTCAGATGCTGCAAGGGCCATGGTATAAAATGAATGGGACAGCACTTTGAAGAGGAGTCACTTGTAAAACTCTCACTGTCCTTATTTACAGGTTGTGCTTTATAAAGTCTGAGTGTTTATTATTATTCTTCCATTTAGGTTATTCTGTTCATTTAAATTTGTGTTTAGTTTAATGAGTGACATTTGGAGGATACCCTGGTATCCTCATATTTTATGTTACAACACTATGACTTATGACGCTATGAATTGTGGTGCTATATTACATATTCCTTTTAGGCAAAGTCTGCAGACTTAGAGAAAGGGTGCCTAAATGACTACCTTTATTTAATACTAGAATTTCGCTCATCCCAGAGTTACTTTGCCGCGCACTATGGGAAGAAGGAAATTGCGGGAGTTGACTCCACATGTAGTAACGGATGGGTTATTAGTTATTATTATGTGTCCTTATTAGTGTAGTGTAGTGTAGTCAACACGTTATGGCTCATACACACTGCCCGGTATTTGCTCCAATTATGCTGTCGGGGAGCATTTTTGGCGCTGGCCGAGATCGTGATCTACCTTTTGGGCACCGCTTAACTCAACCTTTTTTGTCCCAGGGCACACTTTTCATAGCCTAAAAATCTGGGGGCACACCTAGATATACGGTTTGTGTACACTGTATATATACACCGGTGTGTATAGTAAATATATATAGTACATATATATATATATAATATTAGTGGTCCATGACATGAAAATGTTTGAGAACCACTGCTCTAAAACAACATTGGACAATGATGTTTGACAGTTTCTGACTTGATCTGGTTAACATTTTCATAGACCTGGTTGCTTGTTTCCCTCTCAGTCAATGTGGCAACCCTGGTCAATGCCGTGTTGACTGTTGATCCTGTATGATGTGATTTAGCTTAGCACACAACAGCTAGGAGGATGCAGCAGGCTGATGCCGTCATGTTTAACAGTATTCTGCGCAATTTATGTCCCCGAATTTATGGATATGGACTTATGGCTCCATCGCTGCCTCTTTCTTTAGTAGAAGTAGAAATTTAACGTGTTGCTGACTGTTTACCTCCCTCTCTCACGCGCGCGCGTACACACACACACACACACAGCTGACGTCCTCTCCCACCGACGTCAGCTGTTCATTTATCTCCTTATTCATACACGCTTTGAGCTGAGAGAAGCTATAAAGCGCCTTTTAAATATGACAATGCTGTATGGTTTGACAGCTTAAATCCGCGCGGCAGTGTTGTGTGTGTGTGGGACACGGGGTAGTGTGTGTGTGTGTGTGTGTGTGTGTGTGTGTGTGTGTGCGTGCAATCAGAAGTACTGGCAGTAGCGAAATAACAAACGCGATCTGTCTAATCGTAGTAGTTAGGCTCAAACCAAGTAGTTTCTAAGCACAATGTTGATGTAACTAAGACATTCGCTGAGCGACCTATATTTTAAATACAGAGATTTAGAAGGAATAAGCGAAATGGTGAGGCGACCTTCCGTGAGGTAAGGTTTCTCTGCGGAGACGGAGGGAGATCCATAGGGGAGATCACATTACAGCAGCCAAAGAGGGGGGGGGGGGGGGGTTGCGAACTGTTTTCATGCGAACATCTTTTCATTGGCTAGTGCGCACATCTTTTGCGCCACGTGACAACTTTACAACTATTAAATTAGATAAAGTCTCAATAAACACGCTATGCTCATCTGGCCCATGTTGACTGGGGCAGTAAATACCAGCTATGGCAGTGGGTGGGGAGAGGTCCCGGTGTAGAATGCATGCGTGCCACACCCCACCCCAGCTGCTGGGGCACTGCTTAGTTAGCCCACAGTGACCACCATCATGTCCCCTGAAATGGAAGAGGGGGGGGGGGGGGGACGTTTGGGCACCGACCAAGGAACAACGACCACGTTCCCACCAGATGGAAACCATAGTCAGCCTCCTCCGGGAGCGCAAACATTCCCCTCCCTCTGGAAAAGCTCTTTAAACAGTGCTACGCGTTTGAATGATGTGTTGTTTTGAGAGCGGGGAAATACCCACATTAAACCACCGAGACGGAAACCTATCTTGTAAAAGGGAAAAAAAGCGTGTACACATGAGTGATCTAACAAACTCTTCCTCTCTGTGTCGCTCTCTCTTCCTCTAGTAGCTTTCACTCAGTAAAGTCTTCGGTGGTAATACAAGTCATGTTCAATGGAAGCCAGTGGCATGGAGCTAGAAATACACTTGTTATTGCATTCCGGGCTGACAAAAGTTGTGCTTGCTTCAACTTTGTTTTGGCACTCCAATGACGCGATGCAGTGTTACTCAATCATTATTGTTTTTATTCTGTAGAAAGAAAAAAAAAAAATGTGTTGCTGTTAACCACTTCCCTGTGCTACCCTTTTTATTCAGGAAGTTTGGCTTGGGCAACATTTCAGGTTCAAAGGTGACTTTGCAGCAATGTAGCTCTCCATGCTTTTGGCATTGCTAGTGTGACGTTGCAGCTTTATTGTTAAAGTAACAAAATTGTACTGTAGAATCTTTACTACTACAGAATCTCAATGTTGGGTCTGGAGGGGTCTTTGAGGACGTTCCAGGCGTTCCCAGTTAAATGATTGATAGGAGAAAAAACATTCTGGAACAGAGTTAAATTAACCCTGATGATTTGGCCGTGTAATGTTGATCCCCTCCTAATTACTTTTATTTTTTATTTATTTTTGCTTTTGCTCAAAGCGCTACACAATGGTTCATTCATTCATTCATACATCCTGGACTGTAAATAGAATGCCTCTTGGTTATCAGGTGAGTGACTTACCGGGTTCAACGCAGACCTCGTCATAGTCCAGACAGCAGGTCCCCTCCGCCTCGCAGGACGCGTCACAGTGGCAGGAGGCGGCCTTGTCCCTGGTCCCAGTTATACACCTGTTCCTGCAGCTGGTCACTGTGCAGGGACGGTCACAGAGAAGACGCACGGCTTAGGATTTAAGGCTAATTAGACCGGCACCGGCCTACTCAAGAACATTGCGAGTCTGAAGGCAGTCGGTCCCATATTATGGGCATGCCCATATATGGGCGATTGGAGGTTCTATCCGACAGTCTCAATACCAGGCACCGCCCTTCCTCTGGTCCTCGGCAACGCGTGTACCAAGTTTGGGAGTCTGCATGTCAATCGGTTCAATCTGTCATGCTCTATGTGGAAGGAAATTAATAACAAATATCACATTAGCTTCTCACATCTCCCTCACGCTGTTATGCGGGAGTTGCTAATGCATGCGTCTACTACCAAGACTCTCGCCTAATCAAATCAGAATATTTACCCATATGAAACTGTGTGAAAGGCCAACACTGCACTATGTCCCCGGACACTTTCCCCATTTCATATGTGAAAGAGGCTATACTGTACCTTTAACATCACAGCGTTGCTTCATAAAGAACACCACAGCAAGGATGACCACCAGTAAACACAGCAATAGCACCTGCAGGGCAAGAGAGGGCAAGAGTCAACGTTTGGGAAAGGTTGTTTGGGAACTTACAGTATGGGCCCATTATTTTACACTCTCTGGGTTTAATGAAGACTCAGGATTTGACTGTGTATAAATAATGGTTAGCAAGGAAGGAAGTGAGCCAAATAAAACAAGGGCCCCCTGTTGGATGATGAATGATAGTCAAAGTACGACTTAATATAAACCCAGCCGAAGGAATTCAAACATTACATCACTGTAGGCAGTGGTTCCCAAACAATGGGTCATTTCAGAATTGTGGGTCTTGAGCTGAAAAGGTTTGGCAATCCCTGATTTAGTTGGTCTGTGATATACTGTAGGAATTGATAGTGGCCTCGTTCTATTTTTAGAAACTCTACTACAGCCAAGTGTTTTTAAAAGCACTTGTTTTTCGTTTTTTTTTTTTTGGGTTGTGGCTGCAAAGGAATTTAATAGCTTTCATATGGGCCCAATTAAATTGAGCCAGACAACGATGGTAAATGGTGCTTTTAGAAGCAGCTCAATTCATTATACTGATAAAAGGATTTTGCCATAATAAAACTTTTACTTCCATTATCCATTACAGTGCTGTACATTACCTTTGAATTAGGCCTACTACTAGATCCAAAAACAACCACGATTTTATACAATGCCATTGCCATGTGCAATTACCTTATTGTGTTGTGTACAATGATGTTGCTAAAAGAATGCACTGGAAAGTTTATCCGACTACAGGAATGGAAATATTACTTATTATTTCAAGAGTTAAGGCACAATGTACCGGTAAATCCCTGCAATGTACTTATGTATTTATATGTTTCTGTGACTTAACAGTGAAACCTTTTGGGTGCCCGCTGGCCAAGTGGTCCAGGCGCATGCCACATATAGGCTTTGGCCTGACAGCGTGTCGTGTGTTCGAGTCCCGTTCATGACGACCTTTGCTGCATGTCTCTCCCCTTCTCTCTCTCCCTCTTTCCTGCCTATCTTCACTTGATACTATCAATAAAGGCAGTGAAACCTTTTGTGATTTGGAAGAGCGATTTATTTAAGCAATAAGCCACGAGAGGTCTCAGGTTACGGGTATTTTACAATGGCTGGGGGCGTAGGCAGACCAAACGCGTAGCGGAGGGTCTTCTACCCTCCCAGCCATCGTAAAATACCCGGTAAGCTGGGGCTTATTGCTTTTCTAAAACGGTTACAAACAAATAGCAATATTAACCTAATAAAACTATTACATTCACAAAAGTAGCTATACGCTTTGCACCACCAGAGCGAGCCACATCACTTCCTTGTTTTGCTCGGCAAGTAGGCTATGTGACGGGAGAATAGCGCATGATGTCTTTACGGGGCTGCCTGGAGCCACACATTCACAGTCATATGAGCCGGGCGGTGCTTAGACGCCCGCACGGCATGGGTTTGTAAGGCAATCAAGCGCTCCCCTTCCCCAGTAAAGCTACAGAGATGCGGAATCAGCTGCAAATGATATAAAGTGATTGAAGGTGTGTGGGTTATCGGTGAAATTTACAACGGTCACGTGACTGTAACCAGCCAATCAGAATCAAGTATTGGGACTAAACGTTTTAGAAACAGAAAATAATTGATTTGCAGCCCAGGGTGTCTAACTGGAAGTACAGGAAGGAAGGAGAGGGTCAAACAAGTTCTGTACTTAGACACCAGTAGTTTTATTGTCCTATAGTGAGCCAATGACGGAGATAAAAGGAGGCACAAAGGTTAAACAAACTGTAGCAGCACACTACAGTACAATGTACATGAATCTACATGAATTTTAAGGACCCCAGAACTACAAATGATACCCCCATCTGGGAGCTTCACAGTAAAATCACAGTCGTCTAACTGTCTACCTTTGAACAGTTTTTCTGAAGCAGTTGCTGGGTTAAGAAGAACCTCCTTAACTGTACTATGTCCTACACTACAGTACCTGAGATTGGAAGCCGACTCTCCTGCATGACAGCCCAAATAGGCTCCGTGCATTACTGTATGCCACCCTCTGGAAACATAGAACTACACCTACAGTACTGTGAATAGTGTCTGTCTGTCTACTACTCAGCCAAGAGGCAATCCCCGCTTGGCCTGGGGCGTTTATGAGTTTATAATAATAATAACTTTATTTGTATAGCACTTTTTTTAAACAAGTTTACAAAGTGCTTCACATACAAATACAATACACAAACAGGCAATTAAAATCAACAATGGGAATTAATCAAATACAAAAAATAATAAAAGACAAGATAAAAAGCAGAAACTGGAACTGTTCATTCAAACTCATTAAAAGCCTTTAAATAATAGTGGGTTTTAAGAGTTTTTTAAAAGTGGACACTGAAGTGGTCTGTCTGAGTTCCAGAGGTAGTTGGCCCTAGCAGCAAAGGCTCTGCCGCCTTGCGTCACCAGCTTTGTGTTGGGGGGGGGGGGTTGAGTAAAACTTTGTCTGCTGATCTGAGGTTACGGGAAGGTATGTGCGGGGACAAGAGGTCGGAAATGTATGTAGGTGCTAGTCCATTTAGTGATTTAAAAAAGTTAATTTAAAATCAATTCTGTACATGACTGGTAACCAATGCAGTGAGGCGAGAACAGGAGTAATATGGCATATCTCTTGGTTTTTGTAAGAACTCTGGCTTGAGTTTGAGTCATTTGTTATACTGTTGTGAAGACCACCTCCAATCACTGCACATGTAGTCATATTCTATTAGCCCTCTGGTGTGTGGCATTTTGTACAAAATTACTATCCTCTAGATTTCCTTTCCCCACCCAAATATTTTTTAAAGTTGTTCAATACAAATTGAAGACTTGACCAAGAAGTGTGTTAAATGTCTCTCCACATGGGATACATGTGGGTCTTGGCTCTCTGTAATTGTGGGGCTGGTGTAGTACAGTACACTTGACTACAGTACAGTACAGTGCTGGCTGTGGGTTGCTTTCTCTGCCCAGAAAGGGCTGTACTGCTCACGTGTGCCCAGGGGGTCTCTTACTCTTTGTAATTAGCTGGGGCGGCTCCCTGCAAATGCAGTCCAGTTAAACAGGAGCTATTCAACAGTCTTATCATTTCAGCCAGTTCAGTGGCCTTGTGGTTAGAGCGTCCTCCCTTAGATTGGGAGGTCGAGGTTCGATCCCAGCCATACCAAAGACTATAAAAATGGGACCCAGCCAGCAGTGCCTCCTTGCTTGGCACTCTGCATCAAGGGTAGGATTGGGGTTAAGTCCCTGCGTCATGTCCAGGGGGTTTACTTGTGAATCATGTCTGGGGGATGCCTCACGCTACAGAAACAGTAGATAGACTCCTGTTCTAAGGGCCACGTGGCTCAGCAAGGCTTACTTAACGTACTTCCTCATTTCAGCTCATAGGAAGCCCCCGTTGCACTGAAATGAAGCACACGTGCAATTATCCTGGCTGGTTATTGGCAGTGGAGGTGTGGAACTGAGGGTTAAACCTTGTATTAAAGTGTTGATGCCACCCAGGTCCTGCCTGTGTCCTTCAATCCACTGCTCTTTTAAAGGATGCACAGTGGGTTTATAGCATTACAGTCATTATCAGAGGCATGTCCGGCAGAAACCAGATTTGATACAATAACAGTCAAAAGGATTCAAATTTTCTCAAAAGAGCAGAAAATTCTACTGCTGAGCTGAGACCAAAATCCCGCAAATACACCTCCTGTCAACCAGTAGTGGCCCTTACCTGACCACAGGATCCACAGAACCTCATCTGAAAATATGTTGTGTAAAATGTTTAAAAAACATTCCAGATTTGTAAAAATAAATAAATAGCCGATGTATATAGGATTAAATTGGTTAAACTGAGGCAAGCCCAAATAAGCAAAGTTCTACACTTTAGAAACAAGCTCCAAAAAACACCAACCGACAATTACCAATATTACAAGTGACTTCACAGGAAAACAACCCCAAAGTTGCTTAATATAAGCAGACTTGGCAACACTGCTCAGGATCCTCATAGATCCAGCAGTATGTACGTGCGTACGCACACACACACACACACACATACACACCCACCACACCTACTGTATGAGTGTCTTCAAAGACGCTAAACTAGTAGTTAGGTACCATGTACTGTAGACAGTGGTGTACAGTACTTGGCATATTACTCATTATTTTTTTAAAGCCCACAGGATTGTGCAAAAACCACCAGAGAAACCCATTTGCAGTGGTTCATTCAAGACATTGAATTCCTAGACAGGTATGAAAATATGCAGTCAGTGTGTGAGTGTGCATGGAGGTGTCTGGGTATGTGCACTTATTTACTCTCTAACCTGTTCTAACCTTTCCTTTTGGCGTGTGGTTTAGTTCTATGTGTTTGTGTGTGTGAGTTAGAGAAGGGGGGGGGGGGGGGGGGGGGGTAGTAGAGAGAAAGACTGAAAGAGAGGCAGGAAGCCAGAAAGGATAGACAAGAGAAGATGGAGAAAGAGACAGACGGACACGGACAGAAAGAGAGAGAGGGGGGTAGAAAGAAAGAGAGAATGACAGAGAGGCACAACGCAGAAAAGATAGAGACAAGAGAAGAGGGAGACAGAGACCGACACACAGAGAGAGAGAGACACTAGCCGTCATCCTCCATGGTTGTGGGTTTTAAGAGTAAACAGTGACTGGTGGAAACATGCGTCTAGTCTGATGGTGAACACAATATTGCATTACACTCATCAGTGTCTACACGACACACCATTAGTAGTTCTAAAACAAGGGCCTCCATAACTCTGAGAGCGGACAAATTCAACCAGATGGACCCTCACGGGCCTCTTTGGTTCCATTTGTACACCCTCAGAGTTACAGTCCTGCATGGGTCCATTTGGAACCCACTCATTCAAGGAACCCAGAGGGTACCTGGATCCCACTTTGAGATCCACTGGATTACACCGTTCAATCTCGCCAGCAAATCATCATCAATCATCATAAGATGAAATGAATGCACCTCCGTAGTAATGTTGTCTATTAATCAAACTGATTATACAATATTGAGCACGTTAGAGCTGATTAAATTAATGAGCAAGAGATGGCACATTAAATCTACCACCAAATCATCAGATTTGACTAAAACGCTAATAATAATGATAACTTTATTTATATTGATTTACTTGCGTTATGTTTAATCAGAAATGAGGAACCAAAAGTACAACCAGATGTCCCTCAGATATGGGAGGCTGATTCAGAATGCCTTTAAGTTTATGCTCCGTCATACGGTGGTGTTGCAATTAGCCGACCTGCAAGCTCACAGCCTCACGCCGCGTCATGGAGCTTGAAGATCGGCTATTTCAGTTTGCGACAACATTGTATGACACATAAATCAGGGTTAAAACCCCTCACCACATGTATATATGAACTGTGCCAAATAGACAGCACACAACCTATTACATCACAGGGTTCCCACGCGTTTTATCACTGGTTCCAGTGGTTTTAGCCAGGCTGTGGTAGTAATCAGATAAACAGGTCATAATCCATGGTTTCCTCAGTGGCTCGTAGATTGACAGTATACCACCGAGGGGAGGGGGGTATATTGTGGTTCTACAAACCTATTTCAGTGGAAATCAGGGCAGGTATACAAAGTACAGTAGATGGAAGTGGATAACTATGTTTATGCCAGTGTCGACTTCCCTCAACTAAACTACTTATCACAACAGTAAAGAGAAGCTAAAATGAACATCATTAGACAGTGTTGTGGGTGGTTTTATGCATGTGACTTGCATACATCCCAGGGGTGGGAGGGTGTTGAAGGGCTTAGTCAATCATTATAGCCAATGGCAGCCGCAGTCTGGTGTCCACGGGACCCTGGCCGGCCTGAGACCACTTAGGGGCCCCCCCTTTCTCCCTCTAAACTTTGGAGGCTGTATTTTAGAGACTTGTATTTGTGTGTTTCAGAATCTAAAACGCACAAATACAACTGCATGCTGGTGCCACAGCCATAACTCACTTTTACACATACCATTGAATGTACACCACACAGCCGCCTGTCTGCATTCATAGGAAACCCAAACACCATAGCATAATTATAGTGGTCGAGCAGAAATTAACACCTCTTACAGACTTACAGGATTGACAAAACACAGATCATTTGGAATTGGAAAAGACTGGAAATATGCAATACACACACTTCACATTCAATCAAAATCACACACGCTCATTATATTATGCTCGTTAGTTCCGGGTCAGTGGTTTGCGATCCATAGCTAACTTTTCTCATTTAGAACAATAATAATGACGGTCAGAGAGTGACCGGTTTATGACCTCAGCAATGCACGTCTATTTTAAAAGTTGTTTTCATTCATCAGCAGCACGCCTGACAAACCCGTTCACCCCCAAAAACATCATGTGTATAAATGCCCAAACTCTCACACAGAACATGAAATTAACCATCGCCCCCTCCTTCTCTGGAGAAAAAGAAAAATCTTAAAGCCCAACCATTTTAAATGCATAACATGTCACCAGACACCAGATAATTTTCATTAAACCCATCAAAACCAGGAAAGCATCTGTGTAATTTTAGATTTGAGCTTTGGCTATTAAAAAAAGAAAAGAACTGGGGGGAAAAAAAGTCTACAAGCTCACAGGTCTGTCCTCTCATCATGCCAGCCAGTCATCCTCATCATCCTCCACCAGTTTGAAAATGTAGTCCTAAACCTGCCATGTTGAGGACCAATCAGGTGTCGCAAACAAATTAATTTGTTCTACGCCAATCAGACTGTTCCTCCTGAAGTGGCACTTGCCCCAAGTGCCATAATAATTTCTCAACTAAACTGACTGACAGGCTGTCTGCTCTCTACAGTATGTGACAGACAGCCGTGGTTTTCTCATACGGTTTGTAAACACTGGGATAAATGGGCTCATGGTTTGAGTGGGAAGTGAAAGATTGCATGGAAATGCCAAGTTTGGCTACAGTTTGGAATGCCACTGTCGTGTGCCAAACGTAAACTGTGCGCTCTGTAGCAGGGTATTTGCGGTCTAAAAGCGTATGTTTCACGGTCACCTAAGCCGGGAGCCTGAACCGTCATGTCTGTCAAGTCATGTTAACGCAAATGAATAATATTACTCGTTTAAATAAAGTAAGTTCCAGTGACAGACATATCGCAGTCAGTGGGATTGAAGTTGGTTAATGTTAACCAGCTTATTCCCATCATGTGCATAGCATAGGAAATTGGAATTAGGCTAGTGATGGACTTGTAGACAAGACATGCCAAACTTACCCCAATAATGATTTTACAGTAGTTGGAGCTCCTCTTTCTGTCCTGCCCACTGTTATCCAGCCTGGCCGAGCCGAACAGCGCGGCAGCGTGTTCAGCAGAACGCTCGTCTCCTTTGGAGATCTCCATTCTCTCATGCGTGATGCGTCCCGATCAGACTAGGCTGCAGGTAGTTTATAATGGGGCTGGATTGTTTGGAAACACGTACAGCTCCTTGTTGCAGTCAACTCTCTGCTGTCTGTGTGTGTACTGTGTATGTATAGCTGCAAATGACCTTCCCCTGCCTCCGTTTAGCACCGCCTTGCTCTTGACGTCTGCCATTAAGCCAAGTTCATAGTAGTGGTCTGCTCTCTGACAGCACATGTGCCACCCATTCCCATTGATTGAAAAAGTCTGCGAGGGAGTAGCCTACAGTAGGAGTTGTTTTATGCTGCCGAGTCTGTCAGTCTGGCAACAAAAATAGATCCCAAATTTGACCGACGCCAGGCTTTTAGCGTTAAACAAATCTCCTGCATGGCTATCAGCAGAGCCTTAGATATAGACAGCAAGCACTATATGATTATCAATATAATTATAAAACAACTAGTCAACTATACCCACCCAGTATGGCAAATTCATTGCCGACTGCCGAGGGTAAATCCACACACCGCACCCTATACCTAACATGTTATTCTGTCAACGTGCATTGCATAGTTATGAACAGAAAAGGGCAACATCAACTAATCTGTACAATATTCTGGTTCAAAATGATTTGATACTGCATGGTCCTTATTATCCTCGCTCGCGTCACCAGACTTTCCACCTCGGGAGGAAATAGGTCCTCAGTTCGAAAATAACATTACCGGTAGTTTGTGTGTGAGATGAAAGCGCATCGAACTGTCGCCATCTCTCGGTAGCCTAAAATTAGAACATGCATGTTATGCGACGCATACACCACACAGTTGTGGAAAAAGTACTCAAATGTTTTACTCAAGTAAAAGTATATCAATACTGCAATTTAGAAATACTAGTTACAAGTAAAAGTCTGGAATTAAAAATGTACTTGAGTAAAGTACCAAAGTATTGGCATCGAAATGTACTTAAAGTAACAAAAGTAAAAGTACTCATTATGTTAAAAAAAAACAAATCTATTTTCAAAATCTTTTGAAAATAGCAGATCTACAAGCTCACAATGCGTCATGATACAAAGCATTGTGATCTTGTAGATCAGCTATTTTCAAATGGCCAAAATGTATCTAGGTGTGTTTATTTATTTTTATATTTTTTATCCCACGATTTTGTAACACATTTTTCACTCCTGTGTCAATTATCTAATGTGATCCTGGGCTCTACTCGCCCTCTTGAACTCATGCTTTCTTCATGCATGAGTGTCCAAGTCGCTCGACCTTTGCACCTGACAGGGGGGAGTTTCCCTGGTTGGACGTGGCGCATGGAAGGAGGAGGATTATTGCATGTTTTTTGTGGGGGTGCCTACCCTGGGGGACACGGGGGGAATATGCAAGCTCCTCACGGAGGGGCCCTTTCGCCAGCCCTGCCTCGGGTATGGGCACTGATGACGCGGAGGGGAGGACACGCTGCCAGCGCCCACAGTGTCCAGAGCGGGAATCGAACCCAGGACCTTCTAGCTGTGAGGTGACAGTGATGTGACTGTGATGTGTCCGAGCACGGAAATAGCGTTATAGCCTTTGTTCACCACCAAGTCACACAGACACACAGGCCAGGGAGGAGGGCTTGTACAGTACAGTACAGTACAGTACAGTACCACTCACTTCAGACGGGTCTGATTTTTAAAGTACGTTTTCAAATTAAAGTAGTGTAGTAAAAGTACAATGTCCATACACCATATTGTACGACGAAGTATAAAATAGGGCAAGCATAGAGTTTGAGGCCTAATGTGGTGAGGTAGAGAACTCGTGTGAATTACGGAAGCAACCACAAGATGGCGATGCTGCAATTCTATAGAATATAAAAAGGAAGGCTGCAGTGTTTATAGCAGAAATCCCAGGTTTTTAGGTGACCCTAAACTACACTTGTGTGTGTGTGTGTGTGTGTGTGTGTGTGTGTGTGTGTGTGTGTGTGTGTGTGTGTGTGTGTGTGTGTGTGTGTGTGTGTGTGTGTGTGTGTGTGTGTGTGTATGTGTGTGTGTGTGTGTGTGTGTGTGTGTGTGTGTGTGTGTGTGTGTGTGTGTGTGTGCTCTCTCTCTCTCTCTCGAATGCAGTGTGTGTGTGTGTGTGTGTGTGTGTGTGTGTGTGTGTGTGTGTGTGTGTGTGTGTGTGTGTGTGTGTGTGTGTGTGTGTGTGTGTGTGTGTGTGTGTGTGTGTGTGTGTGTGTGTGTAAATGATATCCTATGTAGAGTGTGTGTTTTTGCATGCGAGCACATGGTATGCACAAATAGGCCCTACCATGGTATCGAATGGGGCGTCAGTGGCCTAAATGCATATCAAACCAGGGGTCCTTGAAGTGCATGTGCACTGCTGTAGATTGCATCTCCGCAGTACAGCAGAGTACATACAGCTGTCCCTATTACGCAGAAGGAGAAGCAGAATGATGACCTTTTGAACCTACACACTCAGCACTTGTTCCTATCACACGTTCCTCCTCCACTGTCCAATCTTAATCAGGTACATGAACCACTGACACCCTTTGATTCATTTTCATTCATGCATGTATGTATGTACAGTAGTCACACTGCATGTATACCGTACAGACAGCCGAGGACAAGGAGAGTGGCTTTAGCCATGCAGGCCCGCAGCCCACAATGAGCTCTCCATAATGTATTGGAAGGAGCTGCCGTGTGCATGCGCTTTAAGAATACATCAGCTGACAGTTATAAGCACATCTGCCCCTCGAGAGCCACTACTGCAGCCACTTGTGAGTTGAATAATTCATTCAACTTGGGACCGTAGGCCTACTCACCACAAACGTATTGATGTGATGGTCGGTCGTATGTGTCTGCTCTACACGCCAGTAGATTCAGTGTCACTAGTAGACTGCATGCCAGTAGTTTTAAAAACATGGCAACATGTCATTTGAAACATTGGAGATTCAAATAGACGTTTCCTGAATAATAATATTAATTATCTAAAAATTATCTAAAAAAACAGGTTTTGTGATGTCAAGAGTGGAAGCAGTCCACTCTGATGAACTCACCCACTCACCCAACTTACGCTCTGTGTAAACAAATACTATGACGATAATGATATCATCAAATATCCTTTAGACCTGAGGCGGATTCCACAAATGCCTTCTAAATCATCAACACTTTTTTCAAAAATGTTCAGAAATATCAGATGTACAAGCTCGCAGCACGTCACAAATGACACAGATGCGTTACCGGTATTAACAGATTAATATCATATTTTACAGTCGAGAGGCTTCTGTAGTTTTTAATGGCATCCCCCTAGTATCCCCATTCACATTCAGTAGATCCCGTGATCCTTTGTGGCCAGATGTAATTTCCTGGGGTCTATAGGACTATAGTAAATAATAATAAAGAAATCGCTGTAAAATGTAAAAAAATAAATAACAATGTTCGAATGCCCCCGCCCCCGTCAAAAATAGCTAATATTACTAAAACGAAAGAAAGCAGCAAATGAAAATAATAATAATAATAACACTCTTTTACTTTCTCTAATAACAACCTAAAACATGAAACTTGGTTGAAAAAATAAACCCAAAGTTGTCCTTTAAGCATTTTATATACAGTATATCTATTGTAAAGAACATACAGTATTGTGGGTTTGTATATTGGCAAATTTCGCTATATCTGAAAAATGATTGAAGGCATATTTAAATTTGAGCCTGTAATGACTGAGTAATCGCACGTAAAAAAGCTTTTACTAATGCATTCTTTCCTTTCAGTCAGAAATGTTTTGCTTGGGGTTTTGACCCGGTGACACAGTATGTCTTCTAAACAGGAGTTTTACGTGTGTTTCCAAGCATTAAACGTTGTTTACATTTGAGTTAGATAAATATTTGAATAAAACAGGTCTTTAATATGAGTTATGATGGGCCAAGGAAGTTACTGCAATGCTTATTTTCCATCTACACGTCAAGCATGTGAATCCAACACAACCTTAAGACCAGTGGTGGAAAGTAAAGTGCATTTACAGTACTCAACTACTGTACTTTAATTGAGTCTAATTTCCACTGCTTTATACTTTATACACAAACTCAAAGGGAAATACTTTTACTACACTTATTATTTCACAGCTTAGTTACTTACTGTAGTTATTACTTTCCAGATTTATTACAAGACACACATTGACCAATTAAGCTCTATTGTGCTATTTTCCATACAGTATAACAGATTATTATTATTAAATACTACATTTTACTTTGATACCAATACTTCTGTGCTTTTACTCAAGTACGGTATACGTTTTGATTACAGGACTTTTACTTGTATAATAATAATAATATTCTTTTTGTTTTGTGGTATTTCTACTTTTATTGACTGGAACTTTAAACTTTTGGAGCACCACTGACCACTCTCGTGGTGGAGATCAGTAAAGGTCTACCTAAACGACAGACATCCAGACTTTACTTGTGGAAGTGTTGTGGAAACTAAAGCAGTCATTACACGGTCCACGTTTTGGCGTCTGAAAAGCTGAAGGATAAATGTCCCTACACAATACGATACTCCTGACAAATAACTCATCGCGTGCAACTTGACCTGCAACGTGACCTGCCTGGACACACCTGGTGTGTGTGTGTGTGTGTGTGTGTGTGTGTGTGTGTGTGTGTGTGTGTGTGTGTGTGTGTGTGTGTGTGTGTGTGTGTGTGTGCGTGCGTGCATGTGTGTGTGTGTGTGTGTGTGTGTGTGTGTGTGTACGTGTGCGTGTCCGGTCAGTTGACCACCCCAAAGAGATGATTACGCTTTGGGTCAAAATGTCAAAGGTCAAGGTCACAAATAGAGAGATGTAATACAAGAGGTGTGGGAGTGAGCAGGCTTTGCAGCCCCCACAAATTTGTTTAAAGGACAACTTTAGTTTTTTTCATGTTCAAGGTTCATGTTTTAGGTTGTTATTAGAGAAACTAAAAGGTGAGTGTTAATTTTCTTTCATTTGCTGCTTACTTTCGTTTTGGGGATTTTAGCAGTTTTTGACAAGGGGGCGGGGGCATTCGAGCATGGGGCTAAATATGTATTTTTTTACAAAATATTATGGCGATTTATTTATTTATTATTTACTATAGTCCTAATAAACCCCAGGAAATTACATCTGGACACAAAAGATCACAGGATCTATTGAATGTGACAAACTGAGCCTATACACACAGTATAAGCCTTCCCCCAGTAGGCTATACCTTCACATTCAGTAGATCCTGTGATCTTCTGTGGCCAGATGTAATTTCCTGGGGTTTATTAGGACTATAGTAAATAATAAATAAATAAATCACCATCAAATTTGGTAAAAAAATACATATTTAGCCCCATGCTCGAATGCCCCCGCCCCCCTGTCAAAAAGAGCTAAAATCCCTAAAACGAAAGAAAGCAGCAAATGAAAGAAAATTAACACTCACCTTTTAGTTTCTCTAATAACAACCTAAAACATGAACCTTGGTTGAAAAAAACTAAAGTTGTCCTTTAATTTATCTTTAAGTGCCTTGTGCTTTGTGAAAAGTACCTTGGACTGAAATGGGTTGGACAAATCAACAAATCGTCTTAACTTCGGGATCGTTCGATATTAACAATGAGGAGTCATTGGAGGATCTTAAAGTGCTCTGATATAAAACAGTGTGAGCCTCCCATGGCCATACTGTATATTGTATTGTTGTACAAGTTGAATTGAAACTAGAATGATGCAATTAGCAATTGCAAGTATGTGTTGAAACCCCATAGACCCCATGGACCCATTAACCCCATAGACACCATACTGTATATGTACAGATTCCAAAAATAGTTTTTTATATATTTAAATTAAATATTCTTTAGGAACATGTCCTGTGATCTACCTGCACAGCCTTTGTGATCTACTGGTAGATCGCAATCTACCTTTTGGGCACCCCTGCCCTACGTCATAGAGTACTGTGTCACCCTCTACGACATAGTAAATGTATTTTGCCATTGACTTGGCCTGCTACATTATGTCATGGGGGGGAACACACAAAGCCACATGTTGGAGCATCTAGCGCCGCACAAAATTCAATTAACTTAACGCTTTGTGCCTGTGTCAATGGAGGCCAGCTGATTCACACATTATTTTTCAAAATGTCGAGTCATGTCACTGAGGGTGAAACTGCACAGTCAAATTTGCTGTGTTATTTATGGGTTGTTGTCAGAGGCCTGCAGAGCTGGATGAGGGTCAAGGACATCCCTGTTGAAACACTGTCGCCCCGCGTTACACCCTCTGTTTATAGTGGGATTCAATGGATTGGATATTTTTGCCTTTTCCACTTTCCCAGACAGTGTGAAAGCTGGCAACCATCTGGCGAGGAGGGCTGAGAAATAGAGGCAGGCAGGCAGGCAGGCAGGAAAACAGCCAGACAGGCAGACAGGCAGGAAGGCAAACAGACAGTCAGTCTCATGTCCAGTCAGCAGATTAATTTCCCAGCAGGAACGCTAAGGATGTGTGAACAGCCTCATTATGGCGTGTCAGCCATGTCACACAGGGGGATCCAGCCCTGTCTGTCATTAAGCTTACTGTACTTCCCAGAATAGTCGACGTATCACAGATGCAACGTGTTTTGAGCTTGTAGATCAGCTATTTTCAGGCCACAAAGCTGTTGTACCATGGAGCATAAATTAGGCTCATATCCGAGGGGACTCAACTCAAATAGCCTTGCTCTTATTTATATTCAGATTATTCACCCTTATTCATTTTCTCTGATGAGCTATGTTACTTTGTATTTATTGATAATCTGACATGAACGAAACTTCAAGGGGTATACCACTCATTTTCAACAACACATTTCAACAACTATGTCATTAATATACTTTAGAGTTGTGTGGAAATACTTGGTCATGACGCCATTTATACTTAAATTCAAAACCAATAATGTAATTTAATTTAATAAAGCCTCACTATACAGTATGTAACCTTAATACATTTTAATTTTGTACAATCTGTAGCTAATTTCAATTGAATTGTATGGTAGATATGTTAATACAATATAGTAAGCCTTGCCGAGCCATAAGGCCCATAGGGTAGGAGCCTATCTCCTGTTTCTGGACATGACGCTAGTATGTCGCAGGGACCCCCAATCCAACCCTTGATACTTAGTGCCAAGCAGGGAGGCACTGGGTCCCATGTTTCAGAGTCTTTGGTATGACTCGGCCTGGGATCGATCCCCGAACCCCCAGTCCCGGGGCGGACACTCTAACCACAAGGCCACTGAGCTGGTAATACAATATAACTCATATACAATTGATGTTGTATTTTGTCCCCCCGCTCTTCTATTGAGACATTTTGATCATTTTGGTCATGTCTCACCTAGACACAGGATCTGACACGAATTTTGAACTGATGGTCAATATTAAATTTATCCCAGAGAAAGCAGGCAGACTCTATTAGCTAAAAACTGCCAGAACGTAAGCAACTAAACCTGGTTCAAATCCTGGATACAAAGAGGAAGTTATAGTTGCTTTAACCTCTTCAAACCCAGACAAACATTGTGGGTGGACAACATCATGACATGTCATGACAGAAATGACAAAGCAACTATTGATTGACGATTCTGATTAAGTGACAGGGTTCGGTGTGTAAAAAACACAGAAACACATGCATTGTCAGCCCTACTATATATGCTGTATGTAATAGCTGATCTACAAACTCACAACATGTCATATTGCAGCACATTGTGAGCTTGTATACATCTGCTATTTTTTTCTTTTTTACAAAAGCAAATGTTTTACAAAAAGTGTATTTTTAGACCCTAACCTGGCAGACTGCCAGTAGGGTTAGGATAGGGTTTACACTCGTGAGATTAGCTCTGGACAAACACACAGACAAACAGATAAAGAAGGCTAGCCTCGTACAGACAGAGCCATGGCGCGGAAAACACTGAACCTGAACACTGTGCGTTTGTGTGTACAGTTAGCGGGAGAATATTTTGGATGATCAACGGAGCAACTATTGAAGATATGTGGCCAATATTAGGAGTTATGTTACTATGATACCAGGTTATCAGAGCACACCGTGAGACAGAGACTGTATCGCTGGAAAAGATGAGAATTGTGAATGGAGTAAGAAAGCAGCTGTCCTGGAGAAATGGAAAAATATAAGCCAGCCACTAACCATTGTATTCTAACAGTACTTTCAGTTTAGTTACAATAGTTTTACCTCTAATTGGTTGAATTGTGTTTTCTGCATAGAAATTAATGGAGAAAGTGCATGTCATTCTGATTGGCTACGCAGGGCGCCATTCAGGCTCTGCAGCTCTGCGATGAGCTGCTCCAGCTCTGTGACCCTGTCCCTCAGGTTGTCACTGAGCTGTCCTGTGGTCACTTCAGTGTACGTTTGCTTGGCTTTGGTGGCCAGACACCTCAGACTGAGGCGTGTGGAGGAGAGCATCTGGAGAGCTTCCTGGGAGTCAGCCATTTTCTTGCTGCACCCGATGGCGACGTGTCCCATGTGGACGGCTCTCTTTATAATGTCCTTGAAGGTGGCAGTGTCCTTCTCCCAGCCGCTGACCTGGACTTGGCAACGGTGAGCTTTTGACAGGAACTGCAGTGACTTTTCATTATCATCTGGGTCAGTGCTGTGGCCATCGCCATACAGCTGCGCATACATCCGCCACGTTTGGGCGTCGGAGCTGTGGCAGGACGTGACACGGCCCATGAGCTCTCTGAGTTTGGGGCGGAGAGACGCCATCTGCTCGCCGCGGTTATCCTTCAGGTTCTCCACGACCGCCCGCACTAGAATCTCCAGAATCTGGTTATCTTTGTATTTCTCCCTGAGGTCCATGAGACGGTGGTAGGCCGTGACAGCTTCTCTGAACTCCCCGATGTCAATGCACACGCCGATGAAGTTCTCCCAGATCTGCCAGTGTTCAAAGTTACACTTCAGGGCTTCCTGCAGGGTATGGAAGGCTTTGTCCTTCTTCTGAAGGCGAATGTAAGCTGCAGAGAGGTTGCTCCAACCCTCTGCGTTATCTGGCTCCAGTCTCACGCACCACTGAAAGGCCTTGGCAGCACCCTCACAACGCTCCAGGGCAAAGTAGGCACAGCCTAGGGAGAACCACACCCCGAGCTGTAAGGCGTTGATGCGGACAGACTGCTCAAAGCAGTCGACGCACTGCTGGAACTCTTTGTTGCGCATGTGCAGCAGGGCCTTGGAGCGCATGGCGCGGGCACTGCGCCCACCCGAGAGCTCCCACGCCCGGTCGTAATACTGCTGTTCCCTCTTGACATCCCCCAACAGACAGTACAGACTGGGAGTCTCCTTCTTCTCCAACTCCCTCCGCAGGATCTCCTCTGCCTTGCCATGTTGACCTATCCTCTCGTAGCAGATAACTGCATCTTCCCACAGTTCCAGTTTCTCATAGATGAGCAGAGCCGAGCTCGTACAGCCCAGGTCTGTCAACAGGTTGGCCAGCTGTTTCTGGACGTCCCACCTGGGCGGAGCCTGACAGCAGTAGAAAACCTTGAGGCGTTCAATCACGGGGCAGCTCTTGTCTTCAAAGTGATCCACTATGGTCTGGATTTGCTTCATGGCTCTTTCTACCCGCCGGGAGCTGCCTTTCTCCAGCTTGCTTCTGAGACAAAGGGCTGTTACCTCTATGGCCCAGAACTTTGGCTGAGACAGTATGCTAGTTGTGAAGGCCAGGAGTTCCTCCTCAGTTAGTCTATGGACTGGGTTGTTCTTCTGGGAGTCAGTGCAGACACCCAGGATGAGAACCTGCTCCTCGGCACCGAGGTCAGGTAACTTGTACCGATCTGGCTCTGCTAGGTTGATCTGGTTCAGCACTGTGTCATCGTGCAGGTCATTGTCCTTTGGCAGGTTGGCAACTGGGGTAGGGGTCAGGGTCAGTTCGTCAGAATCTGCCAGAATGGGTGAGTCATCCTTCCGCTTGACTGCCAGTAGGAGCTGTGCCAAGAAGTTCTGCTGGAACCGGGACCGCTTCCCGAGTGCACCAGTCATTCCCATCTCCAGACCAGACAGCTCCTGGGCCTTCTGGATGTGTTCCTTGGCATGTTCGTTTTCATAGTAGGCTAGGTGGGTGTAAAAACACTCCAGGTGGAACTGGATGGCCAGGTTCCTGTGGCGTCTGTCCGAGAACAAAATCTCACACTTCGTCACTTTCTCCATGCTGCTTTGGGCCAGGGTGAGAAGCTGTTTGGAGCAGGCCTCCAAGACCTGCTGGTGAAGCTTAACATAGCGCAAGGTCCACCAGGGCAGTAACTGGAGGCTGTCCATCTTAGAGGAGCAGTTGTGCAGGAGGACTCGGGCCAAGAGGAGGAGGAAAGGATTCGCCACCAGGCTGTACACCGACTCTCCGTCCAGAAGCAGGCTATTGTGAAGTGCATCAGTCAGGTCCTGGGGCCGGGGGAAGGAAGACAGCAGAGCTGGAGGCAGCAGGTCAGGAACATGGATGGAGACAGGAGGACCGGTCCAGTTACTCTGGGCAAACAGGTGTAGGCAGGCCACAGCCAGAACCATCACAGTTAGCTGCCTGTTGGCCTTGTCGCACTCTGTACCTTTAGCCAAGAAGGCCAGGACCCGTCTCTCCATGTAGGCTTCCATGTCCTTTATGTCACCGCAGCTGTCATCTCCTCCACCCATCAGTTCCAGCATCTGGGGGTTCAGCAGCACCGCCTCAAAGTCCCCCTCTATTAGTGACTGTAGCAGCGGGCCCACAACGCCATCGCTGAAACGCTCCTTCTTCCATCCTGTTGTCTTGCTGGGTGTTAAAAAGCCCCGGAGAACTGCGATTTCTACGTCTTGCATCGGCACCGAACCACTGTGTGTTTCTATAGGGAACTTATGTGACATTAGGATTCTCCAGTCAACATGGTTGGGTTTCAAAGTTAACAATTAGAGACTTGATTTGATATGCCAATAGTGTGTAGATATTAGTATTGACTGACTGTAATCAGGAACTGATCTGCTCTTGTGACGCATGGATGATTGTGTAAAGAGTTTTGGGGAGCCTTTAAGGTGGTCTGCATTGTACATACATGTTAGCCTTGCCCAAATATGAAATTCAGGGTTAGACATGCCCAAATATAGGGTCCATCCACAATAAGGTCACAAAGAGTCAGCCATGCCCAAATATGGTTGTGGTAAACTCCACAATAAGGTCACAAAGAGTCAGCCAGCCCAAATAAGGTTGTGGTAAACTCCACAATAAGTTCACAAAGAGTCAGCCATGCCCAAATATGGTAAACATTGTAAAGATTGTCTATTTCACATTTTCCCTCCTATGTCCAGCTTTTCATGTATGTGCACAAACTTTGTCCTACACAAACATTAAATTCCCTTTGACAATGAATGGACAATTTTACGTCATAGTGTCTATTTTACGTCATGATGATGTATGATAATAAGAGCGACCCTCACTTCACACAGGTGTGATTTTTTGCATTTTTTTTTTAGGAAGTTATTAAATTGGGAACCACTGATCTAAAGCAAAACCAAAAGACTTAACAGAGTCAGACTAAAGGACAAGCCCAAGCATGTCAATGAACTGAAATCAAGCTGTGAAGTGATCCTATGGGGTTACCTATATAGACATAGAGCATCAATAATGCATGGACTTTGACCGGACGGAGTTGAAGCTGGCTGGGCTGAAACCGAGTCCACAGTACGTGAACTGTTCACCACAAAACATATGCTGCACACCTCTGTGGAAAGTGACAAAGCTCCAACAGGAATGGAAAGTGTCAGAGGTGAGACAGTGAAAGGCTGATATCGACGGGAGTCAAGCTGTTGACTAGGCTGCCCCAGCCTGTGTGGTTTCTGGTGTAGAGGGGCGGGTGCCGGCGAAAACAGGTGGTGGATCCTATTGGTTCACCGATCTTAGACTGTTATTGGTTAGTGAAATAAAAGTTGACTCTCAGTTCCAGATTTTTCCCAGGCTTTTCTTTTCTACCCGAATGCGAACGGAAATAAAAGCCTGGCTATCTGTTGACAAACAGCTAATGTACTACTGGACAGGGCTAGATTAAAGCTGATCGAACACCTCTGTCTGCATCAGTGACGATCTAATCGTTGAACACTGCCATTTGCGTTAGAGCCAAGACGATCGGTTTGGCCGATATATTGGCCATTTACTTGCCTTTCTTTTTATGCCAGCCGCCCGGGCCGGCTGATATGAATGTAAAGGAATTAATTAAGTAATTCCTTTACATTCATATCAGTCGGCCCGGGAAGGGTAATACTTCACTCCCCCTGATTGTCATCTGTCATTCCGTCTCTGTGAATAAAGGCGAAAACGAAGAGAATACTTGATGAATGGAATAAATTTGAGGTCCAAGATTAACAACAGCAAAACTATGTATATTGAACAGTGCATGTTGTTCAAGTTACTAGTTACTAGTCTGAAAAAGTAACTAATTACTCTACTAGTTACTAAATTATGAAAGTAACTAGGAAAGGAACTGATTGGAATAACATGTTCAAATCCTTCCATGCGCTACGTCCTAGTGGGGAAACTCCCCCTGTCGGGTGATAAGAAGCGGTGCATTGAAGGAAGCATGCATGAGCTCAGTTCGGGGTTCTCCCCACAGGTTGTTGGCAGAGGGAGTATAGCGGCCATTAGGCAATTGGCACTGGGTGAAAAAATGGGTTACAAAATCATATATATATATATAGCCTACATAATTTATGAGAAGGTAGAGGGATATAATGAATCAGAAGATGCTCCTCTTTTCTTACCCCAGACTTTAAATCAACTACAAATGATTCCCGAGCACGGCACGGCTGGGGCTCTCCGCTCCAAGAGATGGGTCAAATGTGGAGAACAAATCTTACATGTATGTGACAAATAGTAGGACTTTAACTTTTTAGAGTGCTAGTGACACAGGCCCTTTTATATCTAATTGGGTGTAGCCAGAAAATCTGTCTAAACTACTGTAGCTCAAAATAATCCCAATTTAGTGGTGTCACATGCTGAAAATAGCTGATATACAACCTCACAATACGTCGCACCCGCGACACTTTGTGAGATTGTATATCGGCTATTTTTTGTGTCTCATGGGCATGGCTACAGGAGAGGTTGCTATTCGATTTAATTGTCTGTGCTCACAAATAAATTATGTGAGAGATCAACAAAGTGACACTATACCAGTATCATGCAGGTTATCAGGGGTCATCTAATTACCAAAACCATAAAGTATGCAGTCTGCAGATCTGTAATGGATAGGGCGAATAAATTATCATCTACTGTATGATTATCCAGCAAGGCAAGTTTAAAACACCAACAACAACAACGACGACGACGACAACAACAACACTACCACATTAACCTACTGTTAAATAACCATAACAAACCTAATCAACCACAATTAAATGCAATTATGCAATTCGACCTGTTGTGATGCTTTGTTTTTTTATTTACTTTACTTTTAATTCTTCTGAACGTGTTTTTATTAAGACTTGTTACAGGGTAGTGTACATGTGTTATGTGACTTGCTAATTAGTTTTTGTTGTTGTGTGGATCCCCAGAAGACTAGTTTCTACCTGGCAGCTAACATGGATCAAAATAAAGAATACTAATAAGTATTTCTTACTAATAATCGTGAATTAAATTGTTCTGTGGAATTGTCATTATTTATATAGGCTAGAACTAAGTATCTATATACTGTATCTTTCTGTCTTTGTGAGATACAGTAATGTATTCACAATTTCACAGTATGTGACTTTCCCCCATACCCAGAACATTTTTGACTTTTTTTTAATTAATAATCTAAATCTGCAAAGTACAGTAACTAAACATTCCAAAAATTGTTATAAAAAGTACTACAGTAGTAATTATGAATTATAAAGTATCAAGAAGTGAGAAATACTTCAAAATTGTGTGCAGTACGTGAGTAAACGTGATTAGTTAATGTCCACGAGTGATGCACATCTTATACTTTAGCCTTAATGACAATGGTTGTGTCATTGTGGAATGGAATAGGACAAAACGGGCAGCCTTGGTCACGACCAACACACATCACTGTCTACGTCAGACAGATATTACATAATATTAGAACATACAGTACTGTACATAGGCAATGACATATGTGACAGTGTGCATTAGAGGTGATGGCTGAATAATTGAAGCCCGTTGTCGGTATATGTCCTTGGCATGGTGGTGGACCAAGTGAGTACTCAACCCTCTGTACTTGAGTCAAAGTATACTCCTGGTCACCACTCACCAGTGAAACTTGTTCTGTCAAATTTGTCATTGGGTTACCGTAAAAGTCTGTGCATATAGATAATATGTGCATTCAAAAGCACAAAGTACATTTTCTTTTTATTATCAATGCATTGCTATATTTTTCTCCTGATCCTCCTGAAAGTTTTCAGAATTTCCCCCCAGAATCTCAAAAATACAATATTTGTCTTTGAAATGGCTAAGCATGTAATAAATACATACACAATCACATACTCAAGTAAATTATGTACCTAAGTGTATACAGTAATCAAGTAAATATACTTTGTTACAGACAGTCCACCACAGGTCCCTGGCAATACGAGAGAGCAGCGCAGACAGCAGCATAGTCGCTGAGGTAATTTGAATCCATATAAATTAACCTTAATACCTTGATGTCTTCAATTACTGAAGTAAACTTAAGCAATTAAGCCTCAAGCTTGGTTAGAGCGGTTAGAGCATATGCCTTTCATGTGTCAGGTGGTGGGTTTGAATCCTGCCTGGGCAACGGGTTCAATCATGGGTTCAGATATGAGTCTCCTGAGGAGGTGGATCGTATCATATCCAACAACCAGTAGTACATGGCTGCAGCTGGGTGGGCTCGTTCGCCTTGCTACAGAAGTCCCTTTGGGACAAGACACTGCGCAACGACTCTGTTCATTAAGAAAGGCAAATGTGTAGATTTTTTATTTTTTTGCTTTAAGTTATTTAGCCTAAGACCCAGCGTGCACAGTTGCAGCTGCGCTGTGCTCTGGATGTTATGTAATTTTTCACCTGTACACTCATTATATAACAACAGATAAATGTAAGAAAAGGCTCCTTTAATGCAATTTTGTTCCAATGCATTCATAAGGGCTGTGGTTTATCATAATATGCCAGTCAATTAATTAACAGCCAAATTAATCACATGTCTTAAAGCGCCACTTCACCCCTTTTGTAACCAGATCTTATTTGAATTATGTTTTGGACACAATAAATACTTTCTTGCGGTTTGTATGTGTGTAATATATACTTCATATATAATAATAATTATTTGTTTTTAGATATTTTAGTCATGACGCCATGTTCATGACCAAAATGTGGTTTCACTTCCTTCCTGGACTACAAGTCACAGTGCACCAAAGCATTATGGTTATTGTAGGAATTCAGCAGTCCAGTCAAACCCTAGTCAAACACTAGTCATTATTTTTCTGGCACATTTCAAATTATGCTACTAGCGGTGAAATGTCCCTTTAAACCTGTATGCTTCATTGACTCGGGTCTCCCAGGGGTTTATTTCTCTCTCCTGTTCCCCTCCACACTGAATCTCTTCACCAAAAATAGCTAATCTAAAAACTCACAACGTGACAAATAATTGTGGGTGTGTTTCAACTGAATGTTCGCCTATTATGACATGCCCAGAATAGGGACGCTATAGTATAGAGGGTTCATGTGGGTAATTAATTAACACAATTAATCAAGACAATTAACACTGCCTCCTCTCGAAGGAGATGTAATGAATTCTGAAATGAACACATTCCGTGCAGAATCCTTTAGAACCAAGATTCACGTGATCGAGTGACGTCTCCCAACCTAACCTATGACTAAGGGAGCAGAAATAGCCACCTAGCGTGTCACTGCCTCCGTACATGCCATCCTGATAGGGACAGGTACGGTGGCACCACAGCTAATGACGAGAACAGTGATTCTCTTTTCAAAATATTTTTATTAAATTTTCAATATTTGACCCTAGCAGGGGGCAAATACAACCGCTCCTTGAAAAGGCAAACAAAAAGGATTAAACAGCACAGCAGAATAAATACCAATAAAAACTGGCATCAGAAACACAATCTAAACTTAAAGACAATAATGAAATAGCTTAGCTGTGTCGACTGTACAGGTTAGAGTTATTCTCAACCTTTTTTCATTCAAGGACGCCCAGTTTGATATGCATTAGGCCACTGACTCCCATTTGATACCATTGTTTTATCTCTGTGAGTCGAAGAGATTTACAGAATGGTTTTAAAGATTGGGTTCACAGACTGTAGCCCCAATCTACACTGTAAAATCATCAGTGTTTATTTAACTCTGAGAGCGTACACCCATCTCAGAGTTACAGTATACCATTTGGACATCTGGTGGTCCCCAAACCTGACATTGAGAACCAGTGAAATGGAACAACCCATCTCCCCCTTCCACCCAACCCGATTGGAGAGTTGTTGTTTTAGAATAATTAGAATATCCAATGACAGCAGGCGAGGCAGTGCAAATGACGGACAAATGAAAGGCTTTAATTGGATGTCAGTGGGAAGCATGGAGGCAGCTATAGCTGAAGGGCACTCAGACAGGGCACCCGTCCCAGACAGTAGCGCCAAGAAGCGGAAAGATGCTGCTTAGAGCAGGCGTCTTTTCCGGGTTTTTAAACAGCTGGGTGGATGGAAATGACGCGTGTGCACGACTGCAACTTCACACGTAGGCAAAAAACGGAAACACTTTGCCGACGCGTCAAGTTGCAGCCACCAGCTGTTTTAAAACCCGGAAAAGACGCCTGCTCTTGGCGGCATCTTGACGCCTCTTGACGCTACTGTTTGGGTACAATGATACTCAGTCGTGACAGTTTTCTGCCCCATGAAGGGAGGGACTTTGAGGCCATCTCTGGTCTGGCCCCATCATAATATTTCCGACCTATATACACAAGCCATATGTACCAAAGCGCAATTTGAGATTTGAAGCTCTTCCTAAAAAACAAAAACAAAAGTTGATTCGCATTCAGAGCTCCGACTCCCTGGAATGCTCCCTCTCTAGAGATCAGGCTCACAGAGTCTGTGCCCCCGGTTCAAACTCACCTCTACAAACCTGTGTTTTAACCTATTGTGTCCTACTGCATTGCTGTGTAATGTTTTCTCTATTTTTAATGTTATTTGTATTTTATTCTCTATTTTTGTTGTGTTTTTGATTCTCTGTGAAGCACTTTGCAACTCTGTTTTGAAAGGTGATAGTAATAATAAGTTAATAACGCATTATTTACTCTCACTAGGTGTGCTGAAAACAATTTACTCTGCAGCAAAGATCACGTTTGCTCAGTTTCTGCTGAGAGGCAACATCAGAGTCACACGTGGCACTGGCCTAAGAGAAATGAATGTAACGGTCGTTTCGCCAGGTGGCTGAATTGTCTCTGCGGGTCAGAGGACACAACACTTTTCAAACAGAATGGCCCAAACAGAAGACCCGCTCAAGTGAAAGAGCATGAATCACACATGGCTACATCACAGTTTAACTGCACACACGCTGAGACACCCTGCTGGGTTCCCCCTGTATTCAGTTAACCAGCTGACAAACAGTGACACGAAGAGCACTTCCTATTGTGGGGTTTCTTTAGATTGCATCCAGCATAGAAATAGTGAAACAAGGAGCACAAGTTTTTGTTTTCCAGATGTATTTGTTCCAATGTTAAATGACAAAACCAACAGCTCTAATGGGCAAATTGGGCATTCTGTTTCCTCATGGTATGAGTGTAGTGGTATGATAGCATCGATTGTGCAAGTGCTTGTGAAGACATTATGAGGACTGTTGGGTCTACAGTTGGTAACAGGAAATGAAGACAGCTGATGACATAATCTTGTTAACTTCCTCCTCATACAGGCCAACGGTTCCATTGCAAGTACGACATAGTTGTGTAGTTCTGCCTATACACACTGATGAAGATTTGACCCCCACACGGACCCCCCGGGACACAACACGGCTCGCTGGAACTGGGCCGGCACCCTGGCCGTGTTCCTGGGGGTCTACAGTACATTACAGTACAGTATACAGAGCACAGTACAGTAACTATAAATCACACAGGGGTGATTTTATGAAACTAACACTTTGCAGATAGAAAGAGGATAATTCAAGCTTTTCGAACAGCTGCAATGTTGATGAGTTGGATGTTGTTTAATACAATCAGATAGGACATTTCTGTTTGGATGAATGAGCTGTCAATGGGAAGTTGCACCTCGTTAGCACCTTGATGGCAAGATGGCAGCTTAAGCATAAGATCAATTGATGAATTGACTCTGAAAAAAGAATCACAGAAGAAAGGAGCTTCTTTCTATGGCTTTACTTGGATTATGTGCAGTCTACAAAACACATCTCTTAGAATCATCATACTCAAACCAATTATCAAATTATTCTTACATAAAGAAACATACTGTTCAAACCTATATACAGTAGGTACAGAACAGCCAACAGACCACCATAAAGTAGCCTATAATCACAGATTAGCACAACATAGACAATATAACTGCATAACGATAAAATATAAAATCAAAACGCCATTTTCTACAACAAACAATTAGACTTTTACCGTTTACTGTCATATACACAGTCAGAGAGGAAAAAATAAAACATTGCTCCTCATGTCAAACAAAGTAAAAACTGAGCATGCATGCTGAACCTAATAATTCATTAGTTGTTGTGTCAACGAGGACCTTCTTACTGTAAACTCGAACCACTTAAACCCTGTTCCTGTTCTTTGTAATGTTGTGCAAAGAATAGCAAAACTATCCAACCTACAAGCTCTGGGTTGAACCTGACAAACACGTTGATATACACTGTATCTCATGTACAATGCATTGGACTCTGTTTCACACCGGAATGTCTAATCTCATGGTAATATCTGCTGCTATGTTAACCTACCTATACCAAAGTGCTACCAGCTTTACGTCTAACCTTATTATGTACCTTTTGTCTAACCTGTACATAATATACAGTACCAGCTGGATATACAAGATATATCTTAGACTTTTGCATATCCTT